>NW_019211457.1:37480192-37531842 GCF_002443255.2 Varroa destructor
TCTTCGTCCTACGTGAAAAGGGAAACAAAGGAATAGCTAACGTCCTTACTAGTAAAGCTAAGTTTTCGATTTTGTCATTTGTTCCAATCTTTTAGCTGTCGTCTTAAATAGATCAGTGGATTACGTGGCTGGTTTAGCTCTCCCTCGTCATTCTTCTGTTCAATGAACTTAGTATTTGATGCTGGAAGTAAATTACTGCTTCGGTCGAGTATGGCAACAATACGACTTTACAGTTGCTGCTGCACGTAATGTAAGCTAATGGTTGTGTTCATAATGTTAGCAATACTGAAGATAGCCGTGATGCTGGCTGATTGGTCAGGGTGGGTGCGTACTCTTTTGATTGTTTCGATCGCGCGAGTCTTGATGGCCTAGAAGAAAGGACCGGGCGAATTGTTGCCCGTGCGGCAAGAACTAGACGAAGTTAGTGGTGACAGGCCTGGCCTATCATACCCGCAATCGTGTCTACAAGCACAGAAGTATTCTGTGTTTAAATTTCGCCATAGATACGCTCTGATGCTCATCTAAAAATCCAAATCGAAATAGAAGAAGTGTTAAATATGATAATCCTGTCTCACGCTTAATTCCTTAGGATTACTCGTATTGAACACTGACTGATCTTTGAAGCCATGAAGTCTGTTGTAGAAAGGGACAGCCAAGAATTAATTGCTGACAAAGTTTTTAGAGCTCAACTGTTAGCAGCAGTAGCAGCAGCAGCAGTAGTAGTGTGTGGGTGAGAATTTGACAGAAGATTTTTGGTCGGTCTTCAAGCGCAGGAGATAATCGCTCCCGTCATGATGATATCGTCGCCAGGTGGCTTCTCTAACTTGTTTTTGGCCGTGCGCGTCGGGTGTACCGAAAAGCAGACGAGCTAGCCCTCTACCACCTTTGAAATTCTAATATACCTTACGAGATATTACTCACGTCCCAACAGCCAGCTTGATATTCTTTTTTAGTTGGCTGACACGAACTGCAGATACCTAACATCGTAACATAAAAACATTTTTCTGAGGTTCAGCCTCTTAGCTCTCAAGGCCTTTGCGGCCTGCTATTCTGCACCGGCTTTAGCCTTTATCATCGATCGACATGTTATTATAGCGTGCTCTTGTTGCAGGCCGCCTGAAAAGGCTTTTGCTCATTAGCGTAGTAGTAGTAGTAGTAGTAGTAGTAGTAGTAGTAGTATAGTAGTAGTAGTAGTAGTAGTAGTAGTAGTAGTAGTAGTAGTAGTAGTAGTAGTAGTAGTAGTAGTAGTAGTAGTAGTAGTAGTAGTAGTAGTAGTAGTAGTAGTAGTAGTAGTAGTAGTAGTAATAGTAGTAGTAGTAGTAGTAGTAGTAGTAGTAGCGTTTGCTGGACGGCGAATCTTCGTCCTACGTGAAAAGGGAAACAAAGGAATAGCTAACGTCCTTACTAGTAAAGCTAAGTTTTCGATTTTGTCATTTGTTCCAATCTTTTAGCTGTCGTCTTAAATAGATCAGTGGATTACGTGGCTGGTTTAGCTCTCCCTCGTCATTCTTCTGTTCAATGAACTTAGTATTTGATGCTGGAAGTAAATTACTGCTTCGGTCGAGTATGGCAACAATACGACTTTACAGTTGCTGCTGCACGTAATGTAAGCTAATGGTTGTGTTCATAATGTTAGCAATACTGAAGATAGCCGTGATGCTGGCTGATTGGTCAGGGTGGGTGCGTACTCTTTTGATTGTTTCGATCGCGCGAGTCTTGATGGCCTAGAAGAAAGGACCGGGCGAATTGTTGCCCGTGCGGCAAGAACTAGACGAAGTTAGTGGTGACAGGCCTGGCCTATCATACCCGCAATCGTGTCTACAAGCACAGAAGTATTCTGTGTTTAAATTTCGCCATAGATACGCTCTGATGCTCATCTAAAAATCCAAATCGAAATAGAAGAAGTGTTAAATATGATAATCCTGTCTCACGCTTAATTCCTTAGGATTACTCGTATTGAACACTGACTGATCTTTGAAGCCATGAAGTCTGTTGTAGAAAGGGACAGCCAAGAATTAATTGCTGACAAAGTTTTTAGAGCTCAACTGTTAGCAGCAGTAGCAGCAGCAGCAGTAGTAGTGTGTGGGTGAGAATTTGACAGAAGATTTTTGGTCGGTCTTCAAGCGCAGGAGATAATCGCTCCCGTCATGATGATATCGTCGCCAGGTGGCTTCTCTAACTTGTTTTTGGCCGTGCGCGTCGGGTGTACCGAAAAGCAGACGAGCTAGCCCTCTACCACCTTTGAAATTCTAATATACCTTACGAGATATTACTCACGTCCCAACAGCCAGCTTGATATTCTTTTTTAGTTGGCTGACACGAACTGCAGATACCTAACATCGTAACATAAAAACATTTTTCTGAGGTTCAGCCTCTTAGCTCGAAAACGACGTAAAATAACACAATCGGGCATGACAAAGCGTAGGCAAATCGATGCAAATGATTTTGACACGTTACGTGACTGTTGAGAGCCTGCAGTCAGACATAAGCTAGTTGTTATTAAAGGGCAGCTGACTTTGTTGAATGGGTTATAACGAAATGTTAATCAAGTTTATGATGATGATGAAGAAGCGAGGCCGCCAGGAGGCGCTGGTTGCTGTGGCGATAATTAGGAACCCTTATGTTGTGTCCACAGCGACAGACCTGCGTCTTCTCGATTCAAAAGACGCATTTATAATCGCATACGAAGTAAAGATCATCTGAAAGGGCCTTAATTAGACAAGCTTCTAAATCGTTTGAAGCTTTTCTATTTTAAACATGCTTTCGGCCCTCCGTCGTATGGCGCGTAAGAGACCTGTCTTCTTCTTCATTAAGGAGTTAAGGAAACGCTTCAATCTTCTCACAGTGCTTTTCTTCCTATACGTTCTCGCAGCTTAGGAAAACAAATTCTCCAAGAACGACTACCGGATTCCTAAGTTCAGGCGCAATCGGGAACGATGCGTAAAAGAGAGCGAACCGATCTACCAGATGTTTTATGTTCGCTGGTTCCATTACACGCGTTGCATCTCCGTCAGATTCCACGAAGCTATCCGCTTCTGTGTATTTGTGTGTGTGTGCACGCGCGCTATGGTTGTTTTTTTTTTACAGAAGAGTGCCACGTGGTGGCTAAATTTATATTCGAAATAAATGAATATATAATATATTCATGTAATTAGTATAGTAACCATACAACTAGCCGATTTAGCTTGGGAACAATGAAATGGATTTAAATCGCCCATGCATCGAGGGTGTCTATTCGATCCAATCTCGAAATATGTTTTTATATCTATAAGTTATTAGTTTTTAAGTTTATCTATCCATACGATATGTCAGAAACGTATGAAATGAATTGATGTTTATCACGACTGGAACTTTATAATATTTTATGGGGCACATGTAACCTATTGTAGAAAGTCTATTTTGGCTTTCCTTGTTACATAACTTTGTGGCAATGTGAATGACGGTGAGCGCTTATGTAAGGTATTCGCATGCTGTCCGGGTATCTTCCGCAAGCGGCCTGATTTGTTAGTCGTTGCTAAAAAACGACGGTGCTTTGTTTTGTGTCTGATGAAAATCTTCTGCTGTATCACCGTGGTGATGTTGTCTACGAATTACAAACAGGGTTTGAAAAAATGGCGACGGCGTGAACAGCCCGAAGACAAAAGCACTTTTTTAGTGACGACAGGGTTGCTCGATTCTTGATTTGTGGACTGCGCTTATATATTTTCAGAAACAGTTCCCTGTATTTAGTTATTATTTTCGATGTTGTCGTTTAATATAACGTCGCTACATCAATAGCAAACCCGAACAACATCCAATTCCACAGAAACGAGTTCGTGACCATCACGAGCACGAGGGCTGCGGTCAGGTAGCGTATCAATAGCGGGCCGCTACGCGATAATCATATTAGCAGCGCTAGTAGTAAAACGTGTTTACCTGCTAAACTTAGCGGACACGTGGTCTCAAATCCGGATGTAAACACGCTTCGCTCCGTGCTGGAAACCAGCCGTCTGGTGAAATTCCTATTGGTGCCAGCGGACGTAAAGCTCAATAGTTATCAGTTAATAGTACCTATTGCGATGATCATTCGTTCATTCATTCATTCATTCAATGGACTGGAAAGAGAGAATGAACCACTTTGTTGACATCGAAAGCGAACGACTCTCACAACGGCGAGCGCGCGCAGAAGTTCGTTGAGGCGTTTTGGCAGTTATGCGTGTTCACCGAGCTGTGACAGCCATTATTATTCGTTGTTATTATAGTGGTGCCGGTAACTATAATCGGTTTTCTATTGCCTCTAAGCGCTAGCAACCGCCCCGTGACTTTTGATGCTTCCGATTTTGTTGGCACCGCAGACCGGCGACAATCCGACGTCCATGCGTGGTACATATCATGTAATATAATTCTTAATTGCAATCATATTCGCGGCGGATACCGTCTGCTTTAAAGTGTGTTCAACCGCATTAAATACAAACGCGGGTATTTCGATCGATCCGCTGTTCATAACGTTGTCACACCGGGCACTATAGCAAAGCGCACGATGCCTTCGCTGGCGCTTACATGCGCAGGAGCTGATCATACATTGTGGTTGTATCTTCAATTTATCAGACTAGAACCAGTCGTCATAGGCATTTTTTGGTCTTGGTGTAATTTTTTTTACCTGTTGTAGGCGACACATCGACGGACGGACGGACGAAGGGAGACGAACGAAAAACTCGAAATGACAGTTTTTTTACAGGAAATATTCTCGCAGCAATTTGATTGCGATTTGATTACGTTCGGTGAAATTCAACCGGGTGCAATTGGGTAGCGACAATGAACATGGTCGTAAGCTTGCGCAAGGGTGTTCTGGCTTACTCAGTTGTTTCCCGCAGATGCACAGACAACGCAGCGGCCGATCATCCTGCGTCTTAAACGTCAAGCAACATGACAAAACCAATGAGCGTCCGAGGCGTACCGAGGTAAAATGACAGTCGTGACGATGCTGGTTCGAGGAGGAGATATACGTTGTTCTCCAGATGTTGTCTGTGCACGTGCACTTGCACGCTACAACTATCATTAGATCTGTTGGCTGAAACCTGTTGTACGACGCCGTGCCACTTTCAGCAATTGGCATGTCAGTTGGCGCATCACTTGCCAAACAAAGTCGTTCTACTTGTCTAGATCGAACTATTGGCAGCAGCGGGAACGGCGCTGGCACAAGAAGGTCTAAGGTGACGAGATCAGCTAACTACGACAATACAGATGAACACAATTAGCGGCCTTTAAATCGGTTCCATTTACCGAAAATCGCCGCCGAGTTATGCAGTCTTGTTGTCAGACTTCACTGCCAGACAGAGTTCTTTTGATTTAGCTAGCCTACTTGTGCCGTCCTCGTCGATTCTAGAGCGTCTAATCACACCCATCCCCTCGCTACTAAGTGATACGTCATGAGCCTCACTACTCGTCCGCTGTGCCTGATTTAATAACTGTACACTGACTGACAAGTCTACGGCATTAGTGAATGCGGCTAGCCGACAAATGAAGGAAGTAACAACAATAGCAACTGTTACATTCGGATGATGGTAGCGCTTTGCTCTGCCACTTTGGTTTGCCACAACACACACAGTGGTACTTTTAAGGTGGAATTAGGCACATTTAATTTATTACGTAGGCAATGTACGGCGATAGGTGGAGGCAGCCCATGTTATTATAGTAGCGATAACTACTAGAGGCTGAATACGTGTATCAGGCACCGTGCTATGTCTGCAGGTGGCAACGTGTATATACTACAGATCAATCTGTTTTCTATTTGCTAGACCGTCATGGATATGTGTGTAAAACTAACATCCGTAAATTCATCATTCATGGCGCAATTAAGGCAGATCGCATGATTATTAGACCCACATTGGCATCATTTATTGTTTGCAAAATATATATTATATTTATAGTAGCCGACGATAGCTATTCATTCAATTGAATAGCACATGAAATTTGCCACCGGTAAATGTGTACCTACAAGATGACGACAGATGTCAGAACCAGATGAAAGACGCATGTATTGAGGGACGTGGACGAAACTAATGGACTAGCAGGCTGTTGTTGAATTGAAAAGCTGCTGCTGCTGCAGCAGCAGTAGCTATTTGTCTGATCCGCTCGGATGTCGTCCTCGGATCGCCATGCTTCCGTTCTTATCGAAACGACCAATTCTATTGACCAACATCGTTAAGTCAGTGTACAACATTGCAAAATCAATACGGCGACGACGACTATTGGCACATGGATGCAATGAAATGCTTCTATTGCGCCAGGTTTCGATCTGATTAGGAGGCCTGGTGAAAAGAGATGTCGCTGCGGCCTTTAACCCGGCAGCAGAAGCCTGCTGTCTGGGTTAAAGGCTGTTACTGTTTATCTATCCATGTATCCTCCTTTCCTTTCAGACGGCCTCAGCCATATTATAATCACCATTATATATACTGATACATATCATTTTTCAGATCCTTTGGTATAATGCAAGTCCCACAATATATATATATATATATATACATATATATATATACATATATATATATATATATATATATATATATATATATATATATATATATATTGACTACAACGTACGCACCAATGCGGCTGGTGCTGGCGTTGGATACAGCATGTTCAAAAAAACTTTCGTTTCGCTCGTTTTTGTCCACTGTCCTTCTTCGGCGATGCGGGCCTCTGGATATGACGTTTTTATACTCTGACACGCACACATATATCCACAAAGGGGCTTGTTGCTTACAGATTTGTGGCTATCGTCCTCGTCGTCGTCGTCTTTGCCGTTGCTTCTGTAGATTCTGTCTAGTTTCTGCGTATTATAGGAAAATATTGACTGCGTTGTACAACGAATCGTATACCCTGTGTAATATGGAATACTTGCGTTTACAAAAAGGAGTTGATGCGGTACAGGGCTGCAATACTTGTCAGCGATACGGATATGACAACTGTAGCCGTCGCTTTAGCCCCTTCGTATTCGCTCGCGGCGTCAGGCCCATTACGAAATTATCCTATTACGATAGCGAAGAACTAAATTAAAAGGAATAGCTTCGCGTGGTTGCCTAAGGACGCATGGTACCAGTCCTAAATATCTGCTAGAGAGTACACATGCCTGGTAGTTGTTGTGGTCAATCGTGGTGAATCAAACACTCGGGTCTGTTCCCTCTGCTTTTAGCCTCATAGTCATGCTCTTCATTTTACCCCCAATTCGAGCTGGTAGTCACGTTCCCGTGTAGCATACCTCAGCCACCACCCGTTTCTTCGTCGGCCATTTTCCCATTTGGGGATGACGCGACGGACAGAATTGATATTTCCCTTCTTCGTTTCCGGAAGAGCGGCTTTTTTTCGAGAGAAATGTGAAAGAAAGATCACGGAGGTCATCATGATATGACCACGTCGACCCTTTACAAACTTCGTGCTGTTACTAACTGGGCACATTTCTGCTAAGATTGCCTTGGCTCGGTTACGTAGCTACAGTCATTTCAGCTGTTCATTCAGCAGAAGGCGGCTTTTTCTTCTGGGTCCAATAGAATTGGCTTCATCCATATCCACTAAACATACGGTAGGTAGAATTCTGATCATTTATTGTTTAAGTCCTACATGTTGATATCATTACAGCGTCAATTTAACTGGGTCCTTTCTTCATACATTATACTAATATTAGGTAGTTAAATGTGTATGTGCGCTGGCCACTGCTATTATCCTTTTATCGTTGGTTGGTCATCGTCAATTCTCGAACGCATAAAATAGATAAAATTGATTTTTAGCTCATGATAGCTGAAGGCCACATGACTTCGTAAAGCTCGGCTTTTGCAAGCCGCTCAGATTGCTACAGACTCTGTCGAAACGAAAATGAGATGCGAGAAGGTCGCTGTAGGCAAAAACTAGCTTTCGCCCACACTCTCATCGGCCATAAAGAACGAAGCGGCAACCGGAGATATTTCATTAATTGTTTGTCCCCACCTCCCCTTTTTTCTCGTTTGTGCATGGCGTCTTATGCCATCTTCCGACCGAATGCATATCAGAGTCCCCCCTACTCCACTTTCTCCTTTTTTATGCTAGCATCAAGGCTGTTTAGTCTTGAAAGAATTCGTAGGATTTTAGCAAAAAAATTGCCTCTTACAGAGCGTAAATACAGATATATATATATATATATATATATATATATATATATGTACACCTTTTCCTGGTATAAGAAGCCACACGTTGTCCGTGCCACAATTTCTGGGTCCTCGATGCTACGTGTTCCATCTTACGTCGATATTAGTAGTGTGTGCTTCTTTTTGAGTGCGCGATGGAGATGCCGGTAAGTCTGAAACACGGACAGAAGTGGACGTTTACTCAATTTTTGTGCTGTTTAGTGCTTTTTTGCACTTTTGCGGGAAAATGGAAATCTGCGTGTCTAGAAATGAAGTGTTCTACCTCTGATGTAATCGAAAGTAGCGAGGAACAACGGAAACATTGAAGCTGCAAAGAGTAAAAGGAGAAGAGAGGTAATCTCGAGATTCCAGCAACTTTCGCACTCCAACTACTTGTCTGCTGAGTTATTTTCTAACCGGCTAAAGCTTAAAGACCCGTAAACGAGCTCGTATCAAAGAGAAGTATTACTTCGTATTTCTTTAAGAATACGACGGTGAAATAAATTAAATATCATATTTACAATAATGCTAATGTCAGGCTTTAAGGACACTCGAAGTTAGCTGTTTCGAAAATTTGCAACAGAAGTGTTCGCTAGGACTTTAGCTAATTTAACGCAATGAACGCCAGTCTTGCAACACTGAGAAGACTAAATTTAAAAACTATTTTTAGGATGAATCCTCACTGTACCCTATCGAACCTTTAAAGACAAAGGCTCGACGTGCCTCGAAATATGCTCACACGATTTCTGCAAGATGTTGATGATCGTATTATTCAATGTATTAACAAAAAGTTTGAATTTGGCACATATCTTCTACAGTGGGCTCACTAGAACTTCGTCAATATATCTTTCTACTTTCGCCGCAGGAAGCTACAGTAGTTTCTCTAGTTCCTGTCCCTGAAGAAGCCGACTCTTAGCAGGGTATTTCCTTTGTCTCGTGTGAAGCAGCCATTGGTTGAACCGAAATCTGCCTCACTGATTTCACTAGGCCGAGGTGCGTTTGTAGCAAACGAGAGAGCGAACCGCAACTTATTACCATTGTCTGCATGCCTGCCGTTCCAAGCAACGGAGTGGCATCGATCAAGTAAGATGTGCGTGCCAAATGACGACGGGCAGAGCCTGAACAGCTTCTTTCAGTTGACCAGTTAGTTGAAATTCATAGCCGGTTCTTAATCCTCACCGGCCTATATTGTACTGAAGAACTTAGTACAGTATATCACAATCGCCTCTGCCGCTGATGCCAAGAACATTCAACATAGCCAGTCGTCCCTCGCGTGTTCTCACTGACCAACAGACCGTTGCTACACTAAGGGATGCTCGAATTGAGACTTGGAAGAAGTACATACTATATGTGATGATATTCTCCGGGACGCGCTGGTGCAACAAACGCTAGCGACAAGTAGTACTGCGAGAGCTACAGAAAGAGTTTCTGAAGAGACGGAAATCTTGGTCTCGAAGTGCTTCTACGCAGAGAAATCGATCACGACATATTAACCTGCGAATCAAAAATATAATTTTTGATAACACACTAGTACAAGTATGAACACAATTTACTTGTTGTGTTACGAATACTTCGCACTTACACAGATATAGCGAAAGAAGTATTTAGGGCGTGGTAGATTATTAAAATGGGCCGTAATGCTGAGCTGCGCTACCCACGTCTGCGTCCCAACATACTGTTTAAGACCGCTCGCGCCCTGAGCTAGTTTTTTTTTCCAGATTCCAAAGTTACAGGTGTCAACAACACTCGTCCGATCAACATTTGTTCTAGCGAAATAGCGTTAGTGTGACGTCCCTAGTATACTGTGGGATTTGTTCTGTTTGCTGAAACCTAGTCTTATTTTTGTTATTGAGACTACCTTCGTTGATCCTTGCGCGTACGCGCCCAGACATTCTTCCCAGCAGATTGTCTAATTGCAAGTTCCTGGGAATGGGAGTGGATCCTCAAATAGGGGTGTTTAACGTCCTAGGCTTTGGACTTTGGCAACATTCACACCAAACCATCATCTTCCTGTTTTGAGACCGATTTAGAGGCGTTTCCATGTCTGCTGTACAGTTTCTTGAATGCTTGCGTGCTCATCCGCTTTCCCGGAGCGACAGAACATGGTTGCAACGTCAAACGAGGCAGCTGCAACTTCTTCAAGTAGCGATATTGCAGTAAGGAAATTACAAAGTTGTCACGCAGACGTGACTCTTTGTTTTTTTTAGGAATACCTTGACCTTCGCGCTGATCTGACACGCTCCAACACGATGTCTCTTCTGCGTATAGGTTCTCGTCATCTCTACGGACTCGCACATAATATTCTGACGTTGAAAGTGGTGCTTACCATCCAAGTCGTTTAAATACACGAGCCTTCAACTCTTCCCACTTTTCTGGGTCGATTAGTGGGCTTGAACACTATTGAGCTAGGCCTGACCAGCACAAATATGCGCTTATGTGATCAGCCGTGAACACGTATTGTTGTTGGTGACGTTCCAACCTATGATCCAGGCCTCAAGTAGTTATCGGTAATCCACATTCTGTGACAGACGCTGCACCGCGACCCTTTTTCGTACAACTTGGCCTACTTTTTCGTCCGTTTTCAACTTGCTAGTCTCTTGGAAATTCGGCTCCGCTGTTTTCTTGCCGCCGCCAAATGATTATGCATTAGTACAACTACAAATGCAACTTATTCACTTTATACTTCGTCTTCATATAATTATGGTGACGGAAATACATAGGACGTAATATTCCATTGATACGTGCCGTAGATTGTCGACTGCCGCAATTATAAAGCAGAACAAAAACCGTTACGATTATAGCACACGCAGAGATAGTGACAGGATCGAGAACAACATGAAATATATTGGCTTGCTAATAATCTTTACTCGCCAGCTTATTTCGGTGGCACCTGCTTTAATAGGAAAGGTTGCTGTGGAAAACAAACTATTGGTGTACACGTGACCATGACGGCCATATTTTGAGTTAGCAAGCAGCTGAATTAAAGCTAGCAAATCTGTTTCTTCTAGACGGAACAGCGTGAGGATATCTCCTACAAAAATCCATACGGTAAAATCTTTAGAAAGCCATGTATAGGCTCATTTCACGCACATTACCATCTACTCGAAGGAATTTTATCACCATCCATGCCATTGACAAGAGTACAGCCGCAGTGGGCGCTATCGGATCGCCCATCGATCACTTGGCCTCGAGAAGGCGCTCACCAACTCCTTCCCCATCTTGCATGCCAATACGTTTCTGAATTATAATGGTACTAGTACCTCAACTAGAAGGACCACTACGTATCTATAAGATAAGGGCATAAATTATAACTTCGTCAACCCTAATAGATTACAAAAAATCGCGCGTATAAATAATATATAAAAGGGTTTCTGGGGACATGTCAGCAATCATGGCATAATACAGTCCTTTAGGAAATATGATGGCACTGCGATGTGGGGACCCTTTTTATCTAGATATGAAACCAAACTATTATAACTTAGATGAAACGATTTCAATTACTCTTCTATAAGGGCTAATTTAACAGGCAACTGGATCCACAATAGGGTGTGACTACCTGTTAATCCCGGTAACTCTAAAAATACAATAGTTTCTAAGAATACTTGTTATCTACCAAGGATATTTAAAAGTGAACTCGAAAAAAATTTCTCACGCTGGCAAATTTGGCGCCAAAAAATAGGTCTTTTGCTTATAAAGGCAGCAACTGTAGGCAGTTCTTCATTTGATCGGGAAAGATTTACTTTATTTTACAGCGTACTAGTTTTGCAAAACGCGATATTAAATAGGGACGGAGTCACCTTTGCTAAATCAAGAGACGTTATTTTCGATTTAAATAATTATGGTAGAAAATGGTAAAATAATTTAGCAAAGTTTAAATAACTCTATATATAGAACGTAATTACGGTAGAAAAAAAAACAATATGATAGGGGTAAAATTATGACGAAGGAAATTTTATGCCAAAATTAAAAATAAGGCCTTCGTACGTGATTATTCACTTATTTCAAACAGAACGCCATACTTTCTATAAGAAGTTTTATTATTAATAACTGTTATCGTTCATTTGAACACATGACCTCTATTTCCCTATTGCAAAAATGCCGGTAGGCCGTAGGGTCAACGAGAGCTCTCAGCTGAATTATAATAATGAAATAGAACAAAGTGAACAAGTCTGTTGGCTTTAAGCAAGACTAGTTACGAACTGTCGCCATTGTATAATCTCTTTATGTTGTTCCGCAAGCGATTATTTATGCTTCTAACTGCCTGTCCGACTCTAACCGCTATCTGCTCTAGTGGGATTCTCTCGTGTAGAACTCCTCGTTGTCCCTATGGTTTTTAACCCTGTTTCTCTCCATGACCCAAACGGCAGGGTGGTGAGGCAGCTGCATACGTGGCCTACGCTGCTCGAGCCGAATTCTAAACGGCTGGAACGACACCAAGCAACGCTATTGAAGGTCGCATCCCGTATACACCATTCTATTGAAATAGGCGCAGTTCGTCACGACAACCAGAGAGCTCAAAACGATCCTCGTGTCGATGATTCAATACGACAGGGCCACTCATAGGACACACTCACTGGCAGTGGAAGGCAAAAGGGCCTTCCATTAAGAAAGAGATGTGCGCATGTGCGATTATTGGCCTAGGAGAAATAAGTGGTAGCGGTTTGGAAACAGCAGGTTCCGCCAAACAGGCACACGAACGTACTTTCGTCAGTGGTAAATTCATTCAGGAAGTGTTCATATTGTGTGCACGACTGATAACTTCCGCCACGTGCAAGACCTACGCACACAAATACGAACAGTGGCATTGCCACAATTTTTACTTTACTGTTTCCTCTGCATTTAGGATATCTCTCTGTATATACTGAATTCGTACCTGTCAGACAATTTTTGAGGTGGTTCTCTCTTCAGAAATGCACGATTTCATCGTGCCCAAAAATGATACATTTATATATATTTTATTATATCATATATTAATACATATAAATCACCTTCGATGGGGGCTTAAATCATGCCCGCATGCACTCTAAACTAGCAACAATTGGTCGATCACCATGTTAATCCCATAGCACAGCATTCTTCCTTCATGTAGGGTAAGTAAGATATGATTTTGTCATTTTGGCAGCCTTAAGCCAAAAGCCTGGAACATGGGCTACTGTCGTTAGCGTTGATAAATAGACGTTATGCTCAAATACAGAAAATATCCATTCCTGTCTAAGCTCGTCGTCGAAATTGTAGGGAGTCGGTATGACAACTTTTACTTCAGCAGGCCCTTTAATCTAACGATGATACGTCAATTATGGCCTCAGCCTCGGAGGCAGCCAAGACAGCTAAGTGACAAACGGAACAAACGACTTTTGAAACGTCGCCTGAGAGGAGAGAATAATAAAGAGGAGAAAAAGAACTCCTTAAATAAATAGAAACATTAATGGAAAGATCGTTTCATAATACCACCAGAACCCTTCATAGGGTACGGTATGTTAATTTGATATTATAGATGCTCCTAGTACTTGACGTACATTTTCATCCATTGAGCCGCTGTATTTGCTATTGCTAAATGCCTGCCATAGGTAAATTTATGACCGAAATTCGCTTTCGAAATTAGGTACGGTTACTTGTCTAAATATTAGGGCTCTTCAAACCAGTTCACGCAATTGTGAAGCTGGACGCGCAACGGTCAATGCAAGCTCTTTATGCTTTTTATGAGCTATTTTGTAACTCTATTTATGTTATGCATCAGTTACGCTTCCTTGCTTGTCGACCTATGCTACGTGCTTTACGCGGTTATAGCAATGTATGTCGAATACTTAATTTTTAAGCTAGGAAATGAGAGATAATGTCAACCCTCAGATCGTCATAAAGCAAGTCTATCCTCCGTTGTTCATGTACTTCTGCTCTCTCAACAGCAGAAGCCATGTGTTCAGACTTATGCAAACCCTATCTGCATCCGCGTTCTATAATTGGAGCAACCTAGGAGTGCTTGCGTGCTGTCTGCGATGTTAGTCAAGGACGCTTTGAATTTTTTCCCTTTAGGCTCGGGTACGCCTAAGCTCGATTGATTGGAGGAGGCCGTAAGGGTTAAACGCGTTATAATGATATCTACCATTGTATCAGTTAGACAGAGTTCATCACGAAGCAGCATCGGCCAAAAAGTTGCGATATCGTCTGAGTTACCCTTTCAAATTGTACTTGAGCCTTTAGGCTAGATTAAATGCACATATGCACGATCACATACACAGATACGGACGGACGTATGGGTATTTGTGTAAAATGAGCTGATAATATAAATAAACGATAAACGAGAATGAGGGGATTGGAACTGATAAGCACGGACAAACAAATCAGAACGGCGTCTGCGATGACAAATACGTGTCACTTTGGCCTCAAGAAAGCTGTGGTGTAGTTTATTGCGGTATTAATTGTTAATACTTGGTACAGCTTGACAATGGCAATAAACTAGACTACGGGTGAAGTCGTATCTAATTCAAACGTTTCTTCATCAAGGAGACCTATTTACCTCGTGCTACTCGCTTCAGCAGCAGCAAAATTATGATATTATACAACAACAGAAAAAATTCTACTCGGATACATATTCTTCTTCATCATCTTCTTTTCTTCTTATAAGAACTAGTAGTGTTTCGTTTAGTGCATCGTTTCTATTGACTTCTATCACTACAGTCTTCCTTATTGTTACCCTGTTGCAAGAGCGCGAGCTGGGATTAGCGCGTGCACACGATTTAGTATACGTAAAAACGACGGTGAAGTCTACCGCCGTCAATTTTGTCATCAGTTATTATGAACTATGTGTTGACTGATACTCTCGTGACATATTGATGGTGCCAAGAAGACGACGGTCAATAGGATCTCACCCTGGTATATATATAAAAACAAAACATATATATATATATATATATAACATAATACATAAAACATATATATACATGCACTCATCTTTTGTTGTGTAAGTACTATAGAAAAGACGCTTTGCTGCTATGCCGTATCGGCAGTAAATTAGATCTCATAATTTTTTCGTCTATCATATTATCTGCCTAACATTTAGTAAACCGGCATCGTAGATTTCGTATACAACTTTTGATTTAATAGAATCAAGCTCCACCATAATACTGTTTATACTTTGTCTGTGAAAAATTTGTTGAATTTGGCTTCCTGTCAACATATGATTTGGCGAGTTCTTGAACTCTAATAGCACGAAGGTGAGCAGTAATCATAGCGTTTATGTGATCTGCTTTATCGTTTCGATCAAAATGATCACACGAATGGGGCAATCAAGCGCTTTCGAACCCGAAATCTTTGCTCCCGTCATCCGCCTGGGCACGAAAGATAAAATCAAATCGTAAAATGGAAATTTGTCGATTGTTCCCGTTTGCCTCTTTCGCGACGGCCTTTTCCCTTTAATATAGCATTTGGCCTGTCCTTCGGAATTTTTCCTATTTTCAGGTTTTCGCTAGAGCTGAAATAGCAAAAAAGCAGGCAGGGCGGAGCTTCGACCCCAATGGCAAATTCAACGACTAAAACGTCAAAGACGACCTTCAACATCTGAGCAGACGAGATAAATGAGTGGAGGAAGTAAATGTGTCAGGGACCACTTTAGGGCGACCTTAACGGCTAATCAAAAAGATGACGGAACAGTCAAAAGAAAGATGATAGTGATAATGACACACATGATCGTGACGGGGGCGCCTATGGCGATGATAATCGTGTCGTTCAGAATTATCAGAAAATCGTAATTGACAAGCATAGTTATTGGAGTCACCCCTCCAATTAGCTCGTATACTCCTGCTTCCCCATTTCCCAATGACAAATCATCATGTAGCCGCGTAGAGATGCCAATAGTCACCTAGCCGCCAAGGACTCTTGTCTCAGTTGAGACGGCTGAAGCAGCCGCAACTGAGACACTTTAAGACAAAAGAGAGTAGGTGCTCTCCTCCATGCCTTCCCTTAGAATATTCGAAATATCTAAAAGTATATTTTATGAGAATGGACGTTTTAGTCTGGGACGTTTTAGTCGTTTTAGGGTTAAAGACTGATGGGAAGTCTAATGCCGCTTAATAAAGCAACAGAGATAATTCAGAGCAAAGCACAGGCTGTGAAACCATCACTGTTCCTGAACAAAAACAACAGTGATAAAAACTGTCAATGATGGCGAATTGTTCTTAACTGCAAGATAAAAATAGCCCAAATTAATAACGATCGACCTTTTTTATTGTTTTACTAGTTTATTAGCGACACTTAAAAATTGTGTAACCTTAAACAACTTGCTTCTCATCGAGTATTTTAATTAATTAAAAAAAATATGTTATAAGAATATGTGGTTTAATTTGCCATTTAAATATAGTCTCACATTCTGCGCATGGCCAAGAACGCTGCCAACAAAAAAGCTGTGTTATAAAAATTATCCAAAAATAAGTGCCCGAATGTATTCAAAAAGGAATACTAGGCGAACTTTGTTAGGTATTTATTTGTTAATAATGAATGTAAATAAAATTATTTAATCGAAACGATTTTGGTTAGTCTATTCCCCCTCTTTTCCTACGTTAGACAGGCTTCCGTTGCCACTAGGAATGTTTCGGAAAAATCACACATTAAATGTCAACATATTATCGCAAATTGGCTCATTTCAACGCTGTTTGAGCGCAAGCATCGATAGAAATGAGCTTCTATAGCGAGCTAACCGTCCTCGAACAGCGATGAACGTTATGCCCTGAACGAATGAACAGGGCATAGCCTACACTGGCTGCCCCTCTCGCCTCGGTCACTTGTTGGCCTGCCTCCCTTCACTTGACGCCGCCGCCCCCCGCTGAAGCAGTAGCAGCAGCAGCAGCAACAACGTAAAATGCTGAGGAACGCTCTCACAGAACAAAGAAGATCTGTCGCCCTCGAGGCCGTCGAGGATTGCTGATTCTATTGCCATTTCTGTTGCCCTTCAAAATGTTTTTTCATCTAATATGTTTGCTTGTTTGCGTGTTCGTCAAAGTTGAAAGGAGTGGCGGAATCAGGTCCGAGTTCCATTAGTTCCAATATTGTCGTTCATTTTCCATATATCAAGGGAATAATCGTGATTCGAACTGATCATCATCAGCAGTGATTTTATGACGCGCTGGCATATCTAGTTTTAGGTCTAGTCTTCTAGACCTAGAACCCTAGGTTTAGCTCCAACCCGGGCATAGACACACGGTTCGTTTTGTTCTGGAAGCCAGCTAGCCGTCTGATGGAACGCTCCATGGTGATACTGGACGCAAAACTTGAAACACAGAGGCATACGTAGCATATGTTGCGTTGCATATAACATTTGTGTGAACAGGTGGCTGAAACTAGCCGCTCGCTATCAAAGAGCCATAAATACGGCTCTTTGATAGCGAGCTTGTTGCTCGGTGACCTTTAAGGTTTCTCTTTTTCCTCCTGAGCGACGAGCAGGCTGATTGATCGGCCAGCTAACGAACGGATGAGCTGATGCTTATCGCGATAACCGTTCGAGTCGACGAACTCTACGATAAAAAGGATAAACTATACCAAGTACTTTGCCGCCGCAATTCGACTGCTCGACGGCTCGCAAGTCGACGCTGTCCCCCTTCGAGCTGCAGGCGAGCGAGCGAGCGAGCGAGCGAGCGAGCGAGCGAGAGAGAGAGAGAGAGAGAGAGAGAGAGAGAGAGAGGAATCGTTTTTCATTTCGGAAACACGGTGTGCAGAGGGATTCATCTGACGTTACAAATAAGACAGTGGCGACCTTTTTCGCTCGCACAGTTGGTGAGACCATGGACAAGAAACGGTGAATATCTAGACATAGTTGAAAACCACTTTTAGAAAATGGTGGAAACCGTAATCTGCATGTATTGCGTGTGAATTTCTGCTAGGTAGAATCGTTTGAGCTCGAAAATCCATATAACAAATAGAGATCATAACAATCTTTATCATCGTAGTGACTTTGCTAACAGCCGCGAAATCGGCCGCGATCGCATTGACCGACCGCACCTTTCGAACCTTTTTCTTATTCTGGCTATCCATTCAGGCGACAGCCGGAGCCGTCTAAAACATCTGGACGGTGGATCTCTTCGAGAGGGCCAGCGATAATGTATCTCGTCTTTGATTATTGCATAGTTTTATAGATAGATGCGAGAGAGGCTTAGCTAGAAGCAAGTTTTAACAAAGTCTACTGAACCTTTGCGTTATAAATTGCACCGATAAATATAAGCAGATCTATACTTTGCAAGAATCGTACATTTTTATGCCCTATCAGAGTT
Organism: Varroa destructor; assembly: GCF_002443255.2. Lineage (NCBI taxonomy): Eukaryota > Metazoa > Arthropoda > Arachnida > Mesostigmata > Varroidae > Varroa > Varroa destructor. Next base: position 37,498,587 of record NW_019211457.1, read on the forward strand.
ATGGCTGACTCGAAATTTGCGAAGAAATATATAACCATGCGTTAAGCTATAATATTCGCGTCCTAGTATAACTGACATGTCTCTTGAGCTTTAAATGAAGCATTAGACCAGTAAGGCGAGGAGGTAAGATTTTCATTAGTGGTCTCACTTTTTTTTTCGGAAATAAAAACAAATAGAAACATTCGCATCCAGATCAACGTCAATGAATTTTGTATTTACACGCGCAAAATGGTTTCCCTTTTCGAGAAAGGGACTCTGTGAAGGAGAATGAGCCTCGCATAAGACCTGCAGTATGCTCATCCTTAAGGACGAATCGACGATACTGTATTATTGTTGTTCGAGATCAGCAACACTTCAGTCAACAGGCAGCGCTATGGCAGTGCGTCGACGTGTGCCCGAAGCGGAAATTTAGAGCTAGGTCGCTTCCAGACAAGCGAATAAGCCGAAGTAGTGGAGATGCCGTATGAAAGCTCACTATTGCGGGGCGACATCGGCATAGCTGTTGCGGACCCCGCCGCTGATATCAGCGTTGTTCGTTTGCAGTGGGGAGCCTAGATGCACTCACAAGAAATAACTTGGCCAGATTGATTCAGACTGTGTCTTTTTCGAATGGGCACGATATATTAATAAAAATGCCAAGTGAACCGCTGGCGCTGGTGTAGCGGTCGCAATGACTCCTCCTCTCTGTGGAATCGAACGCGCACTGCAATTCGAAAATCACCGGCACTCTCGATCCTATTGTTATGTCTCTGTGAAAAAGAATACTCATTCTATACACACATCCACGGACGCATAATCTACAGCATAAAGCCCTCCCGTAATGGGCCAGCCAGAGCTATACATCATAGCAATGATAGTGCGCAGATATACCCATCAAATAAGCTGCGGTCAGTCGTCGGCTCGCGGCTAACCCCTTCGAGCCTTGACTGCCAACATCTTTTTCCTGTTCCGTGCGTCGTCGTAAGCGCAAGGTATCGTATCGTGGGATGCGATAACTTTAGTTGCTAATGACAGCAGATCTTGCCAGCGTCACTGAATGGGTACCGTCCACAGCTTTGTTGGTTCCTTTGTTTCTTTCTAAAAAGACCTGGATGTGCTGTCGTATTTCAGTGGGTGTTATAATAGGTTAGCTCGACATTTACGTATCACGTGCGCGACCTGACACAGACACATTGGCAATAGCTAAGACGGCCTAGTGTTAGTTAATGTGATTATGTGCTTCTTATCTATATAGCTTGTCTGGCACTCTGCCCGTTGGGCTCGCTGTTCCAGTTATATCGCTGCTGTAAAACTTTGCTTAACAATATGCATTTGTTGTGCATACTGTACTATTTCTTGTACTATGTACCGTCTACAAAACAACCTAACTGTATAGTTCGCATCCATATCGGCACTATTGTTTAATCTGCTTTTGCTGTGAAGCTTTTTTATACCCTGTTATAGTTCTCGCTTCATCTGCTCGTGCTGTTTTGTCTTTGCAGGGGATGAGCTGAGTCATTCGGGTACATGCGCGGGCGTAGGTGGGGTGGCCGGGCCCCCGTGCGAGGAAAGGCCGCTTCAGGGTGAGCCGAGGGCCCCGGAACTCGAGACGCAACAGCAAGGGTCGACTAGTCGACGAGGTCCACGTGAAGGCCTCTGGCGTCGCGCAGTTCGAAGAATGTTCCCATACGGGTCGTGCATCTCACAGCAGGCCCAAGGTGCCGCACAGCAGCAACAACCCCCCGAGGAGCGCCGTACAAAACCCAGCGGCAAGGAAGCCAAAGAGAAGAAGGAGATGGCACCCACCTGGAAGGTCACCAAGGCTGACAAACACATGGTCAGCCTGCACCGCGATGAGGCCACTGGCATCCAAACCGTCGTCATAAGCGACAAAGGTATCAACGATCACACCAACAGCATCACTATCATAGCTGTTTAGCGAGCGCAAAGCAGAAAGAATGGAAAGGAAGATGTTCTATGAGTACCTAGTCTAACAGTCATGAAGTAAACGGTAAATCGCATTTTATTCTTTCCCGTTTGGTCCTTATTCGTGTTTGTTTAGTCCTGTTGCTATGGTGTAGGTTAGACCTTGCGGCACAACTTCAAACGTGTCATTGTGATCAGCTTCGCTGGGACCTACTAAACTAATACTGTTTCTTGCTCTCTAAAGTGTGCCCTCTGAAGTCACTAACCAGAGGTGTCGGCTGGCTGATAGGCAATTGCATAATAATATTGCGATTAGGAATTCACAAGAATACAAACGATTGTAGTCGTACGTATGCATGTACTTCAACTCAACATGAGTTCAACGGCTGCGCGTGAATTCTACTCCGAGGTAAGTAGGCTAAGAAGAAGCCGAAGTGAAAACATAAAGGGATAGCTAACACTCGCCCAAGTCGCTGCAAACGTCGAGTTATATTTCTGTAGAATTAGGTTACACCATTTTCAAATAGGTCGCGTGTCGAAACTACATGCCTGCACGATGTTACGCCTCTGTGCGTCTGTTTAATGTAGGTTGAAGACGCCGATGCCAGTAAACCTAGGGACAAACAGACCTTGTTCACAGGCGCTCCCCAACAAAATGGACGGGCGAGTGGACAATAGCCTGCTGGGCGAACCTCGCATACGCTTCTTTTCTCTGTCTCTCATCCATATTTGTCTGTCCTCAGTCGTTCGATACATCTTTGTAACAGTCGCCCGCGACAGACAAAAACCGTCTGCTCTGTGGGGACTTGCTATCATGACCATCCACATTAATAGAGAAGCAGTAACAAGTAGCCGCCGTCACAGCACTCGTTGCATTAACAGCAGACGTGGCAACGGCAGCAGCTACAACGATATATTCAGTGGTCGAGCAATAACAACAGCAGCAGCTGGCCGCGTCGCTGGCAGCAGCATATGCAAGATGCCTTTCCTCTACCCCAACGAGTCTGCGTATAAGCTTCCCTCCGATTTGTCTGCCGGCCGAGCGGCTAGCCCAAGTAGCCGCCAGAACGCAAAGCATACTGACACTGGCCCACGGCAATAATATATTTTGATAGAAAAAGAATATGGCTGTCAGAGCCGTCTTCGTTGCCGATGCGTCTCAGCGACATCTTTCGTTTACCCCCCGTTAGCTGGAAACTCGAGGCGAACAAGCCAGTCAACGCCGCTTCCAGATACTACTGTTGATTCTGCCCGAATGCGCTCAGGTGGAGAGACCGACGAGGTGGCGATTCGGCCGATGAAACCGACACAGATAGCAACAACGAGTAACAATGAGCTTTAGCGTCAACCTGCCTGTAAGGTAAAGGGATTAAAAGATTGGCAGCCGCTGTTACCATATAGTCATCTACTCGGTCGATTTTCTAGGTCAAAGCAAAATAGTAGGGACCGAAAAACACGAACATTAGATTCAAATTGCCGCTGTTCGTTCATAGCTAAACGATTATTTTTCATAAGAATATTATAGGTTAAGAAGCATCAAATAGTTTGCTACTTCATGTCGGTTATCCGCTTCGAAGTAAACTGAGAGGTGAGGGGGCCGTCGGTGGTTTTATGGACTCGCAGGCGGACAATCGCCAAATAGGTCCTATGGAAAATGGTCACAGTTCAGTCAGTGGCAGTAGCTGGAAACAATTATTACACAAGAGTTTTGTTTCCGCCGTTGCCCTACCTTTCCGTCCCCCATACGGATTGCCGACGTTGACAAAAAGAAGAAAAGTATGCCCAACATGTCTCACAATAAATAAGTGAAACTGGTCATCTCAAAAACCTAGCATCTGTGGAGATAATAAGATTCGACTGCAACCTAATTTCAGCAGAAGGGTGTACAATAATATACGTGAAAGTTGAATTATACCTCTTACGTCAGCTGTTGCTAAATACAATTAAACCTAATCCTTTTAATGCTGTAAATATTGATAAGTTCCCATATGAGCGTATATCGCGCTAGTAGTGCCGCTTTTATTGCTTTTTTTCTCTCGCATCCACTATTTCAATCGATTACACAGATCCAACAGTACACTACTTAGAAACAACAGCTACATGCGTGAATCGCCGTGTCCCGCTAGGGCAGCAGGACCAGCAGTTAACATGCATATGACGAGCGGATCAAGTGACAGGATGTAGTACAAATTTGCAGTGGGCTGTTTTTGACGTAGGTCATGGGATGAGGCTACGAGCATGAAATTTTTATCGAAAAAAAAAACTGGAACGCATGAGGCCAACTCTCCGTTAACACCGCCGCCGCCGGTTGTGCCGCTGTTTCGGTCGCCGTAGCCCTGCACTAAAAGGGGACAATGATGGCGTCGTGACTCGTAACAGCGGTTGCTAACGGTTGGTATAGAGATGGGGAAACGGGAAACATATGGCAGAAGGCGGAAGAATCAGCGAAGGAGGAAGAATGAGAGCGACAGCTCTAAAATCTTTGTAGTGTATAGCTGTGGGTGTGCGGACGCCCATCCAACAAACGATTTTGCAGCGTTTAGCGGTCTTTGGCGCGACAAACAAACGAGGTTCTCTCGTAGATTAACGCTAGCACACGGGATTAAACCGATTGGGAGACCAAAAGCACCTTCTTGGTTCGCTTGTATTCTTTATCATCTTCTTTGCGCAAGTAGCTACATTGTGTGCGTTTGCATCGATATGTTAATCTCGCTACAAGGCCTTCGTTGATTCTATGCATATATGTAGGTTTAAAAGTACGAACGCATACATAAGTGGGTAGTAGAAACAGTAAAAAATAGAGACCCAAGTTTATCTTAGAATAGAATTATCTAACAGTCAACACAGATTGAATCCTTTCTACATAACAACAGCTATTTTTCTAGAAAGTATAGAGGATACCTGCTTTTGCAAAGAATGAGCGTGTGTGTTTATCAAGTTAGAGACGAAGGATCTCTGTCGGTCCTATTTGTTCACGCGTTACGCTTTAATGGTTTCATGACAACAATATTTACAGTAGCATCCTAATGACATATTGCATAGGCCTATTTATTCGATTGGCTAGATAGGCACAACATATTCTGCCACGTTTTCGAGCGCAGAAACCCACTAAAACAGATACTCGAGCGTTATGTCTAAGTGTTGTACTTGTCCGATGTCAACATATAGAAGGAACGAAATAGTGGACGTCATCAAACAGTGACCACGATACATATCAGCGTTACTAGCAGCACCAGTATCACGATGACTGACGAGATATTCTTCAAGTTGCTCTAAATAAAATCAGACATATTGCAACATGCACCCGCATTCACAGCAGCATCACTCTTTGTTGTATTTGAATTTATCGACTTCAGAGGAAAACAACACAGATGGTCCAAAACACGAGATCGGTCCGATGATGCGATGCGTGACTATGTTCTTAGATGTATCGTGGCCAGGTGAAAGAAAAAAGAAGTAATGGCACTAGAAAGCAAAAGTTATAAGTTGTCTGTATGTAGCTCGCACAGAAACTCAGTAAAGCAGAGCATCGGCGTCACCCCTTCAAAAAAAGATGGCCAAGTTTGATTCCTGGTTTAACAGTGAAATTGCCCGGGAGACCGCGATTAGTTATGGGTGGCGACACACGTCTTGGAACTATTGACGACAATAGGAAAACAAAATTAACGAAACAACAATGAGGACAAGAAGCGAGGGAATAACGATAGCGGGATAAAAAGGAAAGCAAGCTGATCATAATGAGGATGACGCTGCTGCTTACGGAGGCGGTAAGCAATCAACAGGTGTCCCGAATTCAAGCGTTGCCGCCGCTTCCAATGCTAGCACGACGACGACGGCGGTGATGATGATTTGTATCGAAAAGTGCAGAACAGCGGCCAAAATACGTTAAATCCTGACCACGGAGCCCGCCGTCCTGTCAGCGTTTTGTATTCTAGAACCTGATTATGTTTACAATATGAATCAGCTTTGCGTGATTTGACAGCTCGAGCAAAAAAAAAAGTGAAAATGTATTTGACTTGATGTTCTAGCCATCTGATAGAAGCGATTAGATCAGCGGGCTGTTTTTGGCAGCATCCGTACATAATGTGCTGCTATATATGCTAAACAAGCTGACTCGGGACCGTAGCAAATAATACGAAAGCTAAACGGCCAGCCTAAGCAAACACGCTAGTTGACCTCAATTACGAGCTAATTAATAAATTTCGTAAATTTCAGTCATTTATCTAAATAAAGAGAGACAAAATACTGGAAATTAAGAGACGTAGTAATTTTTCGAAGAACGTTTGTGAGTTGCAAATAATCATCATGTAAAAAACCGCTCCAATATCACGCCACTGATAAACTGACGATTTCAATAGAGCCCGGGAACGTTTGTCGCAAACAAGTGCACGATACATTTATTCCGTTATCGTACAATCGTTTACGGTGCACGATGCTCATCTATAAGAGACCATTAAGCGATTCGGCTCCGCTAGCCTCTATATCAATAATGTACTTGGTAACCTGACCACAATACGAGTTAAAGTGGTTCTACTATGGGCATTTCGGAAACCTAAGAGCTTTTATAATCTTGCCCCATCTGCATCCCTGAAAATCGTGTTTATTTTATTATTTACACTAATGTTAAAACAAGAACAACAAGGGCAAAGCACGATCGGCAATTCGAATTTGCTGATAAACGCGACCTCACCTTTCGGTATAATGCTCATACCTTTGAGATTTGTCCGCTTTCGAATGTTATTGCGAAAAGTGCTATTTATTTTTCATGCTTTTTTTTTTTATTTGTTATTTATTTTAGGCATTCACAATGACAGTTAGAGCGGGAACACACAGATAATAACTCCTAGCGAAACGCAGTTTTGTTGCGGTAAAATCATCTCTAGTTCTTTAGGCTAGCTATTTAACATGTATTCCAATGGTGCTGCTTTTTGATTGAGCGCCGCTCCTAGCTGCCACCACTTGCACGGTTTTAGGCCAACGGCCTTTCTGTAAAGCTTAAAGAATACGTTTAAGGAGTTGTATTATATAACTAGATAACTACTACGCTCGTCGTGCTGGGGAGCCAGCCGACCGCTTGCACTGCTTTCTAACGTAAAGCTCGAACCATTTACTTTAGTACTAGTGGCGGTACTGATCACTACTTAATCACGTCTACCATAAAATGCTACGAATGTAAAGTAGACACGTAGTGGCGGGGGGTTTACAACATTTGGTCTCCTGGCAAGTGGCCGACTTCTGACTGAAACACGTTTCTGGCTTCGAAAGCCATTTCAACCAGTGACTGGAGGGGCCTCCTCAGACCTAACCGACAGCCTGTCCCTGGGCTCCCGCAGCTCAGCTGAGCACCAAGTTGGCCGCCGGGAGCCAACAAGGAAGTCATAGGGCTAATTCAACTAGGAGCAGGCCAGTCAACATGAGGCTAAAGGAGATCCTAGCAAGGAGCACCAACATGCGGGAGTTTATTCGGTTTCGGCCAGCCTCTAGCCTGACGCTGTTGCTGTTGCCGCTAGTTCTCGCTATGCCTTTTCGACCTTAAGTCGGCAACATAGACGGTCACCCGCGGAGGACATTGCATGCGCATTAAGCAGCCAGCATGCTTTTAGCGCTTACCGACAAAAGCACGCCAGGACATAGTAATAAGGAAAGGTTTATTTGATATTCTCACCTCGCCTCCCGCATTCACTCAATCGTCTTTCATCCGCTATTCATTGCAAAGAAGATCGATAGCAAGCATCTTAACAACTTAGGCTCGCACGCTCGATAATAAAGCCTTTCTACCTGCAGCAAAACCAAAACGTAGGAACTGTAACATTAACAGACGAACAGTCCCCTGCGATATCGAGGGGTTAAAATGCAGCCAGTTATAGCCTACTTGTACATTGTGAGAAAAAAGTCTAGCTAGAGAAAAGGCAGAAAATCCATGACGTTATAATTACTAAGTCTTGGTAAAGCCATCACCTTAATAGCTGCTATGACCCTATTACAAAGAAAAACTTTTGAAAAGGCCCATGGTCGTTTCGTCAATATACATATTTCGGTCAAATTTTGGCGGGCTGCTTATCATATGTGTGCATTCAGTTGCTACTTTTTGGTACAGGTAGAGCGTCAGTCCTTTTTGGAGAAGACACAGGTTCATCATGGCGAAAAACAATATGGCGTTTTCGGAATATGCAGCAAGATCAGCTACTGTGCAATAACTTTGCACGATGTGAACTCCCGTCAAAATCAGAAGCCTTCTTTCTTAACCGATATTGAGAATGTACGTTATTGCCACTGCATCTGCACTTTTTGGGATATTTCTATGAGACGTATCGGGGATTTTTTAATAAAGTTAAAGGGTCCAAAAACTCACTGGACACATTCAAAAAGCACACACCTGAATTTTTGATACAGAAATTAACAAATATTTCGGAGAACATCAGTTAGCCAAATAAGTTACAACGACTGGTCTTTTGGCAGCCGTTGCGCCTTCGGTACTTTTTGGTTTTTTGTTATACTGTTGAGACTCTTGACCTGCTATCGGCCTAGAATTTCGTTCCGCTGAGATTTTTTCTACCTAGCGTGTTCAAGCGACACATTAACAAGTCTACACGTACTATTGTTGCCTGATGCTACTAAAATTTATTTGCGGAGTTTGGAGACAATATTTAAAAATGACGGCTAAACGATTTAGGTTTTGAATTGGAGCTGTAATCGCGGCAAATAGTAGTTATATTGAGCAAATATGACCGTCTGAAATGACGCTCTTAGCAGATGTAAACAAAAATTCGTTGAAATATATATTTTTTCTTTAGAGAAAACGTCTCAGGTTCACACCCTACCCTGTCTCTATATATATAGACGAAAATATAGACATGAATTTTGTGTGGGATAACTTTCGTTTGATAGAGATTGTCTCCAGTTGACTTTGCAGTACGCAGAGTCACGTTTGCAGGGGTTGGCTAGCTTAGTTTGTAAACATTACATTTGTATGTTAATGAGTCTTGCTTTGTTGAGAATTGCATATTTTCTTCGTTCGTATGTGAAAAGAGTAGAAAAGTTGCGAGAGTAGAAGGCTACGACAAACTACATTTGACATATTGACATTAGTATTAAGTTTTTTTATTCGTACTTAGCCTTAACGACAGGTTAAGTTGGTTGAAAATAACAAGACCTGACGTGGCAGTTCGATAGGCAGCAGAAAAGTAGCGACGAACCACGAGCTCGGAATAGCATTCCGCTGCAGTTCGAAACAAAGCAAGTATAGGGGGCGCACGTTGGTCACAATGATGACGAGTTGGGTTTCTTGTCAGGTGATGGGGTCAAGGCGCTGTCATCAGCGTTGTCGTGTCGTGGTTTGCCTAGCCGTTGTCGAAAAGAATCGGGTTACTCGGTGTCGTCGACGATCCCTGCTGGAGAACAACGACGGCCGAAGACGTCGGACGACTCGATTCGTTGTCTTTGACTGGGAAGAGCTTGACCAGTCGTCACTCTCACCGCTTCTCGTTCATTGTTCTGCCTTGCCACTTACAGCAGCTAGAATGCAGTCCCTCGTATAGGTGGCTGCACGCGCGCTACCGCCCGCCCGCAAAACAGTGAAAGTGAAATCGACCGTAATACAGACAGCAAATAGCAGCCGTTGTCGCTACCACCGGAGGAGCAGTGAACCACAGCCTACTATAAGATATCATGATATCGTGTCGAAGAGCACGACGGCTCTCGCTGTTGTCGTTACTGGAAGAGGGAGACGACGCAGAGGGCTGCCAAGAAGTCCCCAATAAGAACAGTCACTATGAACTACTGCTGCCAGCATCATAATGCATTAACTGTTGGTGATCACCCAGCTCGTGGTCGTTGTCTGCCAGTCTGTCAGAGGTATTTCGTCGGAACGGACGAGAGCGAGGCCAACTGAAACAACTCCAACTTTACTAACTGTGCACAAGAGAACTTACGAACAGCGATATAATATCTATAGTTAGCATTACCTATTGTAACAGAAGTAACTTGCATGAACTGCTACAATTGACAGCAATAGCGCTGATCAGGATATCGGTACGATGCTTCTTGTCGTACACTTGGCGTTAGTCAAGATGTTCCTTCCGCGAAAATGGAAAAGGAGAAGCGACCGAGATAGTGTTAGTGTCACACGCCAACGTGTATTCGAAGGTCCGGTGGGTTACACAACAGATTTATTAACTATAATCGTCGTCCTCAACACAATGCCGTTGAAGCATTTGCACTGAAATCACCGGCAGTGGCAATAGCGGGGCATTTCGATGCGCGCAACGGTAGTAGCTGGCGTTTCAGCAGTAGTATAAATAGATGCATGGCTGATATGTCAAACAGAGCGTGTTCAGTGATAAACTCACAACAACGTCAGTAAGACTGAAATATGCCTGAAGACGACAGCCCCGGCGGTTACAAAAGTGCGGCAACTGCTATCAATTGCGATGATGGTGGTGACCATGCTAATGCGACCGATAGCGTCTCGCAAAGGTCGCGGCGGCGGCCGTCACAGATACATTTACGGCGGGGATGCATCTGGGGTGTATCTACAACTACTTGGGGAACAGCTTGTTGACGAATAGGACATGCAACCAGGAAGCCGGACAGAAAGCCGCTAAGGGAGGAATGCTTCTTCTATAAAGGCTTGGAACTGAATTTGCTTACATATGACTTGTGCGCTACTTTATCTGCTTGTTTATACGTTTCTGTGAGCGCCAGGCGATCTGACTATCTTGGTCAGTCGTGATAGTAGCAGCGGCAACAGACGGCAGAACGGACGTCAGATCGAAAGCAGATCGAGTCAGGCAGGGGTCCGTAGAGGCGCGTGCGTCCTCTGACCAATATGTCGATGTTTCGCGAACTTTGATGCATGTAGAGCACCAAATCCGCAAACTGTATAGCGGCAAAAAACAGCAGTTAGAAGGCAGCAGCCAGCGAGGGAAGCAAGTATCCTGTTTTGTGGACTTTGGTAGTGGCAGAGTGGGTGGGTCAAATAGGTGCATTGTCATCTACGGCCGCGCTTAGTGATTGATACCCACCTAAAAAAGATCAGTAATTGTTTTTTGTTGAATTCAAAGTGACCAAATAGTATTGTACTTAACGTTAATTTCAGTGTCGTGAGGAAATTGGTGTTGGGTTAGCTTTGTTTCAGCTCATTCCATTTCGGTACGCTCATAATCGGTAGCAGTAGGACCATCGACCCTGTTTGTAACTGTAACGTAGCTCATGCCGACCTTCTTAATTGGCTAATCGCTCTCGTGTACCGTATGTATTAATTTCCAGAAGCGAAAACAACTCTATATCCAGTAGGTAACTGTTTAGATTCGATGATATTATACTGACCCGACCTCGCTCACATGAACGGATGCGTAGGCCTGTATTTTTCTATCAAATTTCGTACTTAGGTATTTCGGATGCCATTGAATGATAGTCGTTGCAACGTTCATGATAACAACATCAACATAATCAACAACAATAACAAGGAACGAGAAGGCTCTCGGTATACGTGTATGTGTGTGTATGTGTGTGTGTATGCCTGTGTGTGTGTGTGTGTGTGTGTGTGTGTGTGTGTGTGTGTGTGTGTGTGTGTGTGTGTGTGTGTGTGTGTGTGTGTGTGTGTGTGTGTGTGTGTGTGTGTGTGTGTGTGTGTGTGTGTGTGTGTGTGTGTGTGTGTGTGTGTGTGTGTGTGTGTGTGTGTGTGTGTGTGTGTGTGTGTGTGTGTCTGTGTGGGTCTGTATAAAACGGATCTTCCGCCCACCTCCACATTATCAATAGCTCTCATTCGTTTTGCCTAGAGTTACTACGGCCACCGCTATTGCGAGCGGGCAATTTGTTTGCATGTGCCTATTAGCGGGTTCCATTGTCTAGAAAGGAAGCTCCGCACTGTAACATAGCTGCCCGTAAGCTAGCATAGCATTATCACAGAGAGAACTACATTCGTAGTCCGTGTCGTGTCGGTGCGCGTTGACTGTCTCTGGTCGTCAGCTCTATTTAGTAGCATTTCGATCCTGTGCTTCGTGTGTCGGGGTTCAGTCGGTATAACATCACCCTGCGCAGCAGTTCCCCTCTTTCGCATTCTAATTAGCCTTCGATCTGTCCCAGAAGGACGAGACGGAAAAAGAAGGAGGAAAGCATCACAAAAAAAAATATTCTGAGAAACAAAAGTGCTATCCTATCATTTACTTGTTCCATAAACACCTAGCACCCGTGTAACAAACTCGCACAGAAGAAGCAAACAGCAAATAGCTATTGCTGACATGCAAAACGGGTATTCTTTCCATGCTTCAATGTAGATATATAGTATAGACTTTATCGGTTTGCTGTTCCTACTTACCACTCAACATCTATTATGCAATAGCTAATATAAAAAGTGGTTTCTATCGTATAGCTCGTATATAAGGTACCTATATAGTATTCTGTGCTTTTTTATACGTGTATGCATCCTGTTCTAATGTGTGCCCGTGGCGGCGCTGCGTGCGCGGTTTCAGATGCTCCAACGCCAACACTGTCAACATCGCCAACAGTCTACCCCGGCGGCCTAGTCCAAAAAAAAGGAGTTGCCAGCGGTTCTAAGGACGTGGATAGACTCGTCACCGGTGGCGTTGACAGCGCGGCTTACGATAACATGAAAGACGACAGAGCACCTGTGCGAAAGCGGCCATTTGAGAAGTCAGAAGAGGAGCTGCTCGAAGAAACGGCCAAAAGCAACAAACGAATTACGTCACCGTTTCTCACGCTATTTCGCAAAAAGTCAGCGCGACCAGTTTTGCAGCCCTGGGCTCACCTTATGTCCATCCTAGACAACTCGTACGACGGAATCGCTAAGGTAAGAGTAGCGAACCCATGTAATAACTGCACTAACTAAGCGCTGCATAATAATAATAGTTGTTGTCCTAATTGTAATTGAATAAGAACACGAAAAAAAAAATTAAAATTATAGTAAGGCGTACAATTGACACCTAAAAGAAAATTTCCGGCCATTCCATCCAAGCCATCCAGCCAAACACTATGCGCCCGTATACAGATAGGACAATTCAACAGTTATGTGATACTACGTTTCTGCACCGATAGGCTTATGATTCGGAACGGAAAGCACTATGGCCTTGTCTAAGGTAAACGTTTGTGTAGCTAACAACGTCGTCAGAATAATAAAAATATTTATTGGGGCACCGCTTTGTCAAGAAAGCAGCTTTGTACGATTAATGGCTTGTATTCGCTATTAAAATGATATCCATATAGATTATCGTCAGTTTTTAAGAATTTAATAATTTTACTACAGGTCTAATTCTCCTATTATTTATTGTTCTAAGAACGCAGCGATAAGTTAAAAAAGCAATCGATGTAAGTTCAAGCACGACATATGCGAGAAACAGAAACGCCAGGGTATTTTTACTGTATCGCTGACAATGCGTATTAAAAATTTTCCGCTAATAGACGTGTCCATACGTATCCATTGTCCTATTCACAGTAATTATTCCCTATTTAGTTTGTTAACGTTTTATCACCAATAACTTATTTTTACTATTGCGTTAATACATCAGAAGGAGAAGTAGCAGCAGCCGTAGTGGTACTGGTTATGGTCGGAAATCGCTTTCTCCGATGGATCATAGGCGACTGTCCCAACGAGATAAAACGAGAGATACAGAGTTTTTTGGGGATAATATTTTGTTTGGCAAAATTTCTGAGCCGGTGCTAAGTGTGTACTTATACAGCCCTATTACAAGCACCATGTTTTGTTGGGCGGAGATGATTGTGCGAAAAAGACAATCCATATACGTAACGCACACAAATAAATGTAAATACCCTCTGATATAGGTATCTGACGCAGTTTTTTTTACTATGTCCTGCTGTTGTTTCGCGACTAGTTTGTTTCGACCGTACCAGGCCAAGTGGCATTCACTATTTCGATCCTGAAAGCATAGGTGAGCTTGTTGATCAGTTCCTAAGCAGCCTAGGGGGTTCACACCATCGTTGTGATCATAGACGAAGTGAGTCGAACTCTTTCTTCTCCCAAAGGCTTTCTCTAGCGGCGGCCACTTCTGCCTTTGTAGGAAGGAACTTTGTCGATTGTTAAAAAGCTGTCACAAATGGATTATCTAAATGCGTTCTAACTCGGCGACGGAAATCAGATCCAGTTGACTTTCAATGCCCTGCCACTAATTTTACTTTGCACGTCATAGGATCTCGTGCGCGTTTCGATGATAGTCGACCGTCTGCTCCAGCACCATCCTTAGAGGTCACTTTATAAGTTCTAAAGTGATAACCACGAAGTGTTACCAGCAGTGCACGTACGACAACTTCTGCGCGGCGTTTCGGCTACCGTCCGTTAATTATTTCGTCGTGCAGCTTATTCCATGTGTCCTGTTCTAACTGTCCTGTCGCAAACTAAATACTCCCAGTCGATTCGTCCTTTATCATCATTTTAAATAGGTTTTCTCACATAGTGACGAAAATCACATAACGAATCCTTGTCATAATTAACCCTCATATTTTTGCCATAAAGTCAATGCAAGTCTTCAAAATACACTATTGTATACCTGTAAATGGAGAATAGGCCACATACATAGCAAGCGGCAAGTGAGAGCGGTCGGTTGGTAACTCTGTCTAATGAATCTTCCTATTCGGATGGTCAATTTTCAGTGTCTATTGAATACAGTGGACCGATGGGCGTTCAATACGTTCACACTAGACACTGCGACATGCGGACACTCACTGCCGTTCCTAATGGTGCATCTGTTGGGCCCCTCAGGATACGATCTGCTGCGCACCTTCCGCATTGAGCCTTTGGCCTTGTTTCGCTTTCTGGGGCTCGTTGAAGCGGGCTACCACGTCAGCAACCCGTACCACAACGCCGTGCACGCGGCCGACGTAACGCAAGCCATGCACTGCTTCCTCCGCGAGGGGGCTATCTTGCAACATCTAACACCTATTGAGGTTAGAAGCAAACGTATCGGATAGCCTGCAAAATGTAGTAATCTTAAGCAAAAGTTATTATAGTTACAAGCTATACCAACTTAGAATGCATCTATAATGTTGAAGTAAACATTACTTGCATTTTATAGTCATTTAAATAATATGTCGATCGAAATGTTCGATTAAAATACCTATTTGCACGTTGTGTGCAGATCCTATCCGCCCTTCTGGCGGCAGTCACCCATGACCTGGACCACCCTGGAGTAAATCAACAGTTTCTCATCGAAACCAAGAACCACCTAGCTGCGTTGTACAATAAAAGTAGTGTTTTAGAAAACCACCACTGGCGGTGTGCCATCGCCTGCCTCCAGGAGTCGGGCTGTCTTAGCCAGCTCGACGACGACAGCTGGAAGAAGGTTCAGACGGCCATCAAGAGCCTCATCTTAGCCACCGACATCACTAGGCAGCAGGAGTTCATACTAAGGTTTCAGGTGAATTGACCATCTCTGACCACCTTTATATCATTCAGCTAAATGACAACCCACGTCATTTAGGTGATATGGCAGCGGTCTCTATAGCCAGAATAGTTAGAATATATATTTTAAGAAAAAAAATGTATGTTACACTCAGCTGGTGTCATTCGCAACTTCGTTCGAATACGGATGCGTTCGTTTTATGTAAGGTGTAGTGCTACTACATTTAGTTTGTAAGTAACGTTCATGCTAATTTGGTGTACATTGCAGCGCTACATGGAGAGTGAGTCATTGGACATGACGGATTATGAGATTCGGCACTTTATTCTCCAAATTGCGCTCAAATGTGCAGATCTGTGCAACCCCTGCCGTCCTTGGGATACAAGCTTGCAGTGGAGTATTCAAGTGTGCAAGGAGTTTTATCGGCAAGGCGACTACGAGCGTCGTCTACGGATTCCTGTCACCCCGATTTGCGATCGCCATAAGACGATTATTCCGAAAATTCAGGTGGACTTTTTCAAGTTTGTCGCTTATCCGCTCTTCGTCCTCTGGCATGAGTTCCTCAAAACGGATCTCTCCCAGGAGCTGTTGCTCCATCTGAAGCTCAACTACACGCAGTGGGAGAAACGCATCCAGAGGGCGACTCAAAAAGGCTCTCTTGAAACTGACATCAACGCGCCGCTTGCGTCATCGGAGGAAGACCTTTCGGTCCTAGGGGAGGAAGATGCAGACCACGATCAAGATGACGATTCGCTCTGCTCCCTCAATAAGACGTCCATCGACGTCTCCCTTCTCGAGGCGACTTCGTTTTCCGCCGGTAAAACTCTAATCTACGAATTCATCACATGATACATTCTATCGTTCGTAGTAACAAGCTGCTAGTAACCATTGTTTTGGTATATTTTACAGGAAAAAAAACACCGTTTTACTCATCTTCTTGTCTATCAAGTTTTTATGCATAAATGAAACCGTTACAAAATGTTCGACTCTTCAGTGCATGCAAACAATAAAAGCTGCGAATAGTGCCTTTTATGCATTTATGCTAATGCTATTCGTCTGATATTTTAGGTACGTGGGGTCGTCGACATTCGATGCCCCTACAGCTGTCAAAGTACCTGCCCAAGCCTCTGATCCTCCGACGTCGAAGGCAGAGTCTGCCCAACAGGCATCCTTCACATCGCTGGTCTGTTGTAACCAGTCCGCAGGGCCGAAGGGGCTCTGACTCTGCCCTCGGCCAGGCAGGTTATTCCGGATACTCCTGCTCCTCGGCGTCGGCATCTGGCTCTCGCTTCCTACCAGACCAACGTTATCCCGGACAGCCCAGGACATTAAGTGATCAGTTGGCTGCTTTAGGTTGTCATGGGCCGGATGCATTGTCCGATGTCCGCGGCGACGAACGAGAGAGCCAAGATGACGACAAGCTGCGATCAATGCATCGCCACCACTTAGCTGACCCTACAAGGTACGTTATAATCTCTCTCTCTCTCTCGGCAGATATATATATATATATATATATATATTTGCTATTTACTGTTAATAATTACAAATAGTTTTTATCTGCATGAATTTGATAGTACTACATCTATATAAGTGTGGATTTTCTCTGCGAGCGCCACGCTACGGATGTTTCTAGAAAAATTACGAAGCTGGACTTGTTTTACGCCTAATATATGCTGTTTAACTCTGTTATGTTGAATACTTGGTATTCGTTAGATGTTTTACCATGAGCGTTGGTAAAAGGAATTAATTGTATCAAACATTGTGTCATAGCCTACTTGAATTCTTGTGGTCTTTAAGTAGTAGTTGCTTTCTAGTCCCAGCAATAGAGCTAGCAGTGAGACAATGAGACGCTTCCTTTCGTCGGTTACGAGCACATATAAACGCCATCAGGACTACTGACAAATGTTAAATCCCACATCCGCCGGTAGCGACGAAAGACGTCACGCAGAGCCTGGTGCTTACCGTGTCTCCGTAACTACGTGTAAAAGATATATACTACTGCCAGGTAGACTCACAGACGATAGGAGCTCAACCTCGAATAATGTGCGGTCATCAAACCGCAGTGATCGCTTGCGAGGATGTGGCGCAAACTCAGATACAAAAAAGACACGCACACATACACACACACACACCCATGCATGCATTAATAACAATATCTCGTTTATATATTTCATCACACATCGTCACCGAGCCGCCAAAATCGACGAAATAACATATCTTGGAAAAAAACAAACGCTGCTGATGGCCGTATTATATTATATGCCATACAATATTATACATATTTGCAGTAGTGATAATGACGCCAGCGCTATTCTATATATATATATACATGCTTCATACAAGTCAGATATTTAGTATGTGATGTTCTTACTTCTATAGGCGGCGATCCGAAAGCTTCCTGGATGATGAGGACGAGCTCAGCAAGGTTCTCCGCAGAAGTGAAGAGGCACCTAATCTTTTCCTCGATGTCCCAGATGGCGGAGAACGGGAACGCGGTGAACGTGGAGAGCGGGGCCATTCATACAGTAGTGATGCCAGCTCGTGCTGCAGTGATGGGGTACATTGTGGTACACCTCCACTAAATGAGGAGGATTCCAGCGATCGACTCTGTTCTGATGGTTGGTATCGCATCTAAAGTTATATAATTTATTTAGACACTTCGAACAGATCCCCATGGTATTTGCCTGCTATTCTTAGGGACATGCCGCGGTCTAGCTTCCGATCTGGGCATAGAGAGACAGAGACAGTTCGTTTCGTGGTGGGAGCCAGTTGTCTCATAGAATTGTCTAACAGCAATGTCGAACGTAAAAACTCGAAGCTTAAAGGCACTCAGAATAGACATTTGCGTTGGATTAAAAATGAAGTGCAATCAAGCTTTAAGTGTTCGTATTTTTTGCCCAGATGCCACGCCATGTTTTTTTTTGCAATAACCCTAATGATAGTATTTGCAGGCGCCTGTCTATTGCATATTTATCTACGATGCTTCCAATACGAGCAACGCTTTCCTTTCTTCTCTTTGCTTTTCAAAAACACCTGCAAAAGGATCCTGTCTTGTTTTACAGCTATTTTATCGCACGCATAGCTATCAGCATTAAAACACACATATACGCACCAATGGCCATATCTATAGATATTGTTCGATAGTCGATTGAAGTTCACTAATCGATATAGAAGGTTTGAGGAAAAGAGACCTTTGTCTTATTTTTGTACGGTCTCAGTATATGATTATATTGCAGGACTGCATTGCGAAGAGGACTTAGCACCGACAGCATGGTCACATCGTTTATCAGAAGTCGTTGAAGAGCCGGCATCGCCTCCACCTCAACGAATGTTAAATCGTCGTTCATCGGCGCCCATTGTGTTGGCATTGGTATCCAGCTCGTCGAGTTCGTCCAACTCGAACGCATCGTCACGTCGACAAAGTGGCGATGTCCGACGCGGTTCCTTACCGGTCGACGTGCATTTGATGGCAGGTTGTGCTGCCCAGCTGCTCAATAAACAGGTGGCACAAGTGGCCATTCCGGAAGTGCCACTAGGCACTACTCCGGGTGCACGCAGAGGCTCTTGCCCAGTGAATCTGTCAGCCAAGTATGCTGAGTGAAGAAAACTGGTCTGGTTCGGCAACCCAAGTCAGGGCCCAAAGTCTATCGGTAAAACACTTCGTTAAGCTGGACCAGTCACGACTGTTCTATTGGTTGTTTGTTGTTCTGGTTACATACTACTAACAACATTTATCGTCGCTGCCACGAGAACGACCACCCCCATTAACGCTCACGTCACTCGACGTGTGCCACTAGCCAAGAGGCGGAGGCGCGCCCACGATAATAAAGGCGCTGCAGCAGTCAGGCAGGCTGCGACCTTTCCTCCTTAAGATCTGCCACGCCACGTTATTCATACGTTGCTCCGACTAACTACACATGCGACACCGCATTTCCCTTCTGCGTCACCAGTTCGGGATACGACAAACTCCTCAAGACGAGAATGTAGTTACAGTAGACACTGGCCGCCGACATTTCTTCAGGAAACAGCTTCTAGTAATACGTATCGGTACATACATACATACATACATACATTTTGCATAGGACGAAAAAGCGAAAAAAAAACGACCGACTCCAGACGATACTGAATAAGCAGATAGATACAACAACAGCAGAGTATAATACTAATAGAAATCATACTAACTAGTCCAGCAACAAAACTGAGACGGCGATAACAATTATGCAGATTGAGAACTCCAGCCTTAGCCTTCCCTTCAATTAAGGCACGCCTGATTATTATGGTTATAATTATGGCGAACGTCAATGAGAAAAAGCCAGTTTTATACTGAGTTTTAAGTGGTCGGCCAATGATCCGAAGCAGCACGAAACCGTCTACAACGTAATATAAAAACGTAACACACGAAGGGCAGTACATGACACGCAAAACAACGGCTAGGACAGCACGAATTAACGTGACTGGTCAATAAGTGTCAAGCGTTGCCATGAAACGCGTATCGTCGAACGCGGAAAGACAGAAAAACCTACAGAAGGAGAGTGGAGCAAAAAGGAATCAAATAAAAGAAGTATATATAAGAAACCCTTGAAATCCCGGCCACTTACTCTGGAGCAAACACTTCTAGATATATCTTTTATTATATACTAGATTTCACTACGTGCGTCCCATGAGGCGCACACAAGAAATGGAAGGTGGGAGTGAAGCGTGTGTATTATGTCGGTTTGTGGTGATACAGAAGGTCGTCTGAGTAAACATAATTGAAGGATAGAATTCAAACAATACTAACGCGATAGTTTGAAGTGTAGGGCGACAATCTTTTATATGATTCCCTATAGTACATTAAAGCCTAATACACATATATTGACGAATATTGCACGAAAGACGATAAGGAAGAAAGCGCGTCAATTATGTTATCATTATGTTGAACGCACGAAAAGAAACCATTCTGAAACGCTGATTATTATAGATGTGTTGAAAAATGATCATAGTTCGATGGACGAAAGAGTTGCAAAGGTGAATGCGTCGAACGACTGCATCTCTTGAAGTGGATCCTTGAAGGGCTTAAGGCATTAGCTTAATAATCGGAACGGTCATACTGACTGCTCAAAGTCTGAACGTCCGCCATAAGTGTGCTATAAGCCAGAAACATAGACAAGATTCGTCAGATAAGAAACCGTATATGGCGTTCATCAATGTAATGCATCATTAACAAGTAACCAAAGATAGTAACGCGGAACCAACTGTATAAACGTCAATTTGCGTACTAGTACACTCGTACTGTTTGTCACAAGTTCTACGACCCTAATATTAACAGTGGGCAAAATACCGGCTTTGTTAGTAAAAATAAAGAAAAGGCGAACGACCTGCGACCTATGAAAGATCGAAAGCAATCGATTGAGCGGCGCAGACTTACCTGTCTGCGTCTCTTTCGGACGTCGCAAACGTCGGAATCTTATAACTTCAGAGTAAGCTAGCTTCAATAAATGCGTCGTCGATGTAACAACGATGGAAAATGGAACAAACGTAGTTCAAAAGTGAAACTTAAAAGTCGTAGTAGGGGGGAAACACTAGTACTGAGGCGGGGAACGGGGGGAGCGCATATCTTTGATAGGCATCTTCCCTCAGCAAGGACAGCACCTATTGATTGTGATTGTATGCGTGTGCGTATACGTGAAATAGCGTCTGTTTACTTGAGATTTGTGAATGAATACGTTTCATAATGTCTGTAATCAATGGCAATGATAACACACTGCCACGCTACGTGTACTACTACGACTATGACTATGACTACCAACAATCGAGTGGCAGCAGACGTGCACAACAAACTGCATGAGAACCGTTCCGAAATATATCTGTTGTAGTACGCGTACCAGCTAGCTACGATACGATGCATAGCTCAGCGAGCGGCCCTAGGGAGGCCACGGACTCGATGCGGTCGTTGGCGGGCACGATGTCAGCAAAAAATATATCAAGCCGGAAAATAAAAATAAATAGAGACAAGTAGGGAGGATGCGAAATGAAGCATAAAGGGCATCTAGAAAAGGCGCGAGTGTATGTAGTAAGACCGGAAGGGAGGCGGAGGCCCCAAACAACAACACACTGCCCCCACTCGACGATAACTGTCGCAGGTTCGAATGATTATGATGATAGTAATAATAACAATAGTAATAATTATATCGATGACAATATATTGCAACACGATAATAATGCGAGAAAAAAGGAATCAGCATCAGATCACTACTGTTATTATATTTACTATTTGTATGATGATCAATAATCGAACTGCTAGTGTAATCATCAATAATACAAACAAGAAGATTTAATGTGATGTGGATACAACTGGCCGCTGCGAAACACTGCCCCCGTTCATACGCCAGCCCTCTCTCCCCCCTTCCTACTTAACAACAACAAGCACCATTTAATCATAATAATAATAATAGTAGTAAAGGTAAAAATGTTGAACAACTTCAGCTTTTTCAGCGTAACGGTCGCAAAGTATCTGCCAAGCCCTTTGACAGAGTATTTACTCATTACGTTCTTCATTTCTGATATATAGTACTGCTTCGAGAACGATCGCGAAGGGACCCATCTTTCCGACAATATTACTCTTATGTGAGCTTCAGTGCAATTATACACCTGTAAGCCGACATGTTGATTCGACTCGACTGCATAATATGACACTGGTTTTACTTGCCCTTGATGAGGCATCCGGCGTAGATAGAGTGAATTGTCTCTGCGGATATTGGTTGCAAGCGCGTCCGACACTGTCACTCATCGAGTTGCTAAGGGTGGTTCCTTCTAGGAAGTTCAACAGACACGAACTCATTCGAAATGATGGGCTTGAGCATATTTATTTATTGACGGATATCAAATCTTCCCGTCTCAAAATGACATCACTATGAAGCATACAATTTCAGAACGTCTAGAAGAAATGTAAGTGAAGAAGAAACGATAAGAAAGACAGGTGATTACGACTATAACGGGGTAAGGCGTGCCGAATGATTTTATCCATTTGGAACGTTTGTGTGTAAAATAGTGATAGACAAGATGAAAAGGTGAGACAAGATCCGTAGAAGTGACGTGACTACCAAATGAGCTGCAATTTAAATGAACGGAATATGGAGCGACTGTTGAATCAAAATACGAATTTTCTAAAAAAAAAAAAATGCCACTTGACCTGCTCCCTATTTTGTCGTCCGTCTTTTTGACATTTCGACAGTGAATCGTCATTTTTGTGTAACGATGCTTTTTTGTAGCAATAATGTGGTACAGCAACGGTAAGATGGTACTAGCTGACTAGTAGAACGATAACCCGTTAAGTCATCTATTACGATACAAGCAGGCTTGTTTTTACGGCTCCCATCTATCATTGATACTGCCACTGATCGGTCATTGACAGCAATTGCTTCTGCCGGCTGTATCCACCAAACTACATGACTGTTCTCTTTCGTATCTGTAACTACTCTTCCCTACAATGAAGAACATTTCACTAAACAATACGGATCAATGGAACACAAGGTGTGGATCATAGTGATTATTATCATATGATATACTAATTGTGACAGCATTAAACCATAGATATATGCATATTAGTAACGAACGACAATGAGCGAAATTGATGGAAACGGAACACATATATATATATATATATATATATATATATACATATATACATATATATACATATATACATATATATATATATATATATATATATACATATATACATATATATATATAACAACAATAATCTAGTCTACAACAACATGATCGAGTAATCACGCATAAAAATAATCATGGCTGATTTTTTGCAATGAATTTGAACGGGTGGATACGAGTGATATCAACGTATGATTGTTAATGATGGCAACACAATGATGATGATGATGATGACATTGATGGTAATTATACAACAACAATAATTATAATGATATGATGAAGAATGATGGTTATGTGAAGATGTGAATGATAAACTTCGCCGCCGAATAAATGAAAGTGAACGTACCACATGAGGAACTGTTCCATTACGCTCCGTCAGCTCACTAAATCGCATGCAACAAAAGACCCACAATGAAACTGAGTGTCGGCGACGAACTGATGGTGATGACGGCATTGGTAATGGTCTGTCTATTGTCATATATAAAAATCCCATTAACCTAATCTGGAGGCACGATCAGCATCTCCCTAACAATTCCACCAATCGACCATTATTATAGTTTTGTTTATTCGTAATCAGAAGATTTATAATTGTAGCAATGATTTAATATTATGCAAAAAAAAATCTTCATTTTTATCATGTCGTTGTTGTTGTTATTAACTAAATGTATCCGTTATTCATTCATCGATAGGGCATGAGCAGCAAGGGGAAAATGACGGACCAAAAATGATCGTAATAACATAAAATAGTGTCGTACCACTAGGAGATTGCCCCTGTCTGCTTGATAAATCCTCGATTGATAGAATAGTGTCTCGCTAAAACTGATTCATCTCCGATTGCTAGCGTAGGTACCATAGGTTATCTGTGCGAAATGGAACAAACTGCATCAACAACAGTAAGTATTTCTCTAATCATAATATTGTGTTGTCGAAAACGTATTGATCGTTTTCTAGTTATATATCTCAGCTGATATGAGTCGCGTCGAACCGGCTTGGGCGTCACTTGCAAATCGGGATCTGGCAGTAGTCCATGTGAGACGCTTTTATTTAGGCTTAAGACTTCAAAAATTCTCTATATTTACAATTTTATTAGGACAAATGCACATATTCTGGTTATAACCGTAAGTGTGTGTGTGTCGTTTATGACCGAGAGAAGGGTGTCGAAAGAAATGACTCAAAAATAGTCATGTCGCAACTCGTGAATATCCATGATGCTACGAACCAACCGAACATTTACCACGATTTGAAGAAAGCTGGTTACAAAGAAAGCTCGATATTTAGGTGCCACACGAATTGGCGCGAAAGATTTGACTTAAAAAAACCCCACCGAAATCGAGCCCTCTATGACGCAGTTGATCACAGATTGTGAAAAAATGGGTTACGTACAACAACGGCTTGCAAAGAACAGGAAATCAAAAGACGTGCTCCACACTCTACGGCAAGGCCCAGAACAACGATAGATAAGGCGACGTTGAACGATGAAACTGGAAAAAAATCGCGCATAATGAGGTGGTGCCGCCTTACAGTGCGATTGACTAAAGACTGATACTATCAACAACAAACAAGAGCTCATTGAAAAATTTGAATCGACCGGAATTTGTAAATAGAAAAGGCGTCGTTTTACTTCCACCATGACAATGCCATACCACATACATATGTGGCTGGCAGAAAAAAGTGAGGGAACTTTTAATGCATCTGTCGTGTACGCCGGATTTCGTACCATCCGACTATCTATGCAGAGTACCCTTACTAATTTCAATAGAGAGGTGCAATGATCACTTGTCACAGTTTTTTCCCACGTACCAGAGAAGTCCCCCGGGCGACAACGTTATGGTGTTAGTAGAAAAGTGTATTAATCAAAAGAAAAAAAAGTCTAAATTGGTCTTCGGATAATAATTTATTGGTGGATATTTTTCAGTCAGTGAGTTTCAGCATTGACAATTTGTGTGCAGACCGAGTTTGGCTACATTTCGATAGTAGCCTGTGCTTGGTTCTACCTGTGACACGACGTTTAATTGCATCTCGTTCAGCTGCACTTCACCGAAATCTTGGTCACCGAGAATCTGTCAATGAAGCACACTTCCTATTTAATTATTTACATATTTAAATAAACAATTGTTTAAGTAGCCTATCAAGCTAGCGTTTCGAATATTCTATACAACAGAGTCCGAACGACTACAATAAGCGCTTCCGTCGATAAAGGCAGTAACCGCTATAACTATTTGACGCTAAGCTTCAAAATATATTATCTGGATAGATAAATGAAAATTTGATTGAACACTGACAATTTCATACCTCTAGAATTTTTTTGGCGCTAAATGCTTTAACATTCTCACAGGATCCTCGGCGACTTTTGTGGCTGGAGTCTACGACAGCATGGGGCTCCTTTGCAAACTTCGAGTTCACTACTGTCATATGCAATTTCAGATGATCTCTATCTATTGCTAAATTATCTGCCATTAGAGAAGATTGACGAAGACGCGTTACGATCGCATCGCACAAATCTTGCAATCTGAAATCGATCTCACAGAAGTTCCAGTTCCAAATTTTCCATATTAGCCCGGAAGCGTTTATTGAACATGATCCGATGTGATGAGCTCTAATTGTACGTATTTGAGATATATGTGGCCAACAGAAGGCAATTGCTCGTTCGAAACAAACGACTAAACTATATTACACAAATTTGTCTAAATTGAGATTCTGAGCACCATGAGAAACTGCAGGTACCTGTTTATCCATTCAGGCGGTCTTGCATGCGGCAACCGCAGTTCAAAATAAAACTCCTATGCGCTATAGGCAGGTGAGAAACAATCTCATTATCGATAGGCTATTAGTAACCACTTATAATTCCTGCGGTCAGATCCCGCAAGCGATGACCGTGGCTTTACGTACGGCAAATCATTGTAAACGCTACAAATGGATAAAACGAGCATCTGTTCCACGAAATATACATAGACCTATTGTAGTCTTTAATCGTGCATTTGTGCTCGTATAGCTACCATACGGTTATCGCATATAGCCATACACCAACGCAGAATAACGACTATACGTATCCACTCCTATGATTGAACGAACCGTGTCGCCTGGAGGGTCCAAAACGAGTGCCGGCTTCTTGCAAAGTTGTACCTCGGAATGAATCCAGTGGATAAAGCCTACAATAGCTATTCTTCAGAAAAACGAGAAAAAAAATCGACGATGGAGCGGCAGAGCTCATACTACTCTCGGACCATAGGTCTCGCGCAGGGTAATAACTTCAGCCATCTACTGTTTTCGACGTTTCTGACGGAGTCCGGGGGCACAGAAATATTATGAAGATGATCTTGTACTCTAACGACCCGATTACCTATGGACGTAGCCCTTTCCAGCAAGCTTTAGCTAGAATGCATGTAATCTCAGTAGAGCTCGGCTTTACTGTGAGTTCGACAACGATGGTGATGATAAGATTTCTTAAAGACAGCGGGGATTATTTTTCAAAACGCACTCCCTATCGCCTCAACGCTGCCTCTCTTCGACTCCACCGCACGGCACGAAATCGGCTAACTTATACCCGTTACAGTAACACCTTGGGACGACGTTTCGACTTACTGTCTATCCCTACGTTTAACGAACGTCTCGCGAGGACAGATTTGTGGGGGGGGGGGGGAGGATGTAGGGTTCGACGAATTTGGAGTACTAAACGTCTCAACCTGCCATGCTGCAAGCAGACGCGCAGTGCATAGCATCCAGCATAAGATAGGTGCCAATAAAAATTTCGTGAACTAAATAAGATATGTATATCTATGAGATTCGGAGAACAGTCTGATATGTACAACGCCTCTCGAGGACCCTACGTCATCTTACTATTAAGTTTAAAATTTTAATCATCCAAAAAATACGTTGTTTCTGATCTTCTCAGAATTCTTACAAGAATATATTTCTACCAGATAATACTACGTCATAGATCTACCTGACACTAATAAAAAAAATTTACTGAACTGGATAATAAGAGGTATTCGCGATGTGGTCTACTGCATACACAAGCCAGTTTCGTAGGTAGGACCTGTAAATATGCCCTAACTATGATAATTCTTAACAGACGGCATAATCACAGATTTTTCCAATTGGCATTTTTTAACTTTTTTTTTTTATCTATTACTAATTTTGTTCTCCATTTTAATAAGCCCTGCCTAATACTTTTGCTGCCAAAGTAGGCGAGTAAAAAAGTTATTCTACTTGAGTTTAGTTGCTTTGAATGAAGCTTTGAGTAGAGGACTTAGTAGACTAGTGTTATGTTCAGGCTGCTGAACCTGCCTATCGAGCGAAAGCTACCGTCATTCACAATAGTAAGAGCTAGTAATTATTACTAATTTACACCATTTAGTGCTGCTAACCTTCCGGCATCGTTTCGTTCCTTTTCTACTATCTTCGCGTACAGTACGTCCACCATATCTGGATCATCGTTCATTATTTCTAAGCCACGAATCTAGGAAACCAAATAAGAATTAACACAATTAGAGAGAAAATGCATGCTGTAGCCAACCATCTTCATCAGTATATTAAAACGGACTCAAAATGAGTTTTCATAGGCGCAGTTTACACTTTCAGATATCAGCTTTAAGTACTTGATCAAAAACGACGTATTTGTAATTCAGTGTTTAGTATCTCCGCGAGGGTGTAATGGTAACGTATTTACCCACTAAACCTAAAGACATGTAGAATAGTCCAAACACAGACACCTTGTATTTTCTTGTAGGGACTAACCGTCTGAAGTAATTTTTAATGAAAGAACTGGTCGAACAACTCGAAAAAGTAAGTATACAGGTGAATAAATGCATCAATACTTTACAGTGATTTGTGAGAAAAATCAACCTTCCAAAAACCGTGCGACATTTTTTGGCACTTTTTTCTTATTTTTGATATACGCTTATACATTTTGGAATCAGATATCGCTTACTCCTTTAGGCTTTTAAAAGGCAAACCGCAAGGAGCCAAGAAAAATCACAAAATCAAATAGTTTATGAATATCAGCCACATTGTGGAACTACAGCGGTTGACTACTCCAGAAACACCACGTGTCATCCAAGAAGAAAATTTAGTATTCGTAAATATACCGTCCTGGTTGAAACGAGTCAAATACCGTAAAAGAACTACGATTAGAAACTGGTTAAAGTTTACTGTCTCGCATTTCACACTCCACGACTTAATTTATTTAGAAAATTCATTAGCGGCAAGACATATGAGATTAACGCCCCTCCGTACATTTAAAGGCCTTTACAGAGAACAGTGAATCGCTTTTTATTCGACACAGCCTCTTGTAAATGATCTTGAACTTTATATATTTAGGAAGCACATTCTTAACGTGCTTATTACCTAACGGAATAAATTTTAAATAGAAATAATTACAGTAACTTGTATACGATGGTAAGAGACAAATAAGAGATCTATTACCCAAATGACTATAGGTTCTTTTCCCACGTGTTCAGCTATCAGGTCTTCACATCCAAGCAAAATCTCCGACGCTTGGGCGACCTCAGTTTTATCTTGTAAGCTGAGGCAACATATCGTCAAATGAAGTTTGCACGGGCGAACAAATAGCTCCTTCGTAAGGGTTGACGATGTCTGCAAACGCGTAATGCTTTTACTTGCGCGTGTTCATTTCAGCTCAACTACCCACAACTATAATAGACTTAAAACATAGCTATTTATTGAATGCGACACTCTTGAATACTACCGGTTTCAAACTATTTTGATTTTATATATGTCACTATAGTTATTCGGGTACAGCCATTTTTCTTAATGACGAAGCTCAGTATCGTCCTACTGTTGAGACATACATGTGACCAGACTAGTTGAAGACTAACTCATAGAAATAGATTTAAATTGTTCAAGAATGAAGGACATTAGCAGTAGATGGTTCGTTAGCGGCAAATGGTTAAGCTAATTAAGCAATACACATAAATAAAAGCGCCAGCATGTTTGGGTGAGAATCGGCTTTGCTTTTAAAGAAATCTGATTTTGTTGTTCCTACCGCCATTGCCATACACTGGAATTCTTGTAGATTACGCTTAACGACGTCGAACGTAAGCGGGATCGAGATGAAATGCGTGAAGCAATCCTGTAGTCTCGCTTGTTTTACGATGGCTTGAATGCGTGCTAAACACTCTTCTACACTTTGGTGCGTGTTGCCTAGGATGACTGGAATGTAAACAAGTGACTTGCTGTAAGCTTACTTCGACAAAACGTCAGCGATAGTACCTCCGCTATAATAATAAGACAGTACCTAGATATTTTACTCTTTCAAGTTCATAACATGGTCCCACAAAACACTTCGATGACAATTAGGATTACTTAGCATGTAGAATGCTATCGGGCTTAGATATAGATACTTTCAGTCGATATGAACAGCTCCGCACGAGCGGTGTCAGCTCGATGTGTTCAACAAAACGACCACTACTCTATGAAAAAAGCTTGATTTGTTTCTATTGAAAGATACTGCATCATTATAGGCATCATAATGACACATTCGGGGATGAAACAGAATCACTTATATGATACTACACATGTACTAGGTCCACCCATATAGGGCTCTTAGAGTATTTATTTACCTAGTAATCCGACGAGCTGCTCAGACTCGTAGATTCAGCACCGGTATCGCAAGCTTTTACAGGTTTAAACTTATAAAAGTTGTAATTGTCGTCACACATGAATAAATCATTATCGATCTTGTGAAACCAAATATCATTTCTTTTGATATTACGTATTTGTATACAAATCGTAAAACTGAACCTCTACCATCGACGGTAAATAAACGTTATGATGTTATATTATTATGACTGTGCCTGTCACTCGTAGTAAACTGCGGGGTTAAGGTGCGCATTTGTAAAGTTAAACAAAAACAAATGACGGAATAGAAACTAACCAATGTCGTCATTAGAGCCCTTTGAGGGTATTCGTATTGAGGCTCCAGTATCTGCTTCTATCTCCTTTCGACGAGAATGTTGCTGGCCACAGAGTCTGCCCAAGTAGCGATCTGGAACATGGTATCTTAAGCAGATATTTGCCTCCTGATTGTTGGTTTCCTCCTCAGAGAATCCTGAGCAGCCCGGTTCGTTGTCCTCAACGTAATCTTCGACGTCTTATATATGTATATAAAAAGCATCAAGCAAAATTCTGATTTTAAAGCTTGAAAGTTTTGATATTACATCTGTACAACACATATTTGCATACATCAAAATATAGATATGTTTGTCACTTCAGTTTTTTGAACTGTTAGTATGTCTATATTGAAACAAAAGGGTTTAAACACGAATAAAAATAGTGGTCTACAAAATGAATTACGGAATTTCAGGCTAATGACGTATGTTAAAAATATATATATCCAATAGAACTATACCATCCTCCTCTGGATACTGTTGTATTATTCGCTCTCTAGAGCGAAGATCCACCTCAGGATGAAGCCGATAACAAATTCCGTTTATCCATTTGAGGTCCCATTTGAGCGGATCCACTCCGCAGTCCATTTTAGCTGCTGAAATATATAAAAGTTTGAATCAGGTTAGATATCGCGCACAAAGTACTTACTCTATGATCTGTTATGGTTGTTTTGGACAAGCTATGTCCTTAACAATATCGCTACTGCAGCGGATATTCCTACGGCCATTTTACGCAACAAAGACGATGTTTTTTTTTGACGCATTCTAAAATCCAAAAATGAGTTAAACACTATTAATAAATTATTAAAATCATTACTAAGGATGTCGCTACTAAAATATACTAAAGTTTGCCCATCGCGGTTGAATAGGCCTTACTCCTCTTTTGTTGGTTAAATTAGAGTTAGTGTAAAAGTTTATGTAAATAACCAATAAAAACTTAATAATTAAATTCCTCATAACCATACAGTTCTTGTGTCTCTATTTTGACGTTTCTAGAAAGCTCGGATATTCGGGGTTTTCTTGGCACCGCGTATGGGCGTTACGAAACTACGCTAAACCACATTTGCGAGAAAAACGCAGGAAATTTTAGCAGCAACTCACAGTAACTTTACGCTTGACACGTGTTAGCATTAAAAATACGCCAGCAAATTACTGTGTTTACAAAAACTTGATTTTATCGAACTCGTTTACCAATAAGTCATGAGAGCAACAAGTTTTATTTTATCTTTGCATTCAATTCGTACAAGAATCACCATATCACGATCATATGACTAAAATCGAATTTGGCGCCATTGAAACATGGATAGTCCCGCATCGTTGGACACGTGTTGTATTGCCCATCGCCATGTCGAATAGCTGCACTTAGAGGCCGCTGTGTCCGTGAGTGCGAACAAATACAATTTTTGAGAAATTTTTGATTATCGGTATACCTGACTCGCTTATCTGTCCGTAATCAGCTGTTGGCAGCCAGTCAATCGATATATTTTACTGTATGTGTATATCCACTTGGAAATACAACGTGTTTGGTCTGCGTGGCTTTATTATACTGCTTACCAAAAGCGGTTGTCTTTTGTTTTAGAATGGTACAACCATGAACTCTTCGTAGAACGGTAAGTAAGTTAACAAACTTGAAGAGACCAATGTAGTGTTATTTTATGGTCAACAAACTCGCCGCCTGTTGGGGATCTAATGTGTCCGCAGCCGCTACCGTTCGTTCGTTCGTTCGTTTTAACGAACGAGTGGTTTCGCTTTTAGTGGTTCGGGAATTGGTAGTTTTGGTTTCGCTTTCGGTTGGACGGCGCCAAATTTTAGTTATCCTAAAGTTAAGTCTGAACTTTTCCTGGTTAACTTAGCAGGGTATATACAGTTTTTGATGTGCCCCACTTGAATTATTCGGCAAACGAATATGGGCCTCGTCTACGAACATGCATAGCCCTGGTGTAATGCATAGCTTGCTATGAGCTGAAACCGCTGACTAAAAATGGCGGAGCTGCTCAGACAACTCTTAATTTACCATTGTATTATGGAACTATATAATTAGGTGAAGGACGCAGCAATATTTCGAGGGACACCGTATTTAGATAAACAAATAAAGATCACTCAAGTGGTCGATCGATGTTGCTTGATTACAGATTAACAATATGGGTTCTGTGTTGAACAAGCACATGGTTCAGCAATCACGGTGTTTAACAACTGGTCATAAGCAAAACCACCGTCAGCCCAGTGGCTTTAGCGATTAAATTTTGATCTGAGAAAGCCAGAGTCCGTTAGATCAAGCTCCGCCAAAGTGGCAATAGCATATATTACACAATTGATATGATTATATAAATGAACGATGAAAATAGCGATTTTACATCATCTTTATTTAACAAACCTCCAGAACAAGCAGCGGTACTTACCAGAATTTATTCGATACTGTAAAAGTGTCAAATTTTCAACTATACTAAACCGTATATAACCGTAAAAAATCACATGTTATCCTTGAAGAATTTTGTGAAATGTTAACAGTGCATATAGTTTTCACAGAAACGAGGCCAGTTCTTGCAAAAGTGACACAACTAAACAAACATAGTAATAGGTTAGATAATGAAGATTTTTATGAAAAAATTCTTGATGCCATTACCGAAAAATGTCTAAACGTTAATGAATATTTAAACCCATCACGCCTAAGCTTTCAGCCTAACATGAATGGGGTTAGCAAATGCTAAGACAAACTTTGGTCGTCGAAAATAACGCAACGTCTTCTTTGGCAGGGTCAAGAGTATCTTGGCAGATGTTGCTAATTAGCTAATTCGTTGTTAGGTTATCTATTGGTATGACAACAAGTGCAAGAATTAGCTACTGTAATACGATGGGAAAAACTACACATCGAAAGCTTGCTTGGTCAATATTTTGCCGCTAGCATTTGAATAGTACTGAGTAACAGAACAGAGCTTATTTTACTCAAACACCAATAAGTTTTTAATGCAGTGTAGCAATGGGCTTCTCATTTTATTTTGTCTATTGGTCTCCCATTACACTAAAAATTTCTTAGTAATTTTATGTTAAAGCAAAAAATCAAATGTAACTAATTGACGTTTCTTAAAATTTTGACGTATCACTGCTTCTCATTTTTAATAAATTTACTTGAAGTATAGAAAGAGCCCTGGCACACATTCTACTCAGGCACAGGTATCCTGTGCTAAACAAACAAATTGTACTCGATTTCGCTAGTGTTAATTACAGAGTATTTTCCAGGATGGGGTGGCACTGCTCAAAACGCGCAGGATCAGTCGCAAACAACTTACAAGTGGCTGGGTAATATAATATTCAAGAAAAATGTTTGCGGGCCAGGAAAACGTGGAATATGTCTATATGAATCAGGCGACAGGCGAATATATGGTAAGCAACAAAGCAAGCTGCTGCTTTTTATTACATATA
>NW_019211457.1:37531942-37569507 GCF_002443255.2 Varroa destructor
AAAGAGCCAATCTACTGTATCTTTATGTATTATAGGTCATTCCTGAGTCTGAAGTATCAATTTGCCAGAGGGCCGATGGAACTACGGTGGTTTTGTACCCTGGACTGCAGGATGACGTACAGGGTTTAGAAACTGAACAAGAAAACCAGCCAGAAGAAAATTTAGCGGATGCAACCGATATTATATACGTAGAAGACGGTGAAGAACACTTGAATCAGACCGAAGAAGTCGAACACCAGGTGAGGGTGAACATATACATGACGCTCTAGTTTGAGCGCACTGTGCTACGAAGGATTTTCATGAAAGATTGTATTGTTTGTTATATGGGATACCATTTTATATTAGCAGTACATTTGCTTACAGCCCATTTACGATAACGCGTTCCTTAGCATTAACCGCTGAATACAAATTAAACAACTTTGTCGTACGCATTACTGTACATACGTTGCCTAATGCAGGAAGAGTCGGTGGTTGAGGTTCAAGATAATGCGGAAGGCTTAAATGAGATTTTCGAAGATGCTAATAACGAAACGGAAGATACCGAAAAGCCAGCGGATACACGGTTCGTGATGGTGAACGAACAGGAAGTGCTTGTCGTCAAAAAAGCAGGTGGAGCCTCGAGAAATACTTCAGTCGAATATTTATCCGGCTTGGGTATAGGCTATGGCCGTAACCGGATTTGTCCATCATTGCAAAAGTCCATGGATTATGAAAAGTAATTATGAATTCCTAGATACCGCAAGTTACCAAAACTTAACTATATTTAAGGATAAAGTGCTCATACGCATGCGATTAAATTACTTAGAATGAGCTAAGTAGACGCGTAGGGTTTCGTGCTCCGTGTAGCCTAAATGATCTAAGTTGAAAAATGAGATATAATAAATTTTTTTGAAAATGCACGTAATGTATCAACTTCTTAAGCGCTAAATACATTGCCATTTTGCTAAAAACTGTGTAATTATGCTATGATTTTATTGAGACCTTTATAGTACACATTATTACCTAATATTTTGTCTAAAAAAATGCTGATACAAGTGCTGAAGTAGAACAGATACGTCATTTCTATCTAGGCTTATATAAAAAATGAATCGATGTAAAAATGCTAAATTTCTGATAAAACAGCCAGTTTATTAAACTTCACTCGTATTGGTACGCACCCGGACAATCTTTACCATAAGGGCTGTGCTATTCGATACAAAAATAGTTATGCTATAATGCGTGTGTATTCGTATTTTGGTTGTTATATTAGTCGGTCTACCGCTAACTCTGAAGCTCGCCTCATGAAGTCTCGACGACGCACGCCGGCGCAGTCACAAAAGAAAGGACCAAAGCTTATTCAAGATTTTCTTTTGCCGCATCTTGACAATGGAACCTTTGGTAATCGACTCGTATGGGTAAGCAGCATTTATCACCTTAATATAACCCTTATGTCGCACGCTCCATAATTTTTAGGTATCAGTTTAAAGCTCCGCATGAAATCGTCGTAAGTTATGGTTATTATGGATTTAAATTGCAGGACGACATCGAAGACACTCGGTGCTCTACAAATTCTGCAGTCTTTACAGAAAGCTCATCAAAGCCTGACTTTTTTTTAAAAAAAAAACGTGTATTCTTGTTTTATTATGTTACCACATACCTAAGTAGTAAGATATATTTCAATGCTAGAAAACAAAAAAATGCACAAGGAAGTACTATAGTATACGTCAGACGTCTGTCTGCTAGAACTAAAGTTAGATGTTATTTAAAACACATTTTTGACAAATGATTTTGCCTATTTTTTATTTAAACATACGCTTCTATCTGAATATAAATATTTATAGAAGTAAGAATGAGCATAAATCGTACGGGACTTTCCGGAAACGGTGAGTTTCCTGTATGCCGTATAACTTTTTAGATACCCTGAGAGAATCATTGTGCTAGACCATTTGATATCCGTGCCATTTGCAGGAGATCTTATTAGAGCTTTATCCGTATAACGAACGGATGCACTCTGCATATCAGTGGAATTCAGATGTCTTGAAACATATTGTTATATTCTTTAGTAATATAGCAGGCTGTTTAAAAAATTTGAAATTCTGTTCAGGTCGATCGTTCATCCGGCACCTTTGCCATGAGTTGGTCACACAAAAATGGCGCCGAGTGGCGCGTCGATGATTGCATTGTCTTTCGTGAATGGGACCGCCTTAAAAAACGAGACGTGGTAGAGACCCACCCGCAGTATTGGATGGAATCTAAACAGCGCTTCCGTGCTGCATTGGCCAAGGTGTCAACTCCGTGTCAAGTTGATAGCGAAGAATTTAAGTCGTCAAAGGTATGCTTTACAAGACATGGATAATAACAACGATGTTTTGGCTTAAATATGACATCAGTTACCCTACTTGACTACAATTGTCTTTATGTCGCTCTGTAATAAAGGTTTTCCAGATCAAATGGACGCGTGAGACGCGTCCAGACATTCTTGATAATATGGGTGCTCAGCCTAAATATTTTGAGTTGCCACCGCGGGGAAGCATGGGACGACAGGAAACATTACTCAATCATGAGCAAGTGCCTGAGGGATTCTTTGTTGAGACGTATACAGAGGAAGAAGTGGTCGCAACGGCCACAGTTGAGAATCAAGATATCGAGACTACTCAACAGGTACGTATGTATGTTCACTTGTTTTTGTCTTGAAAAGCAGTACACCTACATAGATACAAGAAAAAAAAGGAAGGCAATTGAACGTTTCCGTGTTTATAAGACTATTATACTCTGCTTATGTGTCATTACTGTTTTCTGTTTAGCTCATGACCGTAAGATAGAAACTATGCAGCGTTGGCAATCTAATTATTAGTATGTTTGTAAAAGTTATACGTATTTATTTAAGGAGATCGAGCAAGATTTTCTAGAAGCTGCTGTATCTTCGGTTTCGGAAGCACTTCATTCAGGGTTGCAAGGCGAACAACACCAGGTTCAGTACGTACAACCCACAGAGTATAAATTATATATATCACAACAAGAACAGTACTGCGTTACAACGTCCGAGAGAAGCGATTCGCAGGCTGCGTCCTATAACGCGGAGGCTAAAAAAGCCGCCGCACATGTCTTATCGTCCCGTTTTTTCACTGAAAGGGGGCGGTGGCGCCGAGCTAAACGCCGGCCAATACGACAGGAGGCGCTGGGACCAATCGAAAAGATTGTAAGACGCTACAAACAGGTTGTAAATCGAGTGTATACCATCTGCCCATTGTGCCGTTTCTTTTCCGGTACTTATTCTCTGCTGCTTCGCCACCTCATGGTACATCGGGAAGAGCGCGCTTTTGCTTGCTTACACTGCACGCACAGTTTCAAGATACCTGAACTACTGTTGAACCATCTGCGTGAACATCACAGTTTTGGCAGCCCAAATGTTTGTTTCCTGTCTAACCTCGAGGCAAAATCATCTGGAGACCTTCGGCGTGCCGAACTGCGACTCGTGCACCAAAATCTACGAACGTGTGCAGTATGTGCAGAACACTGTTACACAGAACACGACCTTATGACACATATACAAGAGCTACATGGCATTGAGGCGGTTAGAGATGTTCGACGTGCCGTACTCAAAGCTCGTCGACGTAAGCACGTGCGAATGCGTCGAAAATTTATTTATTCGAGCCAAGGAAAAAAGCAACCCCGGAATAATGGGAACGCTCATATAGGTGGTAGAAGAGGGTTAAAAGCAAAGAAAGTCAAGCTACTGCGCAATGAAGAGCACCAGACAAGTCTCGTGGTGTGCGATGGAGAGGTGCTCATTGAGGAGACTCCGGTAGGTTGGGGAGCGCAAGTTCTATAATGAAGTCTTGAATTGAAGTGAAAAGTTAAAACATATACTGAATTTCGAATATTTAGCTTAGTCTGGAACTCGAACGCTAGTTTAACTCGGCGTGCTTTAGCTAATAATTCACTCAATTTAAATAGCATTGTATAGACGTCCTTAGGGAAAGGCATCTCGGTAAGAATCGTGCCATTGTGGTGTATCATTTCTTGCATTCGTTCTAATGAAGCTGTGTATTCAAGTAGTAAAGAAAGATTATCAATTCTGAAAACATCGTAACCTTTCATTAATTATAGCTTTAGAAATAAATTATGTTTTGTGGTAATGACGAATAACAATATACCTCATTGAGTGTACGACCTCCATTGTGATGTAAATTTGTATAAAATGTGAATAAAAACAGTCAAGTTATAATGTGTCAGAAAAGCGTCTTCTTGAGTTGTAGTGTTATATAATATATATATATATATATATATATATATATACAGCACAGCGATTACGCTTGTTTCTCGGCCAATACTCTTCGTCTTTACATTTTAAGGCGAAACCCCGGTTAATGATTCCATTTCAGGAAACCTTTAGTTGGCGTTGATAAAAGTGATACCTTTTATGCATAAAAAATGAGTCCTCCAAAAAAAAGCGTATGGTTCTTCGTTTGCTAACATTTTTGCTTAAAGTCGCCATTGCCATATATAATAAGAACAAACGTTTCAAAAAATTACCTTCAAAATTAAAATTAAACTTCGGTTTACTTTTCATCGCCACGCCGTTTAACGAAGACATCTTCAGAGATGCGCCTGTATATTAGCCACAAGAGTTCTCTAACATCTTTTGATGGTGCGTACATATAATTACGTGATCCTATCGGATACTACTTGAATGGCTTTAATAGCGACCTCCCATGCAAGTTATATGCTTTTGATGAGACGTTCTCTGGGATATGGTTTCAAGCGCTAATTTCACTTTAGACACTCATCGGAAGCATTCAACTTTGTTTCAGATAGGTAGTGCAGTGTAACGAAGCTCCTATAAGCATAATTATAGTAACAGATGAGATATTAAGTGGGCTTTCAACGGTTTTATTTCTTATCGCTAAAAAAGTGTGTACAATCATCCATCCCGATTCCAGATTATTTCCTCTTTCTCTGGCTTTTTTCTGTGTCTCTTACTTTCTTTCTCGTTCTTTTTCCCGCCTCTATAACCGCAGTTGTGAGAATCCCCGAATTCAAATCATCTTCATCCATTGCCGTCATAATCGGTAAGAGGTACAGCTTCGCATCAGCTACTCTCAATTGATTTATTACGATAACTTCACCGAACTGTTGCAATAACGTTAGTAACCGTATAATTTTTTCGTTATCTTTTGCGTTATTTTTATTATTACAATGCTAGTAATAATCATAATGATAACGATCATGTTTGGATGTCAAAGCAATAGTAATCGTTATCATCAGTAATGTGCCATAATCAAAAATTACCATGACCGTCTCCTTTTCTCTAAGAACATCAATTATCATTGATATATTATCATTATATATAATATAATATACAAAACCCACCACCATCACGCCTCAAGTAGATTTCTTCGTTCTCGTAATAAGTGGTCTAGTCTATAAAGATATGGTCAATCATCAGTTTCTCATTCACTGATCATGTCGACACGTGACGCAAGTTTGCACTGCAAGTGTATGTTTCTCAAAGGATAAACGAAGCATATAGTCATCATGCGTGCTCATCTCCATAAGCATATTTATTTACATAAGCAATAGTAAATTAGTTACGTTAATTTTTATTTATATTGATAGTAGTATTAATAAATATTTTGGAGCGAGGTATTCCTGCCTGGGGTTTTCTTGATTTATCTCTTTATAGTAGTAGTTACGATATAGCAATGACAATATTGTAAGCCACTCGTCTTATCGTATCACAACAGTTACAGGCTTTTGTCGTTTTCTGAAACATCAACAAAAGCTACGCGGAACACAATTTTTTCATTTATTAAGTTACTATGGTAATAATTATTACTGTGATGCAGTAATAATATTACAATAGTAATAAATATCAATTGTCACTTAATTACTATAAATTATATCATACTGTGCAGATATTTGTCATGTCTCTTCTATATATATTTTACCACTAGTAGTTGGTGTTTTTCTTATATCTACCTATATATTTTATAATAATTATAAACAGAGACTTAAGGCTAATTAGCCTCCGTGGTTTTAAGTGCTGCTGCTAAGATTAGAATAGCAAAAGCATCTAGCAGTTTCATTCAATTAATTAAGTACATCAATAAGATCGGTTGCAGTAAACACCTAAACTATTGGATATCAGGAAATGTCTATTTGGAAATAGGGTATTATAAAATTAGGACATTGCTGTACAAAGGTTGCCGTACATTATCGTGCTATACTATTTATTGGTTCAATTACTGCTAAATTAGATCTTACTCAAGTTTGCACA
The DNA here is from genome assembly GCF_002443255.2 of Varroa destructor. Taxonomy (NCBI): domain Eukaryota; kingdom Metazoa; phylum Arthropoda; class Arachnida; order Mesostigmata; family Varroidae; genus Varroa; species Varroa destructor. Next base: position 37,538,202 of record NW_019211457.1, read on the forward strand.
ATTAGCGTTCGTTTGTTTTATAAATAAAGTATCCTTCTTTTACAAACGGATATTGTAACCTTGTAATCCAACCCAAGATCTTTAGAATATTAATTATTGGATCTGGACGCTTCAGTCTGAATTAACACAGAGCTACAATCTGGAACTCTAATCTAAGTACAATCTAAGTTACGCCATACGCTTACAGAACACAAACAATGAAGACGGGATTGCCAAATAAATATCCCCTAATAGAACTTAGGTAATAAATTACCTCAAGCTCTGCTTGGAATGCTAATAACTTTTTCTTGCTTCTATGTCATGTAAACGTATACGCTAACAGCGTTTTGCTGGTTATAATAAATATAAAACAGCACCAATAAGATTTGATAATCAAAATACAAAAGGGCACCAATAACCGGTGATTCTTACTTTGGGAGAAGGAAAGCGTGACAGAAGGGGCAACAAAAGCATTAATGTCACACAGATGTAGATGTAGGTATCTTGTTATCTTAGTTAAGGTCCATTCCGATTGTTAGCCAACAATAAACTGTTAAGTATCTCACTATTGCGGCAGTCAACACCAGATCTGCCAACGTAATGATGACCACATCCGATCAATAAATAAATACCAAACTAAAATCTACAAAATATTGTATAATGGCGCATAGGAACGTCCGCGTCAAAGAGTTCCCCATTTCGATAACAGATCGGTGAACCCATTCGCGTAAGGAATTGGATGCGAGATGGTCAACGAAGTCTCTTCATTAACGGAGAACAGACGATGGGCTGAAGTCGCGATCGCAGAGCTTCCATTTGGCTTGTTTGTTCGCACGGTTACAATGCAACCTTTTCGTATAGTTAGTAATACTTTTTATAACCATATATATTCTGTAGTTTCTGGTAAACGCAGGTTAGTTTCTGTTTTTTCATTGATTCAGAGGGTTTCATGCTGTTCGCTGTCATCTACGCAATCGGTGGTGCACGGTTGCTGGTGTTCGAAAATCACTTGCGGTGTCTGGTTCTTTTTTCTCTGAGTCAAATTTTATCCTTACATATTTCCTTATCTAGGTGCAACCTAACCCAAAGATTAATTATCAATTCACCCTAAAGACTCCCTGGTTCACGTCCAAGGAATGTCCTCCAGAGGATTCACGCACATAATGCAAGATTACTTCCAAAAAGGTACTCCAGATCGTGCTCATTTTTCTCTCACTTAGAGACCCTCAATTGTTTCCTTTAGAATGTACTGCACGGAAAAGGATACTATTGAGTGTTGAATCGTAATCAACGTCGATCTGGGTTGTGGTACTAGCTAACCTGATTCAGGCAAATTAAGCCCTGTTGATCTTAGTTTGCCTCAATTGCCTGCAGTTGTTTGTAATCGTTGTTGCCCTGCTGTTGTGCCTGAAGGCTATTTGAACCTCCAACTCATGTAATTTATTCTGGTGCTGCGTATATTAGATATACGTTATAGAACTTATTGTGGGGGGTTTCGGTGGTTAGAATAGGCGGCGCAGCCTGCTCAGAAGTCCCCCGACTGTCTAGGCTGCTGTCGTTGATTGTTGAAGAACGGCAATGAACTGTGGTGTGGGCTACCGCGGGGGGTGCTACGCGCTACTCGGGGCGAGGCCGTAGCTGACCCAGACCTGAAAATTACAACATCGTTTGCACACAAAATTGCAATTCCGTTAGCTGTTGTGATCTTTGTTTAGGATAAAATGGGAGGCTGTTGTTAGGGCGCCACATTTGCGGAAGTTCTTATAGTCTATTTAGTTTCACCGCAGCTGTGTAAATTTTAGAGCTTGTTAATCAGTCCTGTAATTTCTGAAAATGCTCCTTTAAAATCGCGAAGTTTATAATATTATAAGATCTTTAAAACAAGAATAAACATAGAAGCTCAAAACAGCCACAGCTTCCACTTCAACATAAAATGAATTCATTTAAATCAGTAGTCTTGTCATCGGAAAATCAGCCACTCAATAGAAGACTAAATTATTTATTTCAACTTTAGCTTTCTTGGAAAGAAACAAGTGATGCTCTTGAAAATAATCCAGTTTTTTTTTTCGCTAGGAAGTGGCCTTGTAAACGTCTGTATTAGCCAATGGCAAAGTATTCTCCGAAGCTATCACAATGTAATACAGAACCACTGCAACCAAAGGTATGAGTGAAGTGTAGACTAGTAACCTGCGGAGGTGGGACCTCTCTCGATCCATCTCAAGGTCCTCAAGTCGCTGGGTAAGCGCAAGTTTCTGTTGGATGGCCATACGGAGCAGCGAGTTGAGCGTTTTTTTTTCCTCTTCTGCAGCGCCCAGTTGTCGCTGTAGTTCGTCGAGTTGTGCGACATATTCTTCGCAGCGGGCGGCGAACATCGCCCTCAACGATGCGAAAGTCGCAGCGTCCTCCTTTAGACTCTTGAGCTCGTGCCGCAGCTTCTGCATCGTTTCAGATACGATCGCCTTTTCCGTCTCGTACTTGCTCTTCAAATTGGCCAGTGCCACTTCGGCTGTTTGCTTATTGGCCTTAAGCACGGCACGTAACGTAGCGATTTGTTCCCGTTTAGTTGAAAGTAGCGACTTGAGCTTGATGATCTGCTCCTGTGGGTCGCCCTCCTCGAGTGAGGTGGAGCCCGAGTTGACGCCACCTGCTCCTATAAGCTTATGCGGATTACCCAGTGCGCTTTCGACGGCTTCTTTGAGAAACTTCACCTGATCCTTCAAGGTTTCTACTTGTGCTTTGACTTGGCTAGGATCCACACGTTTAAAGGCCAACTGCCGACAGTTATTTGTTTGTAGGTTATCAGCAAGTACCTCAACCCGACTCTTGTGACCTTCTTTTTGCTCTCCCTTTGCGTGGTCCAGAACGACTCGGTTCGGCGTCTGCCCATTAAGTGTGCACACGTGATGATACAACTGAGCGACATCCTCCTGAACAGATGCAATGTCCTCAAGAGCGGAGACAATATTGGTCAGGAAAGTATCTCCAATATTTTCCAAGATTTTCAAGTCCTCATCAAGATCAGAGATCTGCTGCTCGTACGTCGAGATCTTGTTCATGAGGTTGGCGACTTGATCTTTAAATAGCACATTCTCGCCTCCTTCGGTGCTAGCAGCTCCGTCCGAACTTGACAGGTCATTTTGAACCCGTTTCAATGTGGACAGCAGACCTGCCGATTTCGCGTTGGCTTCATTCTCCGCTTGCATAACGATAGCATCAATGCGCTGACCAAAAGACAAAAGTTTGCTTTGCTTTTCTTCGAGTTCGGATCGACTTTGTTCTAGCTCAAGCTTGGCGTCATCAAGCGTCTTTGCTAGCGACTCTTTTTCCAGCTCGATAGTCTCGAGTTGCTTTTCCAGCTTCCGAATCTCAGTCAGATGTAATTCGCTGAATAGGTCACCGACAGTAGATGGTCGAATCTTGTCATCGGTCGCACCTTCTGCTAGATCAAGCCGCAATCCTGCAAGGTTTCCGGAATGCGCAGCAGCCTGTTCGCGTTGATCCAACTCCTTCTTGAGGGTATACTTCTGTTCGCGCTCACTTTGTAGCGCTTCAAGGGCTTCTTCAAGTTGTTTCTCAGCGAGACCTGTAACATTCCATTTAAAAAACTATTTAGCCAGCGATGTGTACAGCCGTTTTGTCCCATGCAACCTCATTCTGTCTAAAGAATCCAGCCTTACCCTTCAGGTAAGGGTATCTAGTTCACTGGTTTCAGCTTTCGCAAAACATCAATATTCACTCCTAGAGAACAAGATCGTATGCTTGTCCTTTCAAGTGCCGTATAATACAATCTCAGTGCCCTAATTGGGATACATCTCTTATTAACAGGAATTGTCCCTCTCTATATATTCGATATTATCAGAGACTGAGCATGTTTTATTTATGTTGAATAACCTGACAACTCTTTATTGTGAGATTTATGCCTCACTATCGTTTACACAGCGGTTTTACAACCGATTGTTCAAGAACCAATAACCAACTTTACTGGAAGCCGAACTGAAGGGCTCTACGCATCACTTTAGTGCCAGTAAGTTTTTTAAGGGGGTGTATACAAACACATTTGCCAGTTTTTTGGGATACGCGGAGCTGTTTCCTTAAGTAGTCTGTATAAAAACGTATGTGTAGGACTCGGTCTGTGTTTGAAAGTATAATAAACCTCTATACTCCGCAGCTGGCTACCATCAAAGCTCGGAAGGCTATGCATGTTGCAGCGAAAACATCCAGAGAAAGGATATAGAGTCTTTATTGTTTCTTAGGAGATGTTCTGATTTCTTCCGACTTCCGTCTTCGTTTATGTTTCGTTCGGGTTTATTTCAAAATTCAGATAACCGGCAGTTAGCAACTCGCGTTTTACGGACCATTAAGGCTTGTATAGTAGTGAATTATGAGGTTTACCACTGGCCATTTAACACTTCAATTACATGGTTAATAAGCTCACCAAAATGTCTACTATACCATGTACGTTTGTTTTTAATAAATGCATGGATGTATCATCCGCAGGCGTCTTTAAGTCTAGCCTGTGACCTATCTTCTTCTAACTTGCGTAATGCACTCGCCCGGGTCGTCTGGGGATCACTGTTTTCAACAGGACATTACTCGACTTCTTCCTCCGCAGAGAGAATTCACGAGATCATTCTTGCTGGCAAATGTACAGTAAATGAAGCTCTGTATGCTCGTACCACTCGTACTGGAACCGCTTTTCGACCTGCTAGCAGCGTACTTACATTCCTTTGATCAAGGGCCCAGGTGTCCGCCCAAATAGAACTGGTGTAAGGTGCGACCGACCCCGTCGTGGTAGCCAATAGGAGTTTTGTTCCTTCCGTTGCTTCTCACACTTGTTAAGGCACTAACATACTGAGATAAAGACCTCCTTTTTCACATTTTTTCTTGCTACTTGCTCAATATATACATTATTAAGGATAACCCCCAAATAATTAACGCTCTTTAATTTCTATTGTATATTTACTAAATTCGAAGGGACAGATATTCATTCACACTCCTACGCTGCAGTCTTATGGTAGTGCTCTTCTATACAGATCCTCAGGACTGCCGGGACGCAGCCGCATAATTATGAGATCCTCTTCTGTTTTTGCCTTTATCCGGACAGAAATATCAGTAAATAAAGTACGCTCAATTCCCTAAAGCATTTCTGGCACGTTTAAACAGTACGAACTACTACGATACCTTCGCTATTATTTTTATTCTTTATCTCCTTGTATCTACTGTGCTGCATTCTACATAGAATGAGATGAATTTCTTGAGGTACGAAGGAACTTTCCAATTAGCTGTGTTTAATACGTTTTTAATATCTAATAGAATAAAAAGCATAAAACACTGTTTCGAGTATCTTAGAAGTTCTATACACACTTTGAAGTTAGGTTTTTATTCGGTGAGTCCATTCCGGGAGCCTAATATTGCCTTTATTCTTCCTATCCTCCGCTCCAACCTATTTATAATTATATATTCCATCATCTTAGTTAGTGTTTAGCATACATAACGAATCCTGAGCTGTCGGTCCAGTTCTGTCTATTTGTTTCAGTATAAGATCCGAGTCTTTCCACACAGTACGAAATGATTTTTCCGGAGGAGACGATCTACTAATCCTCTAAAATGCAGGCTATTCTCGAACTAATATCTATATTGCTTGAAATGAGATCTTATCCGAGTTTAACGCCTTTGGGCCGCATTCAATTGTTGTCTCGCGGTTTACGTTTTTTCTAGGTTTACTTCTGAATACCATTTTCCTTTGCTTAAACATATGGGTGTTTTTTAAATGGATGCCTACGGAGAAGATAGAAGGCTATGTCTCTAACAAAGTCTACAAGTCGGAGATGATGCATTCTACTAATTTTAGTCACTATTTTCTTTCACGTTTTGGATACAGTTTTTCCACTTGGCAATTTTGATCCGTCCGGTAGGATCCCAAAGCTTCTTATGGATAGTCAGATATGCTAAACCTATTTCCAGTTGAGACAACAAAGTGCTGTGCTAATTCATTCCTTTATATGAAGAAAAAAATACCAGGTATAAGGAGATGTTATTTTCATCAATATCCATACATTTAAAGCCTTCCCCGGCTTTTTCTTTAAAGTTTTGTCTTTATTTCTATTGTCGTCAACTTAAGTTTTTTACTATTACATATTTGTAAAAGATTTGGCTGTCGTTCTCCTGTCGTACGAAAGTAAATTTAATTAGAGGAAAAAGAACCTCGTTGGTGATTAAAATGAACCCGACGTTGTCAATCGTTCGTTTTGAACCAACGTTGACTTCTTCGTTAGTGTATACGTACGTACTTAACCATGAGTGGTGTTTGATTAGAGAACTTCGACTTGCATTGGTGGAGTTGACAGTGTGTTCTTCGGCGCAGTTAATCGAAACACTTACAGAATTCAGTATTTTTTTTCTATGCTTGACAAGAGCGGCGCTATGTATACACTTTTCCATATAGATAGTCAACCTACCTAGTATACCTATACCATATAATTAGTATTCTTAGTTGTCCATTTCTTGTACGTTTTCGGTTCTTAACGTTAACGTTACGCTCGTCAGGATCCAGCTCAATCTCATTGACCTCAGTATACAATAACCGGCGCCACCAGGTGGTCATATCTTAGAGCGCCTGATTATTGCATTTCAAAGAGTAATCTAACTATACAAAAACTGCAGCCTCCAAAAACCACATTACAGTAAAGAAAAGCCAAATACCTTTGAGTGTGTGTAGTTCCTCGGTTTGGCCCTGCAGCGACTCAACTTCTTCAGCGAGCCTTCTCGCTTCATGTTTGAACACTTCAAATTCAACTTGGCTTTGTTTCAACACAGAAACCTGCTTTTGTAGGCCAATATTTTCCTCTTCAAGCTCGTTGTTGTCACAGAGCAATCGCTGTTCGCGCAGTTTTACATCCTTCAATTCCGAGCGCAAGTTTTTCCTTTCCCAATCACTTTTACTGTAACTTTCTTTGATTTCAACGCTGTCCGCCAGAACACGGTCCCTCTCCGCGGTGACCCTACCCAGCTCCTGTCTCACTGACTTAAGCTCCTTTTCAAGTTCTTGAAGACTCGAAGTCAGCGAGGCCTCCTTCTGGGCAGACTCCTGCAAAAGGGAATCTTCTTGTTCTATACCGGTTGTTGCAGAAAGTCTTTGGGATGTTTCCACTTTCCGTAGTGCCTGTAAGTAAACAAAGATCTTTGGTTAATGCAATATGCGGATAAACAGTAGGTGGAATACCGTATATCTATAACCATCTACAGGTGCTTTGTAGAAATCATTCTCATTATTCTTCACCAGCAGTAATCCGTATCCTTTCTATCAGATTTACTCAATGCATGTACAATTCCATAGTCCTCGTTGTTTAATTTTTATCAAACTCATGTATGCGGGAAAACATTTTTCGTTAGCACATAAAAGTATTGCCTAACGCCCTTATTTCAATACATCCATCATATGAATCAAGTGTAATACAAATGTCTATTAATAAAAATATACATTTGTATTGCATTCATATAAATATCCCTGTTTTCTATTCATATCAAGTTGGCTAACGAGGACATCGTATATCGCAGACATAATAAAATAAATAATAATGTTCCGACGTAAACGCATTGAAACTTAATCTCCTTAAGTAATATATAGTTCATCCAGTATATGTCGCGGGTGTCTAGTTATGTGAAACGCTTTAAATGCCTGTATCACTTATATGTTACCACGAAAAGGTTGACCCTGAGAAATAAAGCGCTTATTGCTATTGCAGCGTTACCTCTTTGCGCATCTACCGACATTTTTCGTAACCACTCTACTGCTTTGCAATGATAACTCGCATTTTGTAACGTTTTACAGATATCATTAAGTGTACCTCCGTACTCATTTCGCAGATCGAATCCAGAACGTTTTGATGTCAATCGGTTGATCGCAACCCCGTGCTTGATGAGCGTGGAAAATGCTAAGCCTTTATTAATGGAAGTTTCTGAACCGTGCATGTCGTAAAAAGTGTCAGTGAAATCGCCACTTAGGCTTACGCAAGATTTCTTCAAACTTCGCCCGTGGATTAAGTTTTTTCGCAGTAGAATCACGACTACTGGGACAGCTGCGGTGGCCAACGCAGCAGTATTTTCAGCACCTCGATTTTTATGCGGCCAAAAGCGCACAGGGCTCCTTCATTCGAAGAGAATGATGCATCCTCTTATGTGTGCGATGTGATGAAAACCTGTACGGCTTCAGCTTATGCTATAATAAATGCAACAGAGCGTTCCATACTGCATGTTGGATAGCTGATGAGACAGACCCGCTACCGGCTGGACCGGCAAGGAATGGTCGACTGCCTAACTTACCTGTACCAAGCTGGTCAATCGAAAGGTTCATGAAATATATGATTAATACACTACTGGAAAGCAAAATAATGGCGTACATGGCGCCTTTGCTGCACCGCGTTGATGCCTTAAGCGGTGAAGTGAAAATCCTCAAAAGCAAGCCGATGCCCCCTTCAACCATGCCTTTGGAAGATGAAAGATGATGTCCGAACAGCAATGACCCGTGTTTTGACTCCGTCAACGAGGACAGTGTTAGTTCTAAACGACGTCAGTCTGAAGTCCCAAACCGGCCGCGCGGAAGCTGATTGGAGAAGTCACGAAATAGTTTTTCCTAATAGGCAGCACTAACCTTGTCGCGTGGCTCATCATAGTTGCGGCTTCAACTAACGTAGATCTAGGGACAGGAAGAAAGGCGCCGTATCTACCATCATAGTTAAATGCGACTACCGCGAAATGGGCTAGGAACCTAGATTATCCGCTTGAGTGACGGTAGCTTTAGTTAGCGCTCTTTATTTGTTGCAGAGAAAGTAAACGTAGTCACTTCAACAATAGTAATACAACGTTGCCAAAATCGGGTTGTAAAAGTCTTAGCTGTTTAGATTTCATAGAGAGAGGGTCTCTTGCCTAACTAGTTCGATGTTTAGGAAACGCTTATATCCACCTATACGCCGAAATCAGAAACGTTTCAATTGAATCAATAATAGTCTTCACCACACTCTTTGATACTCCTATGAAGCAGCCAGTTCCAACAGAAATTTCCCAATTTTTGTTAAACCCTTAAGGCAAACTTACCCTTTATGGGTCTCGACATATCAAAAAATACGGAAAAAGTAAATATTATAAACGATGACCAGCGTAACATCGAAAATAATAGGAAATGCGACAACTGTTTATGCCAAGCATGATCGTATGCCAATCAGCGATACTGGGGTACTAATAGCAAAACATGATATCGACCCTTGTCTACTTTTTTGTAAAAATGAAGGAGATACTACGATACACTCAGTAAATACCAAGTTAAAAAATATTCATAGATCATTCTATTGAATGACCGAGCGATAAAATTTCTTTCAGAAACACGAAATATGTAAATTACGTTAAGCACCGTAACGAATTTCAATTTCTTCTTTTAAATAGCAGCACAGAGGCGACCTAAAAGATCCTTACCGACCCCCAGTAAAACAATTGTTGACCAAACAATACATGTTATACTGATAGGGATATTTTGAAAGAGGACTGCTTTGTAGGCAATTACTATATATTATCTTATGCATGTAGACTAATGAGTTAGTTAAGCTGGCAGAAAGCTGTGAATGACAGTCTAAATTTTGGGTCAAGATATCCGATTCGCATTCCGTCCATCTCATATGGTTACCATTATTATCGTTCCCATTAAACATCTGTATGATCAGCAAAAAATTGAGTGAAGTTTAGAGTACGAAGCACATTTTTGCTCAAACTTGTTTTGGCTACAAGCATTACTAAAGCCGCGCAGGTCCACAAAAAATAATATATCTTTTATTAGCGGGCTTCGTAGCTTAATAGAGGGACGCAATAGAAATGGACGAAATTATCTATAGTCGTTTCTTATGTTAGACTGCCAAACGCTTCTAAGGAGTCAAGCGTATAATGGATAGCAGGAATCGCCAACAAATAGCATATTTCTGATCTTGACAATGGTTGAAGACCGCTACGATACGACAGTGCAAACATTTGTGGTATGACATTTCCGTAAAGCACGATATATACATTTAATATAATTGCTAGTTGCAGTGCAATTTTCTCATATATTTCTGTATATATCGTACATGTACGTTGTACAAGCTACTACGTTCTTTTTGTTCACGCTACGAAGATAGTCTAAATAACACTTTTAAGTAGTTGCAGGCACGTAGTGAGAAATGGTTTCGTTCGACTGTATATGTAGATAAAACAGCTTTTGAAATGGCTTAATAATCCTTAGCCAAGTCCTCTCAAACTAATCCGCCCTTGGTGCTACCTTCTATTCACATTCGGTTGAACATAACAGCCGACGTATCAAAAACTACCAAAGCACCTGGTAGAAAATGATCCGCGTCGGCAGCAGAAGCAGGAGCAGCAATAGCAGTAACAGGATATTCTATACCCCTTTCTCCCCCCGTTTTCCCTCTCGATTTGCTTGCCATCTACGAATACCACCAAATGGAAGAGCACTCCCATCGTGCTACACTATTAGCCACTGCGGAACCCCATCGTGTTGTAGCCGAACTACAGATGCTCATCTCTCGCCACACAAATCGCTACTGGTAGCGCTGCTGCTATCGGCCAGCCGTTAACCGCCCTCGACCATGAAGTACCAGTAAATCGGGCCATGGGTGCGCCCCCCACATTACTTTTCATAGACACCCAGCTTTAGTTCCGTCACCGACTAATCTACTGGGCCAGAATTTCAACAATGAGAGCGGCTCGATAAAGCAACACATTACAAATGTATACATATATATATATATATATAACCGCCTTTTTATAGTGACGTTGTTACTGCTGCGACCACACTATACAGGTAGCAGCGACGCTGGCTGAAGCCAACGTCGCTGCTACCCTGTCCATCGCTGAACTTTGGTTGGCAAGATGGCAGTTAACTGATAATTAGAGACATACGTATAAAAAGCGGCTACACACATAAGTAACAGGTCGATCGGCTCAGTCAAACAAACATACAACAGACCCAACCAATGTCCTAAGCATGCTGGTCTTGCCCTTATGAGTGTTCTCGCATTTCGGCATCACGAGTATCAATGGCAGAGGATCTGTTTATTTGGAGTAGGTAGCTGTAAGCGTCGTCACCGGGTCCCACTTTAAGGAACTTAAAGAACTGGTCAGACGAAAGTTGCACTACTTCTATCATTGCAGCAGCCTGCGCCATGCAATGCAACAAAAGCATGAGTTGTAACATTTTTTCTTAGTCATAATTATAACTGGCCACAAAATAATACGTGGCTAAAAACTTGCGTAAATCTGTAAATTTACTATCAGCTGTGTGTTACCTTCTTGCATGTAGACGTCTCAGTGCACATATATAAAAATTTAAATAGCATTGAGAAAAAAAAGATTTCAGATTGCTGGACATACATTTAGCAAGGCATACGTTAAGGTGCATAGTTAACACAATTTGATATGGTTGCCTCCGATTGTGATTAACACTAAGCGTATTAAAATGTTGTAACGTGAAATGTATAGACACGAAAAACACTCCAGCAGGTCAGTATGATTGTAAACTATACTGTTAATAGTAAATCAGTACTTGTTACACTGATAATTCTGTTTCACTTCTTATCTACATTGGATCGCTTATTAGCACTTCATTTAAAGCCGTGCATGAATTTAATGCGTCTAGGAACACCTTAGTGAGCACACAGCACGGATGACTTTGTTGTAGCTGCTTCAGCATCAACTTCAAGCAACAACTCCTTCTTTGAACTCCCTGAGGTTGCTAACGGTCTAGCCGGATGTTGTTACCACTGACAACACCCAGAATGCTAACTCTTGTATGCTTGCTTCTCCCACTCTCAGGAATCCCAACCTTATTGTTATCAGCTGTTAGCACATTAGGAATAACATAAGAAAAAGGTACCTTCAGTTTTAGTAATAGAATACTCCGTAATTTTAGTGTCAACGTGGAGCGGGACAACATGCGATACACTCCACTAAGCTGCTCGAGGCTAAACTTGCATAACTACCGGCAAAAAAATTTCAATGATCCCACACTTCCTCTTCCCTATTTTATCTTACACTTATCCTATTTCATTTTGTTACTGTATAACATAAATGTCTGGTCACGACGCCAGCTGACGCGCATTTCGCATCTAACTGTAAGGTACTTAACCTATAGGCTACATCGTTCAGGCCAAAATAAAAGCCACGGCTGGCACTATTTTAGTACCATGCAGACCATTTTCGACAAATATCACCGATACGTCGCTCGTTGTCTTTATGAACAAATATCTTGCTCTCTTTTCAATGCATTGTTTTTTGTTGAATGTAATTGGTATGCGCTGTATAAACGTCGTCGTACACCATGCAATATTAGGAAATCAGATTTTTTAAATCTGCTACCTTGCATTTAGGAGCTTCTCCCCTTAGGAAATTGGGCTCCAACGAACTGCATCTCGTTTCACATGTCAAACCACGGCAATATGAATCATTAACCCATAATTACACGTGATTCAGCGGGGCTGTAATCCATAGTTAAATGAAAACGCTGAAACGCTACTATGCAGTGATTCGCTCTTTGAAGACAACACTACGTAATAGGCAATGCAACACGTCTTTCCAGTAGCACAAGCAACTGGCGGGCCAGGACGTGCCTTTACTCAGTTCTGCTGCTAAGTATCCTTCCCGAAAAAGGCTTTGAGGCCAGGACCATCTTATTTGTGGTAATCACCGTTAACAGTTGCGTTGGCACAGAATTGCTACTTTCAACTTTCATCGGCATGAAAATGATTATAAATATGCCAACTAATCACTTACCTCTCGGAGTATGTCGAGCTCGTTTTGTGCAACCTCATAGTGCGACTCGAGTTCCTCACACCGGCGACCAAGAGCGGCCTTTTCATCAAGAAGCACCAGGCCAAACCTCGCACTCTGATCCTTCTGATGGCTGACCTCATCGAGCTCGCGGGTGAGGCGCTCCACCTCTTCACGTAGAAGCTCAGTTTCATCTGTCATCCTGTCTTTTTGTGTATACTGGCGCCGGTGGCAATCTACTACCTTTTACCGCGAAAGAATATCGTTATAAGTTAGGGTTTCTTGTCCCGTTGTTATTGACACCAGTGGCCCCTTTTTGAAATCCTGTTTTCCCGGTATAAGCCACACGACCACTGGGCCCACCTTCCTTATCCTACTCTATTCGGGACGAGAATCGAACCAGAACTCTAATTCCATTGTACCGGAACAGTCAATGATACTGCTCCAGTGGCTACCGATAGCAGCCGATTACTTACAGTCTATATTCTAAACGCAGTGAAATGATACGCCGCTAAAAAAATTGTAAGAGTAGAAAAGCACACGTTTAACCACCACTAACAACGGAACGAGAAGAGAACATCACCAGCAGCAGTGGCAACACGAATACGTCGATGGACAACACCGCTGCAGACAGCTCAGTCGCCGTCGTCAGCCTGACCGAACCATCATTGACAGCAAACGTCGTTTACCTGCGGACGAACAGGCGACTCATGAACCAAACGAACAGCCTACGCTTCGGTAACGAAACCGAACTGAAGGAGTTCACTGCGCTGACCGACAACAACTTTAGTAGGTCTGGCTGGCCCCCCACTACTAGTCGTCGTCAGCTGGCATCAGTTATGATAGATACAGTCACACACGATCTTCTCTATAGATAAACACCATAGACACCGTGATGGGGTAAAATCGATCTGGGATACAGCTAAAAAAATGTGCGCATGTCTAGGAAATAATAAAATGGATGCATTTAGCCACTGGCAGTGAATGACTAATAGATCATATCCCAGGTGAAGTTAAACAATGGGACAGAGATAGATGAAAGCTGACGTATATCGTGTCCAATTAGATAAAAAAAATTCGTTGCAATCGATGTGGAATGTATGCGTCTATACTGATCGTACCCTATACCATTACTAATTGAAAAATGACGGAAAAAGGAACTGCAGGACCATATCTGCGCGAGCGAAATAAAAATCGGAGTCTGGGGTGTTTTTAGAAGTGAAAATAAGGCATAACTATAATTGGAGGCGAAGACCGGAAAGGTGTTAACAGAGCAGGCACGACATCCGACATCTATTTATAGCAAATGCGTTCTAATTTTTTCAACGCATAACTTCAGCTTGGTCGTTAAAGGCAGCGCCTGAAGATTCAGGTTCAACATTATTACCTTCGTTAGGGTACTATAATAATAGTAATAACGTATAAATTTATCATCATGCTCATATTCGCTTCAGAGTAACTGCGCACTTATCACGCACATGTAATCATTTATAGCGCAGCTAACAATTAAAAAAAGAGTGATCGTTCTATTCTTATTGTCAATTGAATTGAATATTGATATTCAACATCGATAAAACCTAAACTTTTAATAAACGCAAATTTATATTAGCTTTATTATTATTATATTCGCATTGTGCCATAAAAAGCAAGGGTTTTGGGGGTAAAGTACTGCGAGTATTATTGAAGAAAATATTTCCTAGACAACACTGCCTCTGCAGAGATCACAGAAGTTCAGAATCTTTTGGTACTGATACCATTGATATAGTAGATGAGAATTCATAGCATATTGATATTATACTATAGATGTTAATAGAAAAATTGTTATATTTAGCCAAATGCCAGTTGCAATTCGATTTCATCCTTTTGTTCTTTACCAGCGAAAATGAACAGCTTTAGCCGTTGATTTAATGAATAACAAACTGTTTTTAGCCCTATACGTTTTTTTTAAAGCAAATTTCATATAATACCGACTCAATAAACAACACAGCCGAACATCAGTATATAAATATTTTTTAGTTGTCTTCGTTCTTAAAATCGCAGGTGCCTATCACAGGGAGCGATAAAACTGCATAGACATCCCCGGGGACGTTTATTTCGAATTTCAATACTGTTAAACTATCATAATTATTAGATTTCGGCAGTTCAGGTTATTGAATTTTTCCCTTGACCAAAATTCAAAAGGTGGCCTATATGATACAGCTCTCTTTTTTTTTTTTCTTAGAATTTTATCGAACTTGTCACACCAGATATCGCTGATGTTAATTTTTAGCAGAAAAATTGTAAAAGATCAAGCGGCCTCACAATATAATTCAGATTAGTTAGAACCAGCATATGTATACCTGTCAAATTAAACTGAAGCATTGCAGCCCGTGTCATTATTGTTAATAACGTGCCAAATATAGCTGTTTTTGTAGGATATTTTGGCGACTTTATTGACATAACGCATCGTTCAGTCAAACAATTGCCGTCACATGCACCACATCGCAAATACTCATAGTCATTGGTCAGAACTTACCACGCATAGTTATTTATACCAGAGTTATACGTGAGCATTATATTTATAGAGGTTTCCGTGCAGTAGCTTTGGAGAGCGGAGCGCATATTGTTACTATTCTTCGTCATCTCTTGAAGGGAGCGCAATTCGTCGTTGTGTCAATACTTGAGCCGGCTTCACGCTGCGCGGCATTTTCACCTGAAGCTATGGTCGATGACCCTTTGACCTGTCTAAGTTGCCAGTAAATGATTATAAAGCATTATGTTTTCTGCCACATTGATAGCTCTTCCCGCGAAAAAAATCATTTTCTTTTTACCTCTGCAGAGTGGCTCATTTCTTCGCATGGAACCATTAGCCATATAGCCCCATTTCTAATACATATAACCCCTTTTTATGGGGCTATGTAGCCCAACGACGTGGGTGTCTTCAGTTGATATTATCTTGAAGATAGGTAAATTGTAGTGAGTACATGTGGGCCACATAATAGAAGGAGTTCGTAGTAGACGCTACTATGAATGGTCTCGCATTTGACTAGAGATGCGGAAAAGCTTATCTACTAACTAGGGCTAAAATGTTCTAGCTCTTTGCTGCAAACGGTTTCCATGGAAACTATGTAATGTAATTAAGCTAATAAATAATCTCTTGAATTAAGAGTATCCAATCGAAAATGCAAAATGCAGCTAGCAAAATTAATTTTTACGTAGTGTATCGTGCATCTATTAACGCATTGTATGGATTACGTTCAATATTAACATCGATATCAGTAATAAAAAATTCACGTAGGAAACAGCTTATGCAGGTATAATTCAAATATCCTTTCACCCAAGTATAATAACTGTGCACGTTACTAGCTGAGTAATTTACGAAAGTGAAGATATTTGAGAGTCAGATAACGTAAGTGTGACACGATACGAGGCTGATCTTCTGCTTCGTCCGCCATATTCCTCTTCCTTGTAGCCGATATTGTTGTGCAATTAGATTTATTTGTAGAGTTTTAGATGCTTGAAAAATGACGCAATTTCCGCTTTAGGATATGGTTTTGTTGCTAATGCGGTCGCAATATCTTCCGGTTGTTCCATCCAAAGTTTGTGGCTGATGGAAGCAGCAGTCAACTTCAAATGAATAGCACGAAGCTCCCTTTCGCTCGGGCAAGCGAGCACAACCTAAATGGACATAATATTATGCAATGACGTTAATGGGTTCTAAATTCAAGATAAGAACGACCCGAAAGGACATGATCAAGCATCCACGAATGGTTGAAAGACTCTGCTTTCGCCTTTTACTACATATCAAATATACGGCTTACGAATGATGTCATTGTCGGACAAAATACTGTTTGCTCTTCTCGCGGTCTTCTAACATAGGCATTACCCAAATAAAGCATTAAAGTGTCAACAAACTCACCTTATGCATAGAATCTAAATTGTCAGTATACTTTCTGGTATTTTCGTCATCGCGAAATAAATACAGCGCCGCTGTCGATGCGTGGCATGCCTATGAAAGTAAATGAGTACAGGAAAAGAAATGACAATACGTTAAAAAAAAGTTGCCAGGTAATATAGACACGAAAAATCACTCGATTCTTTCGTAGCACAGTCCGAGTATAACCTTATAAGGAATAATTCGTTTCTACGCTAAAGCCATATGTCAGTAGCTGAATCCAGTTAGTTTTGTTTAGCATTGAATGATCGTTCATTACAACTCATTAGTAGACCTGTGTTGGTCGACGGCACACGACATGAGTCACGCGTTTTTGTTTCCAACATTAACTTTTGCTTTACTTGTCAACAATATTTTACCGCTAATGAAAAGCAATAGTTCCTAACCAGGGCATATGGAACGCAAGCTTTGTTGACGAATATCAATTTCATCGCTCGGCCCCTATATGTACACACCTGTGCGATGACGGCTCCAATGGGCCACTTTAAATCATCAAGAAGGTCGGAACGCACCAAGACATACTGAACCGTTGAAGCCATCCTACGACCAATGTTGTTATATCTACTGGCCGCGGGAACCGATTGCTTGATTCTGCTACAAAAAATGTAGCAGTGCAAGGTGAAACCCGCTTGCCCGCAAACGCGCTGAGCCAGGACAAATAAAACGACCAGGCTCTCCGCTGTCTCCTTTTTGAGTCCACCTGAGTTGGGCTGACGATTGGCGTTAAACTTAGGTGATTCACTTTACGCCGCACGTATACAAGCGCTACAGGTTGGAATTTGTTGAGATATCCATTTTGCACTGATGTTTTACTCGAACGTTTCAAAAATTGGCTCCGCGGCTTTTTCGCTCGTCACCGGTCAGCTGTGACAGGTTTCTATGGTCACAGGGTATCGCAGTCATGAGCGCGTCGAGACTTGCGCTTCGGAAGTGTGTTAGACGAAGTCCACGACCGCTGGCGTACTCAGTGACGATAATCAAATTTTGAAGCGGAAAATAGCTGTAAGAAACTCCGCTAACTTAATAGCGTTGTTATCCCGCCAGAGCTTCAGAGTTTATTGGTATATTTTGCATGTTTAAAATGAGCGAACCAAGCTTCTATGCCGATCACTACGCCGCATGATAACTCGGCGTTCCGCTGTCAACAAACTGCACTGTGAGACGTGTAACAGCCGGGCAGGGGTTCTCCATGTATGCTACAAGTGAGTGATGCTCATGTCTAATAATGGAAGGGAAGTACTCCTGATTCAGTGAAAGACGGCTTTCCTAGGTGATATACAATCACAAATGCCAATAAGATAGAACTGTTTGAAATAAAACATTAGATGTAAGAAGTCAATATGATCGATAAATATATAACACAGAAAACAGTATTAATCATGATTTAGTCGTACAAAAAGGAGCAGAAGGAAAATCACTCAATCAAATTGTGCCACAGTCCAATGTTTTCGTTAAGCTTTATGCACCTGCAGGAGCCCAATTTGCGGAAAGAAGTTCCTTTGATATTTAATTACGGGCGCTAATCTGTGTCGTATATGAAAGTTTTTTTTTTTTCGATTTCACACTAGTGTCAACGTGTAGCCCTTTTGCTAGGCATGCCACTCAGTTCGTGTATATGCAAGCGTAAATTTGTCTATAGTTTGTGATCAGTAAAGATGCGTGTGACATTCGTGCATCTTGATCTTGGTATTGGTGGTGCCGAGAGGCTCGTGGTAGATGCTGGTCTTGCCCTAAAAAAAGCAGGACACCAGATTGAATTCATCACATCACATCATGACCAGGCGCACTGTTTCCCTGAAACGCGTGGAGAATTGCACGTGACGGTTTGTATCCAACTCTGACCCTTCTGCCTGTACAAATTGTTCAAAAAATACAGGGTTCTATTCGAAGATAGGTTATTTATTTTTCACTGCATTGCTTTTATGCCTTATTTCCACGAATAAAAATTAGGTACGTAGTTGTCATTTATGCACCCGTTTCAAATAGTTGCAAACCTGACCGAAATAGCTCTGATTGTTTAAAAGCAACTAAAAGAACAATGTGTTCCAAGCCTAGCACATTTAAAATTCAACTTTGTACGAAATAGTAATAAAGACATATTTGATATTCGTATCGGGTGATCGTATAGGAAATATATGCGGGTATGAGACAGGGTAGTGAACTGATGATGCATAAAGCGTTTAATTAAGTAAGACATCCCCTGATTTAAAAATGAGGAAGAAAAACGCTCGTCAAAAAGTATTTGGTAGCTCAATTGACGATAATAAAGTAATATTGTAATCAGAAGGTAATTACTAAGTTTACATATTGCCATATACCATCACTTCCTAAACAACAAACTGCTACAACAACAAAAATGAGCTACCGAAGATGCTTATAACAAGTTGTAGGGATTAGTAAACCGTTTTAGATTAGAAATTTCCTCTCCGATCCGCAAACGACAACCTGTAAAAACATAAAAGAGATATTTGTGGCGGCCTACCTGTCGCCAGTCCTAAACAGCAGGCTAAGTGGGCACATACAAGCTTCTCGCATGAATATTCGATCATTGTACGTTGCTAATGATCGCGGAAGTAAAACTAATAGCTACCATGATCATTTAGGTATGCGGCGATTGGCTTCCGCGTTCGATTTTGGGTAAATTTTACGTCATCTGTTCAATTATTCGCATGATTTACCTGGCTCTGTACATACGTCTTGCCCGATGCCAGTCTGCTCTCAAACCAGATCTCATCTTTGTTGATCAGGTAAGACTGAAATTTGTCATCTGTATGGAACGAAAATATTTCACTTCGAATTCATTTTAGATAAATACGCGTCTTTGAAATCTAAGAACATATTAATTCATATTGCCATAAATTTGATCTGCGCGAATCACATGGGTCTGTTGAAAAGGTGGGGCTATTATTTTTGAGAAAACATAGTGAATCAATTTACTAACTATATACGTTGTAGACTATAATGACATACATAGTAAGCATGTTATTCTAAGAATCGGTGTTTTTTAATAAAGACTTTTGTACACATGTGTAAATGCATGTATATATCCGCTTTCTGTTTGTTGCCTGCAGGTGTCACATTGTATTCCGTGGTTGAAGCTTATGCGAGTACCCATACTCTTTTACTGCCACCATCCGGACTGCGTTTTAGTTCAGAAAAAAAATACCCTACGGGATGTGTACAGGTCAATAAGCATTTAAATAATGTTATCTGATTTGTTATGCGACTGTATGATGAACGAGCAATGCCTATAGCATGCCTGGCGCATTTCTGTTTCGAAATGGTTTGTATAAAATCCACAATAGCTTCACTATCACTCACACAGATTTATTATGTTAATTGTAATTCAGATGGCCTATTAATTGGTTTGAAGAATACAGTACTTCGCTGGCTGATCTTATTGTGGTTAATTCCCGATACACAGAAAAGGTTTTTCGGAAAACCTTCCGTCGATTGGCAAAGACCCAGCTTGAAGTTCTCTATCCCACCGTGGGTCTGGCTTTGTACGATGCTCCTATGCAAGGCGACCTCAACGACATAGCGCTCACGAAAAATTCAGATACTACATTTTTATCGCTCAACAGGTTTGAACGCAAGAAGGAGATCAGTCTTGCCATTAAAGCACTTGGTGTGTATATTTTATCCGCATACCTGTGGCCTTGAAATACGTTACACGATTGACACTAAGCAGGACTAATATGATTTTTGCTTTATTTTCGTTGAATTACGGGCTAGTCATTGCTTTCTTGCACCATCTAACATAATGCCTAGTAGCGGTGTCGGACGTTAAACTCCAAGTTTATTTTAACACGTTGTGATCTTCTAGTGAAACCTTGAAATTTTGTCGTACTGATGTTGATACGTAGTAGCAAAGGTTAGTTGGTTCTACGATTCAGATTGGTTTTGTGTTTACGTTGTAGCATCCACCTTTTATATTGAAATATTAACTCGAAATAAAATGTATTGCCTTCTAGCTTTGATCCGTTAAAGTCTCATCTAATTGTCACTTTGCTGTTAGCGTACGTCATCTCTTGCGGCGAGTCGGATGTGCATCTGGTTATAGCGGGCGGCTACGACGAAGCGCTCCCGGAAAACGTCGAACATTTTGAAGAGCTACAACAGCTCGCAGAGGAGCTCCACGTAGCAGATAGAATCACGTTCTTGCGGTCTCCTTCCGATGCCCAGAAACAGCTGTTGTTGTATCATTGCTGTGGTGTCCTTTATACACCTCAAAACGAGCACTTTGGTATTGTGCCCCTGGAAGCCATGTACATGCGTCGACCTGTGATTGCAACAAATACTGGCGGGCCTCTAGAAACCGTAAGTTGATTGAATTTATTACGGAATATATTTAAACGTACTATAATATGTTTACTACAAATGGTCGTCGCTATTAAGCGTCTTAACTTCCTGTCCTCTATACGGCACTAATATTTCCGCTTTTTTAGATCAAGGATGACAGCACAGGATTTTTGTGCGAGTCAACACCTCAGGCGTTTGGAGACGCAATGCTAAAACTTTGCCGAGATCGGAACCTCGTCGCCGAGCTGGGTGAAGAAGGGCGCAGGAGAGTTATAGCTTTGTTCTCATTTAACAGCTTCCAACAAAGACTGGAAAAAATAATAGATAAGCTTGTTCCACCTCAGGAAAATGCTGGAAAATGAAAATGGACTACGTTTCTCTATTTTTCTAGTCAACTGTTCAAGCAGGTACTCAGCTGAATAGCGGCACTCCTCTTATAGGTATTACTCAATCAAACCGATCTTTTTTTTTTTGGAAGATCTATACAGTCCCAGTCTATAGATAGTCCGTAAGCGGCGAAGAGCTTTGTACAAATTTAAACGCGGTATATTGGCATAAGGGAATTGACTCGAAAATAGTATATATCCAGTCAAACCGGCTATACTTTGACTGAAGCAGAGCTTTTTGTCGACCGGCCGCCAAACGTGTCTTTGAGTAGACCTCTTCTCGTATGAGAGTGGTCGAAGTGAAGGAGTTAGGAACTCGCACATTGACGTACTTTGTTGCGGCTCTGACAGCTCTGAGTTACGTAGAATATGAGGAACAAGTAGAGGAGCAGTAAAGATTCTATAGACAAGAAAGAATATATACAAGGTACTTTTGATTGGTGGTGATCAATAACTGATTCTAATACGTAACAAATTTTTCTAATCTAGTTGGATAGTCACTACAGACGCCTGATTCGTTCTGTCACTTATATCAAGAAAAATAAATTAAATCCATAGCCGTAATAGCTCCAACTAGTGTTTTTAAAGACTCCTCAACGTCTACAAATTCATAAACGTATTAGCATTTTTAAACCAATTATTGTCCATTGTTATCAGTATTATTACGGAAACAAAATTAAGAGTAAACATGTGTCATTTTCGTTTGTCATATGAAGTTAGTTTAATTCTTAATTTGTTTAGCGGTAGCGTAGCTGTTTAATATTCTAACGAACCAGCTTGAATATATCGCATCGTTGAATGTGAATATTTTTACAAAATGAATAGCTCATACTTAAGATTACTGAAAATCAACTTAGTAAAGACCAAGAATCTCGAAGAAGTGAATAAGTTGAAGTCGAAAATACGCTCAGGCATGTTTATTACTGACCAAATAGAGACTAAGTTACGAATATTTTTCCGTCGTAACTGCTCTAAAGGCTCTTTTTAGAACATCTAGGAAAACTGCCCGAGTTTGCAACCTAAATATCTCAGCGGCGACAGATGGCAAGATTAGTTAGGAGGGTGAGTGGAAAGTCTAAAAACTGAATAAGATTCTATCGGAAAGGATCGAAAAAGAGTTTTTTTAATTTTCTTTTTATTTTAATCTTTAAGGTAAAGGTGTAGGCGCCTCTCGGTAGAATGAGAGAAGCAAGACTAACTCTAGTACAGGACCAGAAAACCTGCACACTGACCTCTACCGTATAAATCGATCTGTTTGTTGAGCACGGCGGCAAATATCTTAGAATATCATCCGATATTGGTACGATCATGAACAAGTAAATGACAGTGAAGGCAAGATTCAGTAAAACCAACCACGATATATTATGGAGGCATATTTTTAGGTCAATAAGAATTGTTTTATTCAGTGAACAACCTTGCATTCTATGAACTTCAATTAAGTGACTGACGTAATTGAAGAGATAGAAGGTAATACGGTGTACGGAAGGTGGCACTAGTTATTTTAGCAGTCAAGTAAACGAATACGAGTGTACGCACTGCTAGATATGAATAATATTGAACTCTCCAGAATAAGCCATCCCTGTATAAGCTATTATGTTACTGGCTATCTATTAAGACACACACCTAGTCTACCTTCTTGCTAAGAGCGCCCTCGCTACTATTCAGAAGCACCAATTAGTCCAACTACCGTTTCAATTCACAAGTATATTTTCTCAACGTTATCGGTGAAGCTCACTTCGACCATCTATGCTGAATGAGATATGACCTGTCCAGTTGTTGACGTTTCTTTGTTATCCAATCGCTTGACAACAACAATAATAATAATAATAATAGCAACAACAAGATCTTGTTCTATCAGAAAATTTACGAACGTTTGCTAAACGGGGACAGCGTTGAACCACTGAGCGGCACTCCTCAACTTCCTTGTCCCTAACGTCGTGCCCTTTAGCCAGCTGCTTACGTTTTATCAATGGCTGCTGAAAATCTCCAGCGATATCTACCGCTGCTCTTGCCGACGATGTGATCTATTTTTTAAGCATTCTAGGTTGCGTTTTGCGAATATACATCCCTAGGAAAATCCTGATCTCAGCAGATTTACGAAAAAGCGCAAAAGAGGTAAATAAATGTAGTCGCTGTGACCAGACACTTGCGACATAAAACGCGCCTAACAGATGTTCTTATGTACGCAGTGACAAAAGAAGCGTCCAGTACGAAAGCTGCGGCACATAATCAACGGGACGTGATTGAAATTAAATTTGCAAACAGACATCGCAAAACGAAGCTTTGCTTCTTACGTGTTTTTATTAAAGCTAAGCGGACCGTTCAGCGCTTCTTGAGAACCTCAGGAAAAGATGTAAAGGACGAAGTCGAAATTAAGCTGCTATCAGGTACCACTATCATGTAGCGCCCTTCGTATGAAGAAATAGGGGGCTGAGGTGTGTTAACATGGAGACGATGAAGTCCCATAAATATGCACAACCTACTGACTAGGAGCTGTACGTATGTCTTGACAAAGATTGTCCCGCAATTCTAGCATCGTTTTTAACAACACTCATGTCAAAAACCATAGTTTGCCATCTTCCAATGATATCGAATTTGCAAATTGCAGTTCGTGGCTCTCATTTTGACCTACAATGTATCGTCGCAGTACAAAATGCAATGGAAAATTTTTTTAAAACACCTTTAAAATGATCGAACACCAATCATGCAATACGTGTGTACACGTGGGAAAAGAAAAAAACATTCGTCTATAGCTGCGTCATAACTTACATAAAAACTAGTACTTCACAAACGGTATACAGATAAATATTTTCTCCATTATTTGAGGCGCCAACATGTTGCAAATTGCCAAGAGGGATGAAAGGAACTTCTGTGTGATGTTGTTGCGTCGACTGTAGAAATCACACTAATTTGTGAATTTGTGAGCCTAACTGACTTGGGGCAAGTACTTACTCAAGGCCGCCTGTCACGGCCGCCGACTAATCTGACGCGGGCAATTATTATTATTATCGTACGAGAATAGAAGCCCAATGAAGTAAGCGAACATCATAGCAAAACAACTTCTTATTGGCTCTCAATATCAGACCCGGCATAGAGCAACACGAAGCCACAATAACGGATTTCTACGCAGAATGGTCACCAGCGACTAGAAGTGGTGTCTCACTTCGCTATAAAATAAAGAAAAGAGTGGGTAACTTTAGTAAATGAACCCAATCGCAGAGTCAAGCTACAGCTCTATTTCAAGAGGACCATGCTTTTTGTATGATTTATATGTATACTGAGAAATTCTTAAGAAAAGCAGGACGGTCAATGAAGACCCGAATACCGTCTGGTTGCCTCAATAAAACGAGGCTATTCAACAGGAAAGGTCCGACAGATGGGCCAAAATTATCCTTCAGCACGACAATGGTGGATCGCAGGTGGCAAGGATTGTGAAAGCCGTCCTGCAAAAGCTTGAGTAGAAGCCTCACTTACATGCACTGTATCTTCTAGAGCTCGGGCTGATGGATCAATTGTAAACCAAAGAAGTAATCCTACAATTAACAATGAAAAGGATTTCAGAACTTGGCTGAGTGAGCCTTTCAAAACTAGACCTGAAAATTCCTGCTTAAGAAGAATAAATTAAATTGTCGACAGAGGGACGACGATCGTAACCAGTGACAGCGAGTACGTCGTCAACGAATTTGTTGGCAAAATTTAAGTGCAATATTGCGTCTTTTATTTAGACGCAAAACGGCTTTCACTTATTCTTAAACTTAAAATATTTAAGAAAGGGTAAAAGGGATCGTTTTCAGCTTATAGATCAGGAAAGCATTGTGTGATCATTTTTCGAAGAGCTCATCATTGACTTACTCCGAATTTTCTGATAGATCTGATTTAGGGCGCAATCAGCATATATATTTAAGGGATAGTTTCGTGATTTCCAAATTGCTTACGATAGGGGCTTACGCTTGAATAAAGGGCACCGTGTTTTATGCCGCATACATTAACCTCTTACTTCCGTCGCATAGAATGGATCGCGATTTATTATTGCTCAAATTAAGGTATTTAAATATTGCTAATAACGTCACGAAGTGACTAAAGATCTACTTTTAAAATGGAACCTTTTCCGTTAACTTCGATCAGTTAATTAGCGGTTCAGCGTTTTGTACATGAGAGTGTCTATAGTGATTGCGGGTTTGGTCCTGTACTGGTTGAAGTATTTGTTGTAGACTTGCAAAAAGCTACACCAGACGGAATAGCACATGTGTAGCACATGTTTACCAATGACTTGAGGATGTACGTATCAATAGCAAGCAGAATCAATATGGAGATATTGCAAAAAACAAAATTTCCCAGTAGCGCCGGTCCACGACATCCAAGGATAATAAAAGAAGAACAGGTATTGAAATGTTTTATAAATGATTATTCGTCTTTTATAGATTTCTTCTTTTCGAAGTGTTGTAGATGATGAAATTTTAGTCCAGAGACAGTAAAATGAAGGCGTAGTACATGAGGGATGTATGTCAAGACATGGCTAGTCACTAATACGTACGCACCAATGTAAGATACAATAGAAGTAAATTCTACACGGCCTTTGGCAACTTCTGTTCGTTTAGGCTCGTCTACGGAGCTTGAGGAAGCACGCGATTTTTTTCAGAATCTACAGTTTTACAGATTGAGTTGTGCTATATGTGCGCTGTACTAAGGTGCAAAACAAAGTTTGTAAAAAAAGTTCAGCCATCTTCAGGCAATGAGTCCGAAACATACTTGAAGAGAAATAAGGCCATGCATACTTCTATCCACTGTCTTTTCTAACTAACGCCTGTCTAAGTTCATGGCACTTTTCGGCTTCTTGAAGCATACCTTACTACTCTGATACCCGATTTTAGATAACTCATGTACAGATAATGTCGAAAACTGTTTTATTAGTTATTCCTTACTTACAATACTTCCACACAGTTGCAGCAGCGCCGGTAGCAACAATAACTGTTCTACATGGACAGAAACAGTCGGCGTTTTTATTGCGGCTCAGAGATAGAGGTCATGATTTACCAACGCTTTCTCCAACTCTTTGTTCGCGTAAAGTACTGATTGTATCTTGTCGTCTAGGTAGTCTGTCTCCGTTCGTTTATACTACACCATCGTCTTTACATATGCGACGAACGACGGCAACGCGTTGACCGTGCCTGCCCTAACGCTATCCAAGTGTGTGCATGTTCTCTACCCGTGTTTCCAGTTTCTAGCGTTATATTGCTCATGCTGATACCAGCGTTTCATGATGCTTGGCACAATCGATGTTTCGCTATTTTACGTCCAGAATTATATAAGCATTGCATCAGATGGCACTCCTCTGTCAAGTGACATTCAGTGATGCGGCTACTCTTAGCGGATGAATGGAAGTGACCTGAAACCTATATAGGAAACGCTATGTGTAGCCCACATAGTGTCACAACTTACATGAGCAGTTTGAACATACTATAACTCCATGAACCTTAAACAGTGCAAAACATTGTATTAAATTTAATGTCACATAGGTAGCCATAACGCGAAAAAGCGTAATGTAGTGCCTGGCGTTTATGCTATCAACTGAAGTCTTTTGATGCTAGCAATGATGATCTTCGCTTGTATACAACAAATATATGGCTTCTTTTGAGCTCGCCATGTCTTATAAGTTTTCTGTCGCGTAGCGTGAGCTAAAATAGATTGAGCGACCCGCACGAGTATGCAGAAGTCGCTCTGGTGGCGCTACCGTCAAAAGTAACGCTGACGCTGGAAGTCGGGCTGATTAGTACTAGTACGTTTATTACTAAGCTATGGTGTCCGTCGTAAATGCTGCCGTAGGCAGACCGTTGAGTTCATCCGTGCTCAAACGAAAGTTAACTCCATTACCGAGCACTCGGTTAAGCCTTAAACGCCGTTTAATTTACAGGCCAGCCAGCTAACCAGTCAGCTAACTGTATTTTCCGTCAGGCAGCGTGGTCTAAAGCCTGCAAAGCCTTCCTTGCTCTTTTCATGACGGATCAACGTAAAACAAGCAGGACCTTGTCCAATCGGTTCTCTCGAAGTGAACGAAGAACCGCCAGCTTGCCCCAGACATGCGTGTTCGGCTATATCGGTGCTAAAATGGTGAACGAAAATCGCAAGCTAAAGGGGTTGGTCATGTTGTGATTCACGTGACGGCAGCCCGATACCATAAAATCAGGCACTTGAGAAAGCTTTGGCTAGACAAATTGTCCCTTGAACTGTGGGGCGTCGTCTATATACGTGACTGTGTTTTCTCATCAGAATGATAGATAAATGGATAATTAAAAATTTTTCGCATTAAGCTATAGAATGAATAGGGTTTGATGAAATCTAATAGAAAAACACGTTCGAGTCGTTATTATAATTGCTATTCTCAATACAATTCTACTTCATAGTAGCGCGTTTGCTTATTGCACTGTTGCCGCCGCTGTTGAATACTCTTAGCAATTTAGTTACTATAATAAATACTTAATATATATACATATTAATGTAGAAAGTAGACTTCAATATAAATGTACATGCCGTCTTAGATAGCGTGATGCGAAGTTATTTTTTCGAGCAAGAGAATTAAAACAGACACGACTTTTACGCCTACATACAGTAGCACAGACTGAGTAGTACGAGGTGCCATCGTAGTAGGATATGCAGCTCAGTTTCGTCATGCAATCAGCTGCTACTTAAGGCGTATCAAGAAGCTCTAATAGACTCTTTGAATGTTTTTGTAGTATAGGCCAATAATCCACGTTCCACTTCAATACCACTGGAATGGGAATCAAAAATAGGTTTTTCTGCGTATATGTCTTATTGTCACGTTAGCCCAGCCCAGGAGGTTGAATTTATATTACACATAGAAACTAATGTTTACTGAATGCATTCTCAGGGACCCCCTGCGTGAGTTAACCCGTTTGGCGTAACCGTCGTCGCCTGATATCGTAGATGAGTATTCATTTAAGCCATCGAAGACGGTCTCTCATATCGTGGATTACTTTCGGCGCTAGGATATATTTAGCTGGATAGAAAAAGACTTATAGAGCGTACAATCAGCCTGTCAAGACAGGGTGACTGTTTCCTGATCGATGGGGTAGCTTGTCACATTGGGTTACAACCAATGAGTTTTTATATTCCGGCCCATAAAAAGGTTCGTAATGTTCGTCTCGATAGAGCTTGCCACTTACTCTTGCTATTATTCCATATCCACGTCAACAAAAGACAAGGCCCATAATACTTTTGCCCCAGAAGTCACACCAAACAGTGACCCTTTGTAAGTAAGAAAAATGTCCTTATTTGACACTCTTCGTTGAGTTCTTTGAAACCCAAGTGCAATAATGTTTTTTTATTAACATGGCACTTTAACTGAGAATGACTTTTATTAGAAAAGGTAATGTGGACAAATGAATTGCTAACGCATACATTGCGCTTCAACATGTAACTAATGAGGAATCGACGCTTACGATAGTCCTGGACTTGTAAATGTTCAGTTCACTATACTTCGTAACGCTAACAAGAGAACTCTTGTTTAGAAATGAGCCGTAGAATGATCCTCAATAGTCTTAGTTGTTAAGTACGACGTTCTGTTGAGGTTCTCTATCGGGATGTACATTTCTCCGTACAACAGCGATGTTGTAATCTTTCTGGCATCATTTTATCTATAAATAGGCCAGTGTCTCTAGATTTGTTAATTAGTCTTTCAGTATTAGATTTGATAATGAAAAGTACAGTCCATATTCTCTGCGACATCTGCGAAGTGCTAGAATCGTTATATGGATAGTAAGTTTTTACAAAAAGTAAGCTCCAGTAAGTAGGGTTAAATTATCGGAAATCCCAAACCTGACAGTCTGCTTGACACATTTCGCCTGTTTACATATAGAGACAACGTGGAACATAAGCATTTTTCCCACCCTATATTTCATAGTAGTAGTGCGGATTTCATATCCGTCACTCAGCTCCGTGAAAATAATTAGGTAACGTCTTTACGTAAATTCTAAACTACACTTAGGTATGTAACTACTTTTGGCTTCTGATTTTCTTCGTTAAGATATGCCGGCGAATAAACTCCTGTTACCAAGCGATATCTGTAGCCTATTATTGGCCTAAAATTAGCATTCTGTACTTTCAGTTGTCTGGGTCAATTAGAGAAATTCTTGGGTCAGAAAGAGGTCACAATGATGTTTATATAGAATACACTCATCTATAAGCTTACCGTATGTTCTTTTGCAAGTTACGTTGCTACCTTATTAGTTTACCAGATTTCAGCGGATAGGAGCAATTCAGATATTTAGAGTCTTAGATATGCTATTGCACAGGACGAAGCGCAATATAGAATTGCAGCCAATAGCGTTTCATGTCTTTTCGTAACATCTTCTTTAGTTAAAGAATATATTTTTCTGTTAAACGAGCTACCTTTTTTTTTTGTTAGGTTAAAAGGAAGTCACAATCTTGCTTTGCTGCTGCTGCTGCTGGTGAGATCTAAGTTGCAATAAACACACAGGCCTTGGAATATGTTCAAGTTCATGTGGCGTTAATTTAATCTCTATTCTCAAGGTCTTATTTATTCTTCAAGAAAGGCGCATCCAAGCTCTGTTATAATTTTGGGATACATTGACGATTCAAATGCCTACTATTTGCAATATGAATATTTAAACTACTTGAAAAGCTGTAAGTAAACTGTGCTAATAATTTTTCACCTTTCAGAAATCCAGTTAGTCATGATATCTAGATACAGTTTGAGTTTGTCCTGGTCGTGTTCAACATTACATTACAACAGTACATTTCATTGATCGCTTTTATTAGATCAGTTTGAGACTCCAGCGATCGTTATCCGTAACAATCTTAAGCCATTGTGCGGCTTCAGAATATTTTTGAGAATAATTACTGTAAACTTTCGAAAGCAAAGGGAATAAGCGTGGCTCTTGGCTAACTTACATGAACTCGCAAACACATGTCCCATGTTTTGCTAGTTTTTTCTACTGGCAGGATAATTTTCCACCCAACAATGTCTTTTTTTTTCTCAATAACATCAGACAGTTTATCCTGACAAGCGCATTGGTGAAACTATATAAATATCCTTCTTGTTCTTAATATTTCGTTATGTTGCGTTTTTTGTGTCGTATGGTACAACCTAAATTAGAAAGTAGAAGAGGCCAGTTCCTGAATCCCATCTTGTTATGATTTCTAAGTTTTTTTGTCAGTCATTACATAACGAGGTTAAATTAAATGACATGTTATTTACGATTGTCTTTATTGTTTTTTTACAAAATGTGCATTAACTGTTTAGATAAATAACTAATAACTCAAAGCTACGTCATTGCCACCTTTTGTATAATTATAAATTGAGCTATACTGAGAGAATGTGAATGGATCATACATTTTTGTTATTATTTCATTGAGAAGTTGAAAAATATCTCAGGAAGATCCATTAGATATTGTTTCGATAAGTATCTGAGGCGGGTTATACACTAAACATATCGCGTAAAGTAAGTAATATGTCACCTTGTCTCAACAGGAAATTCAATTGAAATCCTTGAAAATTTTGAATTGATTTCGACGAATAGTGGCAATAACAAGAAAGATACGAGTAAGATTTTTTCTTCGGAAGATGGAGAGCTTCGAATCGCTGGATGGATACCATCAGAGCGGCTGCGCACGTAAATCCAACAAATACGAATCGATGGACACATCTCTCACAAAAATAGGGCCCATGATGTTTCTTTATATATTAATATGATATCTTTATATTATTTTAAAAGCTCGTGGTGGATATAATTATATTGTGCTCGGAACGTAGGTTGCACCTGCCCGAGCTGAAGGTGGCGTTTAGAACCTTTAAACTTCCATTAGCGATAGTTCCTGTCTATATCTATTATCTACGTGCAGATAGTTATTATGGATATAT
>NW_019211457.1:37569607-37701900 GCF_002443255.2 Varroa destructor
TATATGAATAAATTTCCCTGAATAGTAGTAGCATAAAAAGTATAAAAAAAATTTATTCGGGTTCCATTAGGAATTAAAAAACAGCTAAAGGGACACTAATTAAAATGACCTTAGACATAGGCACCCATACTGACGACTATTTGCATGTCATCTTTGGCACATCTGGACCGCCGTTTACTGTGAGGGTGAATCTGGGCATGTTACTGTGCCCGATGGGCTAAATGAATGCTGGGCTGCTACAATGAAATCATTCCAGGAATATAGTCAACGCTTTATATTCTAATGCTACATGTGATAGGTAAGTATTTAGCAAAGTACGTGACACAATTTCGAAATAAAAACTTGACAGTGGTTTAGAAATTGAGATCAACAACAAAAGCCTAGAATAAAACGTAATCGTAGTTATCAAATACGTTGTATTTTTCTACCCGTTACAATTTTCGTAAATATTCTAGCTAAATGTAACGTACAATTACTCATTACGCAAAGTCTGGTCTACTGGATTTTTCTGTTTTCGATCTTAGCCATTCTACTAGAGATCGCCTGAATTGCCCCATATACTTTCATGAAATTGTCGGCGAATCGCGAAAGAAAATAGAGGGGTTATCGGATAATCCTTTGGTGATGTTCACTACTATTTAAAAATGACTGATTGGAGAAACACCCTATAAATTGATTAGTCTGCAATAGTATTTGTTTCCCTTTCAGGTGTCGATCGAATAGGAGGTCCTGCGCCTTTAATAATAGTAATTTGTTAACACAAGATAGCATGCTGATTATAGAAAAACAACTGTCATTAAAGGTACACATGATGCATGGATCATCAATCGAGTGATATACCTTCTCGAGTTGAATCGGTAGAGCGATTAAAAAGCTAAACGATGAGATCAGAGAGCCGCCACTCATCTACCATAGACCTTATTTTTTACGCTGACCATTAATTCATTTGTATACGTTTTCTAACTTTACCATTAAATCTTTATTATATTAGATATTAAACAGGGTGCAAAACTGTAGATAATTTTTGCTCGACCTAACGGTTCGGTACTAGAGTTAGATCGTAGAACAGAAAAAATCAGTGAAGTTACAAGCATACGGCGGGATCATCGTAAAGGTTTCAGAAGTTATAGCTATAAAATAGCGTAGATACTATGGACGCACATAGTCATAACGTGTGCCTCTACTCAGAACTAAGATGTGTATCTAATAGTTAGGGAATCTATTTTTCGTTATGCAGAAATACCTGTAGGGCCATTCATTTCCGATGTCTCAACTTTGTTCGAACGTTTTTTGCTACAGTCAAGTCGCCGTTTTTTTCAAGTTTCCCAATTCAAGTCGGAGGATTGAAGTAATGAACTTTTTCAACAATGATTAACTAAGGGTTAACGCTTACGATCGTATAGTAAATAGCATTGTACTTTGGAATTTGCTCAATCTTGCGTAAAGGTTTAATACGACTAAATCGGTATCTGTCGCTTCGCAGTTACGGATAGTTCGGACCAAAAAGGTAACTAGCAAATTGCTTAAGCAGATGTCCAAGCATGTAAGGAACTCCGTGTTTAACCGTGAATCAAATACCTGGGTGTTCCTACTGCATGAACATCCAGGTATTTTATTCTATAGAATTCAAATGAGCGAGAAGCTGAAGCTCATAGGCCATATGAAGCATCGTCGTACCTTTGCTGTATGGGTTCAAGAGCAGCTGCACACGATTTTGTACCAAAAATTATTTTTCAACTTACTCCCGATTCTACCTGACTGAACATGTGTATATACAGGAAAACTTCACGTTACTTACGAACAACCATTTTATGATGCTTTACTAACCGTATAGTGCAAGCGCCAGGCAGCAGGCATCATCGATTCCCCCCCCCCCCAAATTTTATTTTATACGCCAGTGGTTCTTGCTACAAGACTTTCTGGGCCGAAACTAGATGAATCTCACTTATATAATATGTACTCCAATGGGATGATGCCATTAGCCTGGCGCTAAAATTACTGAAAGGAAAATTTGGTGGACGCACAATTTTCGAGGGGTTCTATGGCACGTGTTTGGGGCTGGTAAGAACCTCTTCTCTTATTCTTCACTCGAACGATTGGACTTTTTTTTATCAACTTGCATTACATGCTGTTTGAAGGTAGCTAGTATCATTTGATTCCTTGTGTGTTAGCTTGCTTTCAGTGGCCTTTTCTTAGCGTCGAGAGCTTTGCAAGTGTGTTACCTTTATTTCTTAGACATCCACTTGTATCTTGTGAACATCTGTCTGCCAGAGCCCTGACTAACCTGAGATTCATGTGGGCATTTATTATGCGATTTTGGTGCAATGAGCTTGTGTGTGTAAAAAACCGTTTTGCCCCCCACCACCACCGACATAGAATGCTGGTATCCCATGGAATGTTTGAATCAGAAAGAAGAGGTTTTCCCATCCATTCGCAACTTGATATCTAGTGTTATGATCGTCACTTGGGTTCCTGGAGCGTGCCAGGGAACAGATAGCCATTCATTGCGCCGTTTATGCAGGGTTGCTTCTCGTCAATCAGCCTGCGGATCAGTCTGTATTGCTTGTTTCTTATTGCCTACAGGTCCATGGTATTGTGCCTGCCAGCACCGGTGTGGCTTGTTTACTAACCGTTCCATATGTCTGTTTAACCTTATGTGCCAGGGTTTGCTTAGCTTTGCGAACTCTTCTTTTTCTTGTAGCCTTCAATTGCACCAGTCTTGGCCATATAAAAGCTCTGTATAATGCGACAGATGCGGCCATGGATAGTCCTCTATAACCTTCTCTGAAACCGTGTATATTGGGCCGAATCCTTACTAGGTTCGTCGAGGTCTTCTCTGCCTCAGATGCTGCGATGCGCATGTATAAATTGGTCATTGTAACTTGGTCCAGGAAAAACCCGAATTGTGAACGATGGCAAAAAACTTATCCTTTCCATTGCAATGTGTGGTTTGGAACATTTCTTCTCCCGTGAAAACGTTTTGTCAATGCCGGTGGAATCTCCGCGTCCATCAGCTATGTGACAATGTCCATGAGTGTGTGTTCTGTACGCCATTGTACGTCTCGAAAGTCACTGTCACGTCACCAGAACATGCTGTCAGCTTGACCTAGGGCGGGAAATTGTCTAGTGTCCAAAGGACACCATCGTGACCTATGGTCCATAAGAGGGCGCTCGTCTGGCCTAAAACCACTGGACTTTTACAGTAGATTTTTTTTTTAAAAACAGAATCTATAAAAGTAGACCTATTACGACTGCGGAATTAAATGAGTGTATCTGACGTGATATTTCAGCATTTACTCTAGGTTTATGTGAAAGACTATGAAAAATTGCAGCTTTCTTTAAACCTTGTACAGAAATCATGGAACATTTCTCTGAATGATCTGAGCATATATATAATGAAATGATATACTGTGAAGTTATAGAACCATTCCAAATAGATACCTTTACACATACTTACGCATATCCTATCATTTAAGCTCTCTGTTTGTTTAGCTTGAAGCGCAGTTCTTAAATGAGTAAAGTCAGTATTTAACCCCTATTAATCTAAAATAAGGTTCTTCTCTCGGACTCAGGTTAGGCATTTCATCGGAAGGTTGGTCATAATAGGACCATATTGATGATAGACAAGTGCATCAGGCTCTAAATTCATTCATCGGACACACTAGATCTAATCAACATCAGCTGCCGTTAAAAAGCTCTACTGCGCATGCGTAGGACTTTTAGTCGTTAAACTATATTCTGAACTTGCGACTTATCGTTGCACAAAAATACAACGAGTGATCGATGCTTTTGGGGCATTTCAATAACCGTAATTTGATTCGAATGTTGGGCTAATATCAAAAGCTGCGAGCGTTTTTATTAGTCAATTATATCCATTACTGTTCTATTTTGAACCACCAGAGTTTACAGGCTTTTGATTTTTCCATCTTTGTTGACGTCACTGAAGCTTAGCATTCTATTTAAGTCGTGTCCAAGGCTTTTTGCAATAGCTTTAGGGGGCCCTGCTTGTAATTTAGTACCCGTATTTAAGCATGGGTAGTATTCTAACAAACACATCTGCCAAACCCTATTCAATTAAACCTAAGCGTAATTTCATTCACTAGTAATAAATGAAAGGTTCCATCTCCTTTCGTACTCTATTATTAATCGTTGCGTTTCAGGAGGACAAAAAAGGAGATTGAATCTAACGCAAACGAATCATCAGTTAGAAGAAGAAAACCCTCTGATATGCTTGCGCATGAAGGTCATCGCGTCAGCGTTGTTAAGTTTATACTTTTCAGGGCTTTATTTCTGCTTCATGTTATTTAGTCGAAAGTCGGTAACTAATTTGGACACTTACTATTAGATCGATCCGTATTACAGACGGCTTTTCGTCTGTGAATCATTACTATGATTCAAACGCCATTCCCGAAGTTCATTGCGTTGTAGTTACTGCGTTTTATCATGTTGGGCTGGGTACCATTATAACCTTTCTATGGATTCCGGATGTCTAGAACGTGGCCTATGGGCACATTGTCTTGTCATGTAATCGTCTCAGCGTCTTGACCAAACTTTAGAGTTATTGTCCTTTTCAGATGCACAAAGTCCTACTTTGTTTCAACTTTCGCTTTGAAAAAACCTCGTGAACGTGTTAAATGTTAGCTGAAATATGTGTGCCTGCTGCGTTGTAACATTCAATGGGGACTGGATGTTTTGGCCTGTATTTGCGGCCAAGACTAGGTGGTCTGAAAATTGTAATGTTAGTAAATTCAACCTCTCAACTGCAGGACTATATGTTAAGTCTTTTCCATAACCGCTATCACTTACTCACTTAGTTTCGCTATGTACAGCGTTAACAAAGTCGGCTTCTTCGGAAAGTGCTGCGGTTGTTTCGGTTTGACGAATTCGCACTCCTGTAATAACAACTTAACCATTATAACTTATTTAACATAATCATTATAACGCCCAGAGTCTGTCCTTATTGATTCTGTAATGCGTGTTTTCATCTATAATTCAGTTTTTTTACGTTCTTTGTTGGTTATCGTACTTTGCGTGTACTTCCTCTTATTTTGCATCTATTTTCGCTATAAAAACATTAGACGTAGCAGCAGAAGTGTATAATAACGTCAACTATACCTATCACTTCATCAACTGTGTCGTAAGAATCGTCGTAATAGTAGACAAATGTAGCTCTGTCAAGCGAAATCTGATAAATATGCCTATTATGAATAGTACCTCTAATTAAACAACTATTAAGTTAGGCAGGGATATGTAGAAAGTAACAGATATGTAGAATGAAAACGCGCGCAACTGTATAAGACTTCTGCTGGGTTGCTAGTGAAACCAAATTACTGGTTATTGGAAGATTTTATGTGGGCAGAAAATGAAATGTCGCACGAAGCTAATTCAATGTGATTCTATGATGTATGTTTGTTCAAGAAGTGGCCTAGAACCAGGGGCAACGTTAACGGAACCGACAAATATAGAGTCGCAACTAACACGACCAGCTAAGTTTACAATGAGGTTCATCAATTTCACTGACTTGGGGCTCTACTTTCGAAGTTGAATTTGACGTGTAGATTACGCGTGTAAACTCTTGTGAACCAATTTCGTTTGTTAATGGTGTCCAGTCAGGCCTTCACACACATATTAAGTGGCATTGGAGCTGCTGGTCACAATATTCGATTCACGTCGGAAACATCGCTCGTCCCGTTTATAGTGCCTCGCTTATCTTCTGGACCCCATCACAACCTCCTTCCAGTACACACCTTGACAAAATGATTACACCGGGACAGTTCGAGCTGTTTTGGAAGAAACCTAAGCGTGCCATTGATTGTCTCGTACTCTACAGGTCTCTGACAACTGGAAGAGTGGCAACATTTTTGTCAGAACTGAATACGTGCGATTTATTATATATATATATATATATATATATATACTATATATATAAAATATATTTATATATATAGTATATATATAAAGTATGTAGCTTACCGTTCAGAAAGCGATTTCCATCGACATTGTTGAAGAGCATCTGCGAGCTCTGCGTTATATATATATATAGATATATATATATATATATATATATAATGTAGAAATGTAGTTTCACTTTGTCTGCATTGTTTAGAATTTGCTTTTATATTTAATTCCGTTCACACTAATGCGATCTTAAAGTTAACTTCGAGCAACGTTTTGGAGCCAATTACAAATTATCCGGTGCGAATTCGTGTGGTACCGGAATATCGAGCTTTTTCTCGTAGCCAGTTATCCTCGAATAGTTTTAAGCTGTTAAATTAACTTATTTGGCAATACTGTACATATTCACATGTTAGTCGTGTTCAACTTTCGTCTACCAAATGTTTATCGTAATCGGTCGATAACTACGAAGGAGATCTCTCACGTAAATGTCTTCAAGACGACAACTACCTTTTGACTATTTCCTCTAACAACGCATTGTGATCTTGAACAGTAGGACTTTTTTGGATCATGGTAAGACTTGTGTAATTATCGTACTAAAATATAGCGAATTCTCACAAAAATGTCACTTCTGGCAACCCTACCTATCTAAAGTCAAAATTTAGTTCTCAAATGCTGACCAGACGCCACCTATTTAACCTGGGACACACGCCTTCGCACAGGCCAGAAGAGCCGTCAATAATTTTTCTGCAACTCTACAGGCTTACTGTTAAGATACGTACTAATCATATATTAACTCCTACGTACTTTCGTCGCTATCGCTATAGAAGGGGAAAACGTAGAGCGACTATGAGTCATTAGAGTTGGCGGCAGTAAAACCGAATTGGCAAGGGATTAGTTCATTTCAGGATGTCCCTATCATATCGTAATGGATAACATGTTTGGCTATTAAATTTGAGGGCACATCTCATTTCGTGTTGAAAGCTAGTCGTCTGAACTCACGTTTAACGGCTTCAGTACCGGACGCAATACACGTTTTGATTAATTCGGAAATGGGCGAAGTTACCGGCCAAGCTGCGAGGCTGAAGGCTGAGGTGGATCGTATTATTTCCTGACCAGTATAGACCCAGACAAAAGATTAGGACGTTGAAGATAGGTCAGGGCTGGCTTCACTGATTCAAACTGTGGAGAATGCAAAAACGTAGAAAAGGTATCAGGAACATCTTTTTGAGCGGTTTCCATCGGAAACCCACCCTCACCCGTCGTCAGAATAATATGCGCCGATCCGAAGAAATAATAAAGGTCTTTTGAAGTTCGGTCAGGAGATACGCTTTGTATTACAGCGTTTAAGTTCCGAGGCGTTCCTAGAAAACGCCAAAGGATTGTGCCTGTGCGATGACTCTGTAAACTAACTTATAGTGCAGCTGTTTGACTTCAACCATCTGCTAAAAATTTGCTAGTTTGTTTCTTAATCCAAACTGCAGTGTGCAAACTCTGAGAATACCAGAGCTAATAGCAGCCAGAGTCAGTGTATTAGCATGACACAGAGCAAACAACCCGTGCCGGATGCAAGGCTCCCGATGCTTGCTACCATGGGGTTGCGACGTTTTGAAGTGCCTAATGTTAAATGAATATAATGGGCGGACTCTGGAACAAGGTCATCGTTAGACTTGACGCAAGATTAAATACGAGCACATAGTTGTAAACGAGCTTCTGTGTCCAATCAAAGAAAACACCACGGTGTCGCGGATTGCACAAATCTAGGCTACGGTTACCATGATATTCTGCCTCTCTGGTAATTTGGGCGCATACGAAAGCACTCGAGAAACTGTACCGGAGCGCTTCCGCCTCGGCCCCAGCGTATATCTCTTAAACTAAGAAGGCGGTGGTGTTATGACTCTGAATAGGGAACCCTTGGGGGTCAGATGCGTTTCTTCGAACGTCTGCCTACATTTAAAGGGCCCTGCAATTAGAGAGGCGATCTGTTTTGGTGGACGCCAAAATGCGTACGCGCAAGGCTCACTGAGAGTGACCTTAGCAGAAGACGAAGTTCGGTTTGAACAAAGAGAGCCAGGCTCTGCGGGTTTTCAGGGACGGTATGAAAATGACAGGACGACCTCGCTATCGCAAATCTTGATTGGCCTTCAAACGGGCGTCATCGCATCACTGGGGGGTGTGGCGTCCAGAAAGAATAAGCCCAGACCATAGACCGTCCTAAATCGTTTATTGTGTTACTATACTGATTTCACTTTTCTAAGTAATGGTAAAGGCACAAACTGTACGACAAGGTACGCATGTATGATAGGCTTTGTTGGAATTGTGTCACATGATTGCAGCGAATGGTCTATAGTTACTTGAAGTTAAAAATTGTTTCAGCTAGTTGGCGTGTCCTAAATCATCGCTGCTTGGCTGATCAACGAAAGGTGACCTTCGTTCTCAATGTTAAGTTCTTTAGCCGAATTTGTGGTACATTTTGAAGTTGATTATATCCATGTACACTACTATAGATGTTACTCAAGTTTTACTTATTTGCCGATATAACAGGTTAGTTGAAGCGTGCGTGCGAGGTAAATTCGCACTGTCCACTGTAGAAAGTATTATAGTAAATAGAATTTTGTTCAACAATGAAATCTTCAAATTTCATTTTCAACTGCTTCACTGTCGACTGCTTAGGTCCACCCCGTGATGACTGGTTATTTTCTGTTGTATTATATATACATTTAGAAATGTGTAGTACAAATTCATGCATGGGTTACATTATTGTTGGGGAGAGATGGGCCAGGGTGTAGTTGGGCCAATGGAGTAGTGCAGTTCGGGCATGTGAAACCGAATATCGACGATGCCGTCGTTTTTGACGACAATAAG
Source organism: Varroa destructor (assembly GCF_002443255.2). Classification (NCBI taxonomy): domain Eukaryota; kingdom Metazoa; phylum Arthropoda; class Arachnida; order Mesostigmata; family Varroidae; genus Varroa; species Varroa destructor. The sequence continues at coordinate 37,578,368 of NW_019211457.1, forward strand.
AACACGTGTAGAGTTAGCTTGATAAGGATGTACCGAATTAATTTTAAGATATTTGTACGTCTAAGATAGATTTTGGGACGCCCAACAAGTACACGCAGTCATGGAGTTCATCCGACAAGGAGCCCATCATGCTGCTATAGGTCCGGGCGTAAGACAGAGCAAGGCCGGGTGAGATTCTTCTGAATACTCCATACATAAATGTTTGATTATTCATTGCGTCTGTTCAATATGGTAAAGGACGTATGACATACGTAGGATTTCTATTGTTGTTCCCGTAGTTTTGCAGCAAGCTGTTAATTTACGCTTTGTAGCTAAACGATTCGTCATTATTGTGTTAGCAGGTCCCTAAAAAAAAAACAGCCTTTTCAGCTACCATTTTTCGGCATCGGCATCCTACAGAATGTTTCCATCCAACATATTTAGAAATACTACATTCAATAGCAGCTAGTCACCTGTTAATGAGACATTGAGTTTGAAAGAGAGTTGTCAGGGATGACCCGTGTGGCCAGCGAATTAGTACTCATATTCACATCTGCTTAACTAAGGACACGTTTGAACCGAAAAAAGTCGACGATTTTCTAATTTTTAGATACACGTATATATATACATAATATAACAAATAAAAAAGTAAAATATAGATAAAATTGATAGCTTCATTCGTATTTCAAGATTTGATTAGTAGGAAAGGCTACTTCTACGTACATAATCCTATTATGTACTTTCTTTATTTGGTATATGTACAGCTACGCAAGCGTATCGTACATAATTTCTCACAGACAAGTATAGTAGACTAGACCTATATAGTATAGTAAACTAGATCCACCTAGGTTATTTCATCTAGGTCAATTTAGCATAAGGGGGCAGTTGGATAGCGATAATGACAGGCTTTAGATGCTTGAGAACTCCTGAGATAAAAACGCAAGGGCAAGACAGTTTTCTAGCAATGAAATTGACTTTCAAATTTGTATTAAAAAAAATCATTTTATTATAGGGCAAATAAGCAACCTGATTGACTGCATCACGAACTAGCGGGCGATTTTTGTTTGTTGCAAGTTTGGTAAGTTGCTGAACTTCTTATTTTACACACATTTATCCGTGCTCGATTGCGTAACATGGGCTTGTACCCGCATCAACGTTTGTCTTCTGCCACAATCTTTTATAAAGCCACATAAATTTAGGTTCGCTTCAGTTCCATGCTCGGTATTCGCTTATCAATCAGTCTCACACCCACAGCAGCAGATCCTCTCGATCTATATTCAACAGAGACGCATTGTCCCGATGAGCACTACGCAAAACGAATGGAAATCCTTTTTGCTGGTCTTACCGATTGGTTCGCACTTTCTCTTATCCCCTCTCCTCATTCGATCGTTGGATTTGGTCTGTGCCAGCAGGCGAACAACTCGCCCCTCAATTTCAAGGTCAGCAGTCGCACGAGCAGCGGAACTGGTTGGCTAACTCATTAGAAATTACTACTGCTGCTGCTTTCCAGCTCTCAGGCCCTTGTCGCTAGTGGCGCTACTGTTACGGTTTTTGCAATTCGTCTGCCCGTCCAGTTGTTCGTAACAACGGTGAATAGTCGAACGCGTATGACAAACGTCAACCAGCAACACGTCGTCTGAAAGCGTCGCTCAGCACCGTACTATGACGATAATCTTACGAGCGCATCAGCCCGCAGAGTGAAGTTCAACAAAGCGGCGCTGTAGCTATAGTACGCACGTGCGTGCATGTGTGTGTGTGTGTGTGTGTGTGTGTATCAGCGGCACAGATTATGCTACTTTGGAAATGGTGTTATTATTATGCTATATTATTGAACATCGTCGGTGGCCGCCGCCCCGCGTCGATGAACACGATACTCAGTAGTTGTTGAGCAGTCACAGCAGTTTGCACAGAGTCGCCAGCGTCTTTGACGCGCTAGACAAGTGTAAGGCCTCTATTGTTGTATATCTGTGGTGTCATGCTGCTGTGACAGGCGAGCGATACGAGTGACATGCCCGAAACCAACGGAGACTTACCACAGAGCAGTGATAGTCGCGTCAACGTTAGCGAGCAGTCGCTAGCGCTTCTGCCGGTACAGCCGTCGATCCGCTCACGACTACGTTACTACTTAGTGCTGCTTTTACCACTACCACTATTACTGAGGACTCAATAGCAGAGAGGAGTTAATCGGCGCCGCACCTTAAAGGGGCAAAGAGTGTTACATGCAGCTGTAGCAGTTTCTGCCCCTATTTTCTCTACGGCTGTGGGTTGAGTCGTTAAGGGAAAAATCAGCCTCTATTTTTCTGACATATTCGAAAACGAAACCAAAGGGGGCACAACGTCGAAGCCGATGTTCGTCTGCTAAATCGGACTATAAATCAGTGATCGTGGCCGAATATGAAGAGAGTAAAAGAGCATCTCAGAAGTGACTAATCGGCTACGTCACACACACACACAGACACGGCTCACTATTGCCACCGCTGATTACAATTACCGCCGACGATTGGTGCGCGTCAACTTTACGTGCGTCGAACGAACTGCGCGGTTCTGCGCAATAATAATCTACTGGCAGCTGCATGTAAAAAAAACCAACATCATTACAGATTCAATGCGGTTCTCTCGTTAGAGAGTAGAGGATGGATGCAAGTCTGCAGAAGTAAACGTTTTCACCGGTGGTTTACAACTCATCAACCAGAAAATCGCTACTTCCGTCACTATCTGTCCATTGTTGTCGCCCAGATAACCCGTACGATAGCACTGGAAGGGGAGAGACTTGTTATAATTTACAGACATCGTAAGTTAGTGTAAAAGTACACGGACGCATTAACGACGGTAAACAGCTAATCGTCAACTTATAATTTGCTATCATATCACTGGCTTCTTTCATCGATGCGCGATACGACTATGCACTCACTGCAGCTCCATGCAAGAAGAATTGCTGACACTAAATACAATGACTGGTGTCATTTACCATCCATTGAAGAAATGCAATTAAGATACCGGCACAGACCATAAAGGAACTCTGAAGAAACCAGAAGTGGGGAAAAGGTGATTTAAGGACTATTGTTGTTGCTATCACTGTTGGGGCAAAACCCTTCGATCGACAATCGGCAACAGTCTGGCTTCGTCGGCAACCAGCGCTCAGGACAGCGTTTTCGACAGGCGTTGCCTGCCCGCTTGCGCTTGGTAATCTCATGTCTGCGACACATTATGCGCGAGTAAAGCTGCACGTAAGCGCCATCTATGCTTATCTCTTTGTGTGTCCTTGTAGGTAGGCTATTGGTATCTCTACGTATTGTTGATCGCTATTGTGTTTGCAGCATTGTTAGTAACTGTTGTTAACTACTAACACGTTTTGACATCTCAAAAACGTTTCCCCTCACCCAGAGGACGACAGTACCTTACAACACGTTCTAGTGTAGAGGTGAGAGCCACAACAGGCCCAAACAGAACGATTGTTGCAGAAACAACACACAATCATCATAACGTCGTACCTGTCATTGTTCTTGATCCTTTTTTTGCTTTCGTTTACTCTCTACCTATCGTGATGGCCTATAGCTTGGACTGCTACAGGTTATAAAACAAGCAAGTAACGGCCGTAGGGATCGAAGCGTTGGGATTTCTAGAATCAAACATTTTCTATCTAGGTTATATAGTGTGGATCTTGCAAAGGTGCATGGCGAGTAAAGTAGTCCCGTAGCACCTTCCGATTTGACTACGTAACCTATATAATCAAATCAAGTCGAGGATACTGACGAAGTGCTACCGGTTTCTATGGTCTATTAGATAAGGAGGTGTTCTCCTGCGAGAAAAAACAGTGAGGTGGAGCTAGAGTGTACTGCGTGTCTAGACGAACGAGAAGGCGGTCTGGCAAGTGACGAATGGCATCATCTCATTGTGTGAGAAAATGGGAACAGCACAACGGTGAAAAGTTGCAGGATTTTCATAGGCAAGCACAAGGACAATACTGTCTATTTTCAATATATCAATTATTTTCCAATACTCCTCTAAACGGTCGAGCTGGATTAATAGCCATTCTTGCAAGCGATTTTCCTGTCCAAGATAGTCCTGGATAATTGGCCGTACTGCGATCTTTATAATTACTTGGACTAAGCTTAGGTCCAGGCGTTATTTCTAGGCCGCATTGAAAAAAGAAAATGGAGATTTCTATTCCGGAACGCGTATGTTAGCTCCACTTGAGGCGAAATCCAACGTACTCGTTTGGAAACGGCGTACTAACCCGAGCTCCCAAACAGCCATATACTGCTAAAAGCAAAAGTTAAAGTTACTTGTAAGAAATATAACAATAATAATATTAATGATCGCAAGGTAACTCGCAAGTGGAACGCTTAAAATCCAAGCATTCGCACGTTCTGAAACGGGGTTACAAGTTGAATAGTGCCCTAGTTGTAAATACGAGCTATTTCACTGGATGCCTGCCCCCCATCCCTTATATATTCAGTAAGAGCGATTGCTCATGAAATGCTAACACTAATAATCATGCAATGGCTTTCCTATAGAACTAGTACGTTGATACATTCAATTCATAACTTCGTCTGTGCATAAACTTATATTAAAGACAATAAACAATATTTATATGATTGCTTTTGGAGCTGTGTGATAATGCCAGCTATGGCGGTCTATTCTCCTGATCAATCGCTTGGTTTAAATAACCTTTAACGTTACGGTTGTAGGATAAGTTGTGATACTTTACCATATTTGATAATCTCGTGAAAGTAGTTTATCTTCTATTATATATGTGGAGTATTGAGTGTATATATAGCTCATGGCTTGCGCAAGTCACTGGCAACCATTACAGTATAATATTGCAATGATTAGCGTTCTGCTGTACACTAACTCAGAGCTGAACCATTCCATCGTTTCGTTTCAATGGATTTTTCTAGCAACAATCAACACTGAATTGGCTTGCGGCACAGGCTTGCGAAAACGTTTGTCTTGATAGTACTGGCAATGTGCTAAGACCTTCTTCGCAAAAGCTATACGTGTTGCCTATAGCTTGCGGTGGGCAACTCGTCGCGCCCAAATATTAGCCATACGGCAAATAGAATGGATTTAATTGTGGTCCTTAAGGACGTCCAATTCCGTGTATTCTCGTATTCAGCTGCCGTTGCTACTACCCAGCTTCGCCGGCAGCGGCCACACATACGGCAGCGTTATGCATATGCGCGTAACACACACGTCCGTCATCAAGCGCCTGCCCGTCTAGCTGATTACGTCTACGTTTTCTAAATCATATTCACTTAGCAAAACTATAATGTCTAGCCCATCCAGCGCGTATGCAATGAACAGTTTACCTACTTTGTTATTTTTTAATGTTGCTTCAACGTATCGCAGGTCTTCGAAGGTTAGCGCCTGAATGAAGCGGCGTGGCTCGTTCGTTGGCCGTAAAATGTTACGTCAAAGCTTCTATGTTTTTTTTTTAATTGCTGTAATGAATTAGAATTATTGCCACGAAAGGTGAATCTTTGATGTCACAGACAAGGTGTTGGCTGAGATAGCAACGAAAGAGTTGACTAGACAGGACTGAACGGATGGATTACTTTTGGAATTTTACTTCTTTTAGCTATATGACCCAGGAATAATTCGGGTGCGAGCAACCTTTGGAATTGCTTTTTTGTGGGAATTGTTTTTTTACAGAGATCTAGCCATAAAAATGGGCAGAAAGCAAAGTAGATCTAGTTACGAAATGTGGCCATGAGGTTTCTCCCATGCATCTTGGTCTTAGCAAGAAAGTTACTATTCGGAACGCTTTCTGCTGTCTGGATAACATCAGATCAGATACGGAGTCTAAAGATCTACTAAATTATCGCTAATTTATCAATTCTCACCATTTCTTTACTTCTTCAGGCTTTAACATTAACTTTTCTATAGCGAAGAATCATGTCGCTAGATAGACATCACAAGGCACCTGGTCCTGTTTTTGAAGAACCGCAGCTCTAAAAAACGTGCTTCAGGGCGCGAGCGTAGGTATATCCTGTTAAGTTTTCCAAAACCTTTAAACAGCTCCTGCTACTATCTCAGGGGGGCCTGATGTGATATAAGATACACACTTTGGCGGCACTGCCTAGTACTTTCGATATTCAGAGGCAACCCTGACCGCTGGATAACGCTATCTCAAAGTTCCGAAAATACGTGGCCTCCATATGGATGTTCGCTACTTATACAGTCTTGCTAATTTCTCGTGTACATTATCCGATTCATAATGTCGCGCAAAGCTTTTTTCCATGTCCGAATCTTTAATTAATTATAATATTTATTTTGCCGCAAATTCAACTCATGATGGGCAGTGATTCACATTTGTATGATTCATTCAAAAAGTATACACATATTTTGCACTGCATTTTCTAACCTATTACATTAAACTTGTAAAAAAAAGTAAGTTGTAGTCCAATTGAAAAAACAGGAAGTACATTTTCTGGCCAAATTGAACGCTTCAAGTATTAGTTAACTTATATATTCAGACGGGTAGCCTTCTGCACCGCTATATTTCTGAGTACAAGTCAAAACTGTGGCCGTACCTCGCAACAATACGTCCAACGTAATTTCCGCATGCTGCGCTTATATTCTCATCCCAAATTGTGTGTGTATCCAGATTACATGGCTTACGACGGCTTAATTATCTTTTGTTCTGCCTCATAAGAAAATAATCCTTCCAGTGTTTCTTTGAGCTGCCGTTGTGTACACTAGTGTTCCATGAAGCCCCAATTTGTTTTAGAGACTCGTAATTACCAACCTTAAAAGTGGCACAGTCCTATACTTAGTCTCCGCCAAATTGTGAAAACACTCCCAAACTTTGCCGCAATTTAATAACGTGTTTTGGTTTTCCGAAGTTCGACCACATTATACCGCCATGTCGATATTCATTCGCCGCTCACGAAATCGTATATCTGAACTATTCAACTGTAACATTTAATTTGATGTGAAACTACTCTCACTGCACTGTATTACATAATCTTAACGTAGGTAGGCAAAAAAATCTGTGACAGTTCAAAGTATGTATTTTTTTATGCTTTTTGTATTACACAATGAACACGTTGGGCAACAGTGATTCTACATGGTGTTTTGTATGCTGCATATGTCACCTGTTCAATCACAAAATTAAATTTTCAAGTTATTCTGCGTAGGTCTTTTTGCATTTCACGCTTTATTAAGTGGTACGTTTACGGAAGACCCAATTAACGGCTGAAAAACTTTAGTCGGCTCTAAATAAAAAAAGCCTTGCAGTGCAGCTGGAAGGCGTACGTGGTGAGGCGTTGTTTGGCGCACATGAGGCCAGCTGCTGCACTCGAATTGAGAACGCAACAAGGGACAAACGTTTGTAGAAAAGTTAAAGCACTTGATTCAATCGTTTGAATAGCCTGCCACACTAGGGAACCGCTTACCAGCAGCATGCACAAGCATCTTCCTGACAGCTTCAAGGTAAATACTAACCTATTGCCATTAACTTTGTGTGCCACGTAAACAAAATTGATGGTCCTTACGTCGACACGCAGTGTATTTACTGGTTGGGAAATTTTTTGAGGCGGCTACAATTTTAAAACCTTAAGGCTTACTTGACAAACAATGCATCAAATATGATGGTTCTCGTCATGAATCATGCGGCTGGTCATTAGAGCCAATGGGCTAGAAAAAGAACAGAAGATTCTATTTTCAAAAATAGAACTTTTATTTTGCAGCGAACTTAACGTTCATTATTTCAATATGTCGTCTAAAGGCGTGTACTCGTGCACGACGGCAAATAACAGAATTAGGACATTTTTTATGTTCACCTTTGCGCAAGTGATGGCCGCGGTAATCGCTTGCTCATAAAGGGAAACCACATCTTAGGGATACACTACAGATGTCTTCACAGGTTTCATGTATTAATGGCTCTACAAAGATATTAATTCAGCTAATACCCCGTGAGTGGCCGCATTGAACTAGCCGAATTGCAAACTGAAAAATCACAGCAGGACACCGATTGCTTAATTATACTTATGCTAGATTCCTATAGGTGAATGAGTAATATTTTGTTTAACATTATATTTGCAGCTAAACTGTTCCGGCCACTATCATCATCTGTGCTTCCGTGGGCGCTCTTCTTGTCAGCCATCTTGATGGCTGTTCTGGCTTTACTTTATAAGAAGAAAGAGCCCTTATGGGCTTTGGCCAGCGACATCATACAAAACGCGTTCCATGGACGACGACACCACTATCCTGATATGGAGATGCCAAGGTGGCTCAAGCATGAATTTTTTTCTATGAAATCCTTATTTTTAAATGTATCTTTAGCTAGGAAAATGTTATTTTCTATCGTGCGTTGAGGTTCCATTATCTGACGCTCCATATATTCTCAGAATCACATACAACCATCAAATAGAAAGGTAGGCTTGCCCCGCTATTGCATTCCGCCTAGTGGGCAATTCCTGTACAGCTTTTTTTTGCATTTGTACATGATGAAGAGTGTAAATAAATATGATCAACTTATGTACTATCAATACGAGATGCGTTCTCATAATGATATCATTTCATAATTCAGTTTAATTCTACACGAATTTGAACAGCGTTGATTTTATGCCCCTACCGCCCTTTTGACGGAAGCAGGAGCAGTACTAGGGCTATAAATGCCGCCATCTTAAAGGCTAGCGTTGTTGTATTTATTAAATTCTATCTATGTATATTATCTAACTGTATTTCTCAAAGGAGTAGGTTTGATTTGCCAAGGTCACCAAAATATATCTTTCTAGTTAAATCGCCATTTTCATATGCTTCGCTCGTAACTGCCTCGGCTAACTGATTTACGCTGCAGACTTGCGAACTTCAAACCTGCCGACCCTCAAGACGCTCGCCGATTCTGCCAGGAGTTCGAAGAGAAAAAAAAGGATTCGTATCACCAGTTGGCTATAGAGTTTCACAAAATCAAGGTAATTAAGACAGTATTAACACTTCAGAAAGCCTGAATCGATGGCTGATCATTTTTATCGAACCAGTGCATGTTATTATTACCAAGTAGACAGGCACAGTGATCGGTTGGTCAAAAGTAGTACCTTAAGAAGGAGATCATTATCTTCTATACATCAGACAATCGTTCTTCACTCTTACCGACGGGCAATTTTACCTTAGAATAATTTGTAAGTTATTTGTACGTCTACGGGGTACAAAAAGAGGAGTATCGAAATTCACATTCAATACCTTCTTCGTAATGTCGTTTATTAGGGTAACGGATTTTTACGTTTTAGTAACGTTCCGAATCAAATGTAGATTTAGTTTCAGTTCCGGCATGGAGTCCATAAGGCGAAATTAACTACATTCAATGCTTTCTAAATGGCCAATGTTATGATTGACGGAAATCCCATCGTGCTGTCGATCGTAAATCCTCCATGGCGAATTTTAGTTAGAACGGATACGTTCACAATGATTCATGACCAGTATAATGTAAAAGCTGGTTGGACAAGCAGCAATTTCTCGAACCAGATTAACGCCAGCTAGCTAGCTAGCTAGCTCTATCCTGAACCAAATCCGTATGAAATTGACCTGTAACGTTAAGTTACATGACGCCCGTAGATATCTGATGCAGTAAAAAATCCTACAGAAATAGAAGTTGAGTCTGGGACAAACCAGGTACCGTTATTCTCTAAACAAACACAGAGATAAATTGGTAATTTATTGAATTTAGTTGCACATTTCTCACATCTTACCTCTCTCCTTTTCTCTATTATCTAAAGATCTAGTTATTACAACGCTAAACTATGAAATCGTCGGTTCTATCCACAAGGAGAATTAAATATCTAATATTAGTAATGACAATATATATATATATAGCACAGTAAATAGGGTAGACGTTCGGCGTTTATAATTGCAGTCGAATTGCTGATATTCTTACCGCTGCGGGGTTGATGATACTTTTTTTTCATCTCATTATTCAAATGGGACGATGCGTGTTTGGTTCATCAAGCGGGTAAATGGGCGCCGGGTCTTTAGCCCGCCGCTTCGACAAATATTTGCAATGTTTATTGTTCGGTTTGCAACGTATTGTAACTATCGGCTACGGAAAGTAAGTGTTTGAAAGGGTCAGGCAGGGATGCAATGAATCTGAACAGGCAGGCAATCTATCTAATACCAGCGCCCGTTCGTATTCATAATGATCGATAGAATAGTATAAGCGAAACTGAAGCGTGTTTGATGCGCTAACGACGTTTCATATTTATATATTAGTATTATTGAACAAGCAACAAAACATGCATAACCGCTCATGGGGTAAAGTTGGGCAAGTGTTGGATAAATGGGCATTGTGTGCACTACGATGATGTATGCTGCCAAAATTCCTGAAAAATAATATAGGAGGCTGCTAGCATTTTGTACTTGTCATTTTATCGGACTATCAATAACTTAACTAGTCTTTTTTTTTTTTTGTTTTTCCAGACAGACACCCAACAGTACTTGAACAACCGGAATACGACATTTGGTTTGCAGGCTGACGTTCGACATAAAAATCGATATAGAGATGTGGTTCCATGTAAGACATCTTTTGATGAACATATTTCTTTGAAGTGCACATACACGCACACACACTTTCGACGAACGAGGGCTTTATCATCTTTTATACGTTAAACATGGGTATGATCGTTGGACCTCGAAATTAGTATAATCGTGCTGCGATTGATTGAAACCGTTCAATTTTCACGTTGTTTAGTCTTACCCGACAAAATTGACTTTGACAAAAACGAGAATTGTTGAGTTGGACGAACAATTGGTCGTTTAGTAAGACTAAGAACCTGCTTGAAGATCCTTAGTCTTTTTAGCATAGCGTATGGCAGAGCTTTCATGAGCAGCAATGTGTGTGCACGATTCCTTCTTTTTATGTCGAAACGCGTGCAGTAATTTAGAGGTACGTAGAGGTGTTAAAAGCCAGTGTGTTCCCTCTGAAATGATAAGTGAACTAGTAGACCTACCCCCTTCACTTTCCTACCTATGGCAACTAAGAAAGATTCAACAACACCAAAGAAATTCTTCGGTCTTTTTTCTCCTTTTGTTTTTTCCAGTCAGTTAGAATTTATGAACCTGCGATCAAGTTGCACCTTCAGCATTGATTGCTGATGGTCAGCAAAAGTTTCGATATGTAAATCTGATGATTAACATGTAGGTAACAGCCATACTCGGCAACATTATGTAATTGCTAATCAAACCTTGCAATTATTTTTTAAGTCACCATATATATATATAGGTATATATGGTTAAGTGTACTGTCACTACCATGTAACATACCATAACGATAAATATATAGTTCGTCACGCACATTAACAGCAGCGTCAGTAGCCGGCACCGTCGGCGTTTTCCGGCGCTCATTGATGCTCGCTATCGTCATTGTTGTTTAGGAAGTCCACTTGAATTGTTAGCATCGTAATTCGCTATAGCTATAATTTGTCTACCATAGCTGCTCTGGCGTCTAATACTATCGCCACAGTCATCGTTATCACTATGGAACGAGTCTGTGTCACACATACGCCCCGCCCGAAGTGGCCCGTCGCAACTAGTGACGAGTACGTATGCAAGTGCACAAGGACAAAGTAAGCGATCAGAGCGATGACAATGGCAGCTGCGCGGACTGTCAGAGATGGTGGTGACTGCCGTTGCTGCTGCTGCTGCATGTTGTAAGGCCAACAGATGCAGACTATTTAATGATGACAATGGCAGCTGCGCGGACTGTCAGAGATGGTGGTGACTGCCGTTGCTGCTGCTGCTGCTGCATGTTGTAAAGCCAACAGATGCAGAGTATTTAATGAAGACAACTGGCGAAATAGCTATTTTTTACTGCTTTATACTGTTTTCTAGGAGAACAATTAGGAAGTTGCAAAGTTAGTCAGTTGCCAACGGCCCTTCTATTTGTGCGCTGCATAGAAGCTGTGTAAAACGCTGTGGATTGATTTCGGAGTGAGACGCATAGATACGTTCAAATGGACAACAATTAGCAAATAGCGTATTAATTGAACACCCTTTGACAGGATATAACCGACATTCATTAAACTAATTATAAAAAAAGCTTATAAGTTATCACCAGATACTTGCCGTCCTTACGTTCCTCCACTGTCGCTACCCGTTTCCAGCTGTAGTAATTCAGTAGAATGCGCTTGGGGCATTATAACTTCGTTCGAGTCAGTCGACCCTCTGCTGCTTGTTTTGCTGCCAGTAGCTTAAGATTTCCTGATTTACAGTTAGGCGAAGTAGTAGCCTATCCCTTTATACACTGTTGTAACCATTGTCAGCTTCGCTTCGCTAAATGCTCTCTACTGCGGCCTATTCGGATTCGTCGCGAATAGGCCGTCAGAGTTGTCACGGTGAGCTGACACCCCAGTGACTGAGCGGATTAATCTACAAACGTTCGATTGCGTTATTTAAGTAACTATAGGACACTTTCATTGTATTCGGCCTTCGATATTAGTAATTCTATGTATCTATAGAAATTTATCTAATTATGTAGCCACATAATACAACCATACAATCACATAACACGCTCGAACCGTGTAGTGGACTTTTTGGTTTGTCCGAATTTTTTAAACCAGTTTCAGATGATTATATTCTGATTGATATGAGTGCACCTTTGCATATTTTCGTTATAACAAGCTATTTACCGTTATTCTTGCTCCTCAGTTCCTTTTGCTTTAATGGCCATTCAGCGTACCGCTAACAGCGCTTACACAAAGTTTAAGGGTAGAGATATGAAGGTAGTTTCAAACTACCTTGGGATATCAATGATTCCTACAGTTTCTAGTCCCTCATTGATTGTTGAAGCTAATGAATAGATAGAATGAACTGATCAACCAAGTGTATCCAAATGAACGCGCAACCTGAATATAATGGCTACTAATTATTTTTAATTATAAACAGTATTCATGGACATTAGCTTGCATATCGGACGGATCCCGGGTTATTAGTGTTTGATCTGCTATTGTCACTTTTAAGATACACGCTATTACACACCATAGCTAAATCCATACAGACTGGAAATGTGCCGTCATTATTAAGAATCAGCAAAAGACTAACTATTTAAAATATGGTCGACTGACCATCTGTCGATTCGTCGGTCTGGGCAATTTTAGATGATCACAATCGCGTGCGCCTAGCGTCATCGCCTGGTAACGAGGTCTTGGCGTATATCAACGCTTCAAACATTAAGGTAGGTATTCTTCTATTCTATTATTCTTAGCAACCTCAGAGTTGCCCTCAGATGAGGTTTATCACGATTAATGATTACACGATATGAACACTAGTGCACAAATCATTGGTTTACCTATCTAGCACTTTTGTCCTACCTATGCCTTCCAATAGACGACTGCAACGATGATGACGACCCTGATAATTATGGTGGTAATAATGGATACGACATTCGACTGTCAACAATAAAAAAAGACACTCATAGTTCATTTATTCAATTAAACGAAACGTTTGTCCATCGGGCAATGTGTCAACCACAGTTAGAGCCTTCGAAGTTTGAAGACGTGGCCTGTTATCATTTTAGGTATCTAATCATGATTGCTCATATATGAATATTTCTGTATAATTATTATTCTAATTATACAGATAACATTATTATTGTTTGCCTCTTTCTTGATTAATCTGTTTTCATATTGCCTACAATTGTGCAGAATCCGAAAGGTGAAGTAAGCTTCATTGCGACTCAGGGACCCACCAAGGAAACATACGAAGATTTTTTTTGCATGCTCATCGAGAAAGGCGTCAAAATCGTCGTTACTATAATCTCATCCATAAATATCGAGGAGGGAATGCAAAAAGTTAGTTCACGGTTTTCTAAGTATGCCCCTATGACTTAGGATACTCATGTAAGAATATGATCAAGCACGACTTCTTTATGAAAACCCTTAAAAAATTATAATATACATTTTATTAGTTACACCTTTAATTTGTTTCATTCATTTATTTTAATGAAGTTCTGATTAAACCTGATAGGCAACTTCGCTAGGACAGATCGCCGGCTCGCTCGCCCGGCTGCTTTATGGGTCGTCTGTAATACTGCCCATCTAATAAAAGCTACGCTAGCCAACTAGGTAGTAAGAAGCTATGATCATTTCAGGTGTTGGGGGCTATCTATAGGCTTATTTGGTTGTAGTGTATTGCTAATTAGGTATATATATACATATATACATAATTATCACTATATTAATTATATACATAATAATACTAAAGAACGTTGCTGCGCGGCAGAGAACCGCTATCTGCACCGCTTTTAAGAAGCCAAAGTTCCCAAGGGAGAGGAACGACAACGTTCGGGGAAACTCAACGGTTAGAAAAGAACATAAAGATATATATGGAGCGTATCCTTGACCGTTTCAATAAGGAATGTACAACTTCTAGTTCCAGTAAAGTTAGACATGTTCAAATAAATGCATAGTTCGCGGCGTTGGCATCGAATACTTTCTAAGCAAATGGTCTCGATTAGTGATAATTAAAGGAAGACGTTTTAATATGACTAAAATTTTATCTATACATTTTAACGATTATAGAACATGGCCACGAAGCCGATTGTCATGAAGTCCCAATGGATTAGGAAGAACCCGTTTCTAGTTAGGTGAAGGCTATCGTAGACCTCTTGTAATAAACTGGGGTCAGAGAATATTTGAAAGATACTGCACACCTGGCCAGATTGGGAAATAAGCCTTTTAAACATTGAAAAGCTCGTATCTCGTCAATTTGAAAGTAACTTATGTGAGGAACATTATCACGTCAACTGAACAACACAAAGAATACAAAATACTCCATTATTGTACAAGCCGCTTAAGAGCTAACAGATTAAATTAAGGCCTAATGTATATACTGCAAATGTTGCTTTCTATATCACTGGCATTATGTGTTTATATGAGTACGTTTCGTACGTGGCAGTTCTACTTGGTGTCGATCGGATATCGTTTAATTTGCTGTAGATTTGAGCTATTCTTGTATGAATCGGCTGACACGCTTTTCTCACTACACATGTGTAGTACTATTTATACATAGAACGCTAATATGTGGTTTAAAAATCCTAAAAGAACCATTTTGGCTACTTGATTGCTCCTCGCGACTGGTGTATTTGGAAATCGAGTTTATTCAGGGTTATTTCCCATCGTAATGAACATTCTTTATATAGAAGCTTACCAACAGACAGATTATACCTTCAAATTCACAATGAACTGTGCTTATTTTAAGTTGTCAACGTTATCTAGCCTTCGATGTGTATTAAACTGTCATTGTCTAATTTTGTACTACTTGTTTTTGAGCTGCTGACTATAGACCCACAGTCTGAACTGCAGTGAATTAATTGCTTATACAGATGTGGACCTCTGATAAACTGCGTTCGCGGATACAATATATATATATAATATAATATAATATAATAACAATATAATAATAAATATCATACATTAGATTCCTAACTTGTTTCAACGCCCAGGCTTTACATGCACGCTATAGTGCTAATTCGCATGTGTAGATCGCGTTTACCAGGTTATTATTATTATTATGAGCAGTAGCAGTATACCCATAATCAACCACAACTTTTTCATGCGGAACCACGCCACGCAGTAGCGATTCAAATGAAATGCTTTAGTCCTCTGCTATGATGAGTCTCATGTTGTGGCCCCGCATACCGGCGCACCCCCCGAAGCATTTATCATGTACAGACAATTTTTTGTATAGAAAATAGCTTACTGATGGGTCGCACATACAAATAACACTTACTTCGGTATCCCAAAGTAAATTACCTCGAGCTGCATTATCCTGATACTTCTACCTTGTGACGATCGACACTATTAATTACTGGAACCCATCCATTTGGTACACACACTCAATAAGCAATCGTTTGTTAGATTTTGTGTTGTGTCGAGCAAAGTTTGTTGACCACGATATGTACTAATTGCCATAATATAAACAATAGACGTACAAAGGGTTTCGCTATTGGTGCGCTCAATGATAGAATCGCGCGCGGTCCGAATCTTTTTCACCCAGTTGTGCTCTGAAAGCAGACGCAGCCGAGTTAGTTAGCGCATAAAGCGGAAGACGGATGTGTCATTTGGACTTTAGTCGCGTCAAGGTACGGCGGTTTCAACACAGAAGACTGACCGGCAGAAAGAGGAGAAAGAGCGACTTACGCGGTAGTAGTGCCAATAAAGCACGCTTGGCCCTAACCTCATGTATATTTCGTGGAGTGCATCTCACGTGCAAGCGGATGTTTACGCCGTGCTCATCAGATCGAAGAGCTCTCAACAGTAGCAGCTCGTACCACCATCATCGCGAATGAACGAACGTCGATCTGAACAATGGACGTGCATTACACGTTGCGTCATCAGGAATGTTCTTAAGTAGTAAACGACTTTAGTGAGAGTCACTGTCGCGGTTTTTCCTATTTTTAATCTCTTATAGATAGAGCAGGATTTCGTGTAGTTGTTCGGCTACGGGTAACGGCATTAGCACAGAGACTGTTGTTCATCGTTGAGCAGAGCGAATCGAATGCGTTTATTAGTTTAATTAGTTTCACACTTATAATAACAACGAAAGGGTCAACCAAAGTAGGAATTTAATCATCATATGTTATCAGCAACCATGTTGCATTATATGCTAAATAGACTTTTTTCACTTTCTCCCTTTGAATCTATGTAGACATCGAGCCGATGTCGCCCATTAATAGTGTTAAAATAAAATTAACTTGATTTAATAGCTATTAGCGGCACAATTAAAAAAGCCAATCTGCAAGAACTAATTAATGTTGAATTCGCCCACCAAATTCTACGTGTTTCACCGACGTTAAAATAAAATCATTTATAGTGATAATGATGATTCATAGTATGCTACAGGCTAATAACTATTAAACGTTTTGTATATTTGATATAAATGATTTCTCTCATAGCGTCAGTGTTACCAGTACTGGCCTCGGGCAGTTGGAGCTTCCGAACCTCAAGGTCGCTTCCTCGTCCACCTGGAGGCAGAATTTCGACGGAGTTCTTTCGTCAATCGTATGCTAAAAATTATAGTGAGTTATCTAAAAGGAATTCCCATTTGTCCTTGTATATAGTCATTAGTATATATATTCTGTTGTATGCCCTTTTGCTTCCTTGAACGGTCCACGCCCACCTCTTGTATATGTAGAATGAAAAAAACTTTCGATTTTTGGACAGTTTATATAACAGTCAGTAGTGTTGTGTAATAATTATTACTCAAATCGCATTATTCGAGCTTATGCATGACCAAGTTCTTTGACAACTCTACATGAAAACATTCTTCAGTTTTCTAATTCAGGCTACTTCGAACGCCCTTATCGTGCGTCCGCCGCAAAATCGGTTTTCATGGATGTTTACGTATATTAGCGTAACGTAGCCTGTTAAGCATGCTAAAGTGGACCTAAACATGCAATTCAAATATAGGCTAAGGAGATAAATTAATGCTGGATCTCAAAGTGACTGTATGCTCCTCCGATATCGTTTCTACATTTCGTTGCGTGAAATCGCCGAATTTTATATAGATATTTAAAAACAACGACATTTTTGTAGAGGTACTTTTCATCATTTTAGTACTTCGTTCTACGACAAATACGGCAAAAATCGAACTCGAAGCTTGAGATCAGCGAATTTTGTCATTCGAGCTGTTTTAAGTAATGAGTGTCTGTTGCTCGAATTCATCAGGGTCCGACCGGTACGACGCACCGGTTCAACCAACTGCATTACTTCGAATGGAAGGACCACCGAATACCGAATAATCCCGACGATCTGATTTCATTCCTATCAGTATTTAGGAGGGCCAGAGAACCAGGCACTATTCCTGTGGTGCACTGCAGGTGAGAAGGATCATTAGGCAATTTTTCTTGCTGTTTCTTTCTTATTTGTCCTACAGCCTTTACCCACAGTAAGACATTGTATTTAACAGGTATACATCTTCGAGCTTTACGTCCACCAAATATTCATGTTTCATCCATTCTTAATCTTGTAGCGCCGGAGTTGGTCGGACTGGAACTTTTATCGCTTTGGACTTTTTGATGGATTCGTTGCAAGCAGGTGTCAGGATTGACGTAGCTGAAATGGTTAAATACCTTCGAAGCCAAAGAATGCTTATGGTTCAAACAGAGGTTAGATCTCTATGCAGATTATTCTTATCAGGCTTCCAATAATAACAATAACAATAACAGATTTTGCTATCGATTGCTGTTGCTATTCTATTGTCAGGTAGTTGTTTTGCTGCGATTCACCATTCTACGTTCGAATTATTTCCTTACCTTTGATACTCGTAGTGACTGAGCTACTAAATCAGCCATGACTAAAGTGCACTTGCGTTAATTTTCAGGAGCAGTACATCTTCCTATACGAATGCTTAAATACGTTGTTGCGTGAGTAGACCTTTTCATCATAGCTTTGTGAGAATAAATGAAAGGAGACTAATATATATGTTTAACTTATATATAAAGTTATATGTTATATATATTATGTATATATTACATATATATAACTTCGTCACTCAAATATACCTAATTCCATGTAGACAGTCATAGAATGACTAGAATAATAATAATAATGGATCAGGTCAGCTGTGAGTTCCATTGAAGAAGCTTCAAAGATACGATAAAACAGAAAATGTCAATGCCTCGTAAAAATAATTAGCAAAATCGAAAGACGCTACAAAAATATTCTTGTTGTTCTAGGACGACAACAACAACAACAGCAGTCGAATCATCACACGAATAACAGTAATAATCATCGGACGAGCGCAGGCAATAATATTCATAAGAGCAGCGGTCACGCAAGCAGCAATGGCTCGTCAGCAATATCAGTCCAGATGATATGAATAAATGGTTGGCCCCATCTAAGTCAGTGTGGCCATGTACTTGTGTCGCTCACACAGCTCCCTGAAAAACGCCCTCTGGTGACAACACAAATTCTTGATGCTCTTTCTGTTATGTACATGTATGGTGTAGTATCTACACAACATATACACATGTTACATGTATTTATTAATTATACTAATTTTATTTTGCAACATCACCATAAACCTGAGAAACGTAGTCTTTTATCAATAATAATAGCAAGATAGATTATCAGTGCTTTTCTAAGGAAGTATTGTTGGTGACGTGAATTTTGAAAAATATAATTATTAAACAGATTTATGTAAAAGAATGTAATGTAAATCTGACGCGAACGTGTCTAAGATGATGAGCACGGACAATACTGCATATGTAGATCGTACACGAAATGCATATCTCAATAAATAAAAACAAGGCATGATGTGCAAGACTATGTACATAGCTATCTCTCATTTTTATTATTACATTTTTCGTTAATAATAATATGAATATCTATATCCCTATTATCGTCTTCATCATCCGTACACATCTTCCTGTGTTGTCTTTTGTGATTTTGCTTGCTACATTCTTTCTGCCTATTATCCGAGCATTATTAGATTTCTATTATATATAATACAGAAAGTACATATGTATCGTCATTTCCTGTCATCGGTTTATTAATTTGTTAACGGCTGAACCCGATAAGGTCATCGTGATGTACAACAATTTCGTTTAAGACATCGACAAACCAATCTTGGGCGATCTGTTCCTCGAGTTCAACATCCAGGTGCAAACCATAAGAGAAATAGAAAAAATCAATCGAAAATTAAGTTGTCAAGACTTATTGGGCCTTCCTTGAAACTCAAAAATCATGAGACTTAAACCCAGTAACTGTTTGCTTTAACACGAACCCGTTAAGAATATGATGAAAAAGGATTCACTCACTCCGCACAACATAAATGCGAAATAATATCACAATCACAATGTTTGCGTCGTTAACCACTCGGCGAATAAACGAGCCAGCAAGATAATAAGTAAACAACGAGAACGACCTTGAGAGAACTTGCCATATGAAAAAAAGCTCCACTAATCTAAAATTACTAAATTACGAAAAAAAATGGAAAAATATCACTAAATAAAACCAAACGATTTCTAGTAGTCACATTAATTATTGTACATATAATTTAGTGTGGTTTAATCGCCTAATTATAAAGTCGGCTTGATTTTTCCCTAAAAAACCGTCACGATAAACAGTTTTAATGGCAGCTATCTCATGGTCATCACATTTTTCGTAGTTAATTAAAATTGATGTACTGATTTATGTTATCACATAGAATATGCTTAAGAGGGACGGAGAAAATTATCAGAAGAATAGTATCGGTTCGACGATTATCCTAGTTATAGATTCTCATCTCCCGTTTGAACCTCTGAAATGCTTAATTTGCGATTTACTTAGAAACTCCACATGTATTATGAGTTGATCTCACAAAGTTTTTTTTCGTCATTTTTCGTGCCGGCAATAATCGCCAAGAAGCATTGGATTATATATATATATATATATATATACCACTGAATTACTGTTGTTCGTTTGTGATTCATGTACTATAATCTACTAACCTCTTCATATTGAAAACTTATGGCCCAAAGGTAGCGGGCCATACACACACGCACGTATATGTTATAGAAGTCCAGTCGTGTTGTAGTAATATAGTAATGGAATATAAGATGTCTATTAAATTGTGCTTTTTAAATAACTCCAACATGGCTCAGACCATCTGATCCACCCAAATATAGTATAAAAACATCATTGTTGTATTCAGATAGTTCTGTTGCCTGGTCATCTCATTTAGATGTCACAAGAAGACGACCTTGAACGCCTGTTCACTTTTAATTTCATTTCCCGTACCAGATCAATAGCTGATTAGTTCGATTTACTCGTACTCAGCACGAACTAGTTGTTGTCAAACTAGTATTCTGTAAACTTTTAGTAAATCGGCATTGGATAGAGTTGTATGTTGCAAAGCAATTTTGCATGTACTGTCTTAGACTACCGCCTTCATTAACTTGTAAATACCATAATATCATCGTATTAAATTACCCGCTTGTTAACAAAGTTAACTGCAGGTTACGACTTGGCCAAATCGCCACCGCCGTAATTCGCACCATGATGTTATCGTGGCACATTTGTCTTCCACAGTTTACCGTCTTCCACAGTTTTGAACATAAAATTCTGGCTTTTTATTCAACTAACTTAATTCGTTCGCACACCTTTTTTATGTGATAACATTCGTTCATTTGTTTGGCCATATCACGTAAAAATCGTTAGTAAACGATTTCCCATCGGCTTTGGTATTCCATTCATATATTTCGTGGGTGTTCTTCCAATTCAGTCCCACCTCACTCCGATTTTGTTTCTCCAAATTGATATTGAAGATGTGTTGTTGAGGATACTACAGACAATTTTATGTAATCTCTAACATCCTTAACCCCATTCCCGTCTGTTTTTTTCAACACTTCTAAAATAATACGGATCACAACGCCACATCGTTACATTTTCGCTGATGACCACATATCTGCGACACTCTTTACATATTAGTCACTAAGCTACCAACTAGACGTACTCGGTTTTCCACTGTCCTTTTCCTTTCTTTTTTAAGCAGCGATGAATTCAACTCCTTTAAAGCAAATCGTTGAAATCAATGAGTGAAATTGAGATGTACATCCTGGAAGTGTCGTTTCGAAGGATCAGTGACCTGAGCCATTTGATGATTAACATGTTTTACAAATTTGAGTACACCGTCCTCTCGATAAACCATCGACAGTGAGTTTGATTTCGGTACAACGGTCAACAATTCCTCATCATCTGCAATATACGACGTGAATCCCCCACAATCTGCGCGCCATTGATCCGCGTTGAAGAAAAGGCTGAGATCAAGCACACAACGCGAGACGTCCTGCATGTCATCATGTACCAGCGTGTACGCGCCGTGCCTCCAATCGCGGATTTTGAACCTGACAGAACATGACAATAATCAATCAAATTTCTTTTTGAGGTGTGCAAAACCTGGTGGAACCAGTAACAAGATCTATTTTATACAGAAAAATGCTTACTGTTCCAGAACTGCAGCTCTATGATCATAATCATTCTACATAACATGTTCAGTTACTTTTATATATGTATATATATATATTTGGTTCTCTTTTTTTAATAGGTGATAAGCAGAAAAATTGATAAAGAGCAGTCAGGTAGGCAAAAGTCTTTACCGATGTTTAGGATCAGCCTCTTCTTCGTCGTCATCTTCTTCTCTCTCAACCTTGCCCATTGGATGCAAAGGCAGACCGGTCATATTACTAAGAATCAGGTACATGGCTTCCGAGCCCAGTACAGCCATCATTTCGCGCACCACCTCCGGCATAACGTCCTCTTTCATTACGTATGCTTTACGTCGATTAGCAGGGCCAGTTTCAACCCAGCCGTTGTACTCGTTAAACGCCTCACACACAGCCAGGTAGCGATCCTCGGCGAGGAAAAAGTCGAGCTGCGTTTGACTGTCGTCACAGAATCGTCGCTGCACCTCAGCTTCCAGCTGTTCGGATAAGTATAGCGGATTGATCCATGCTCGAAGTACTCTCTCGTCTACAAAACCATGAGGAACGACAGGAAGAGGAGGTTCCTCGTAGTGCGGAGGGCGCTCGAACGGCGGGCCATTAAACCAACCGACTAATGAGTGTCGAATTTTGTCCTCTGTTACAACTTCTCCTACTTGATGAAACGTTGCTGGGCTTACCTCAAAGAAAACAAGGCGATTTCTCTTAGGCAATAACGATTTTTCGATGCATGCTGGTTCACCCGTCTTCGCATCAACGCCAAAAAGCTCCAAAGCTCCGCCATCGGCCTCACACCACGTCGGTGATACTAAATAATAAATGTACGCTATTCTTCTCCCTTCAAGTTCATCATCATGACACAGAAGGACGTCAGTGTATGCATATTTTGAATAGGACATACTGATTTCGCCATTTAGTTCGATACCGGTAACTTTCTTGAGCCAAGGCTGCAACTTTTCACGGAACGCCATTGTGAGGCCAAGTATGGCAGGTGTATCACAGTTAAACATATCTCCACTTTGATGGAATTTGTAGAGGTCATTGTTCTTTGCGTTTAGCTCGAGATCGAAGAGTTCGTCTGCCAGTTCCTCGATGAACGATGCATCTTGGAGAAATTTGTCAATTGTTACGACCTTGTACGGCGCAGTAAGCACCTCAATGTCGCCATCCTTCATGTCACGATCGTCGGAACAACACTGGCTAATCTTGGCAGTGAGCGGATCATCCAATACAAGCGAAGGATTTAGCTGCACGTCCGGTATCGACGACGTCTTAGCCCTCTTCAGACCATTACGGCCAGAACTCTTTGTGCGTTTTGCTGAGTTCATTTTAACAATAAATCTTCAACATGGCCTGCAGTCACTGAAGAAGCAGTTTGTAAAAAGCTATTAGAATAACAAATCATTCTGTCAAGGCTAAAATTACTATTACTCCTATTCTTCTGTCACAAATACGTATATATTCTCGTATGCTTATGCAATTTTTACGATGAGGTCACATACGACGTTTATGACCACGGTCATATTTTCGCATATGTTGCAAATAGCTTCACTTCAGTAATTTCGCTTCACAATTTTACGCATTTTGACGAACCTCAGCAATAAAATAGTGACTCGCACATCTGTTATTTCTTGTAAAAATAAAGATGAAGTACATAAGATTATGTTGTGGACTTTAGACGATATGTTTTCACCCGTCTAAAAATTAACCATTGGCAATTCTAGCCGCTATCCAGGTCTCTTTCCGAATTCCCTTTCTGTTATTTATTATAAATATGTGAGTGCGCCCTGTGAATACTAGCCTCGAATATACCAGATAGGGCCTTTTTTGCCACTATTGCAACATAAGTACTTTATTTTCCCCCTTGCGAAAATGACTTATACTGACTATTTGAGCACATAACGAAGTGAAAAATTTGTGGTAAACAAGATAGGAATATTATGGTCGCGCCTTTGTCGCTAACAGTCGTTTACCTTACAACAGCAGCCATTGTTCGACGCACTAAAATGATTTCATAAATTGCGTATGTCCATATGTGTATATATACATATACACCTCTTAACATCACGCTTGGACTGTTAATTTTCAATAACAACTAGTGCAAACAAAATGCCACCGTTTTTCGAATTTTTGCTGCGCCGGTTACAAGTTTCATCGTCGATTATACGTTGTTTTTGAAACTATGACTATTTCAGTAAGGCTAAATATTGTCATCTTAGTCTGACATTTTAAGATACTAAAGTATTTGACTATTATTTCTATCAGGGATTCATCGTTAGTACGCTTCTATTATCTTGAAGGTCATCATTAATACAAATGGTAACAAATGTTCTTCTGAACTAAACTCATACAAATATTGTCTGACAGCTACCGCATGACGGCTTGAGCGTAAGATCATCGCGCTGGCATCAAAATGCACGTAACACTTGCGAGAAACATTCTGTATATGTGTATTATGTCTATGACAATTGTTATTACTATTATCCGCAAAAGGCACTTTGTGACAACCTACATTTTTTTCTTTAAGCTGCTTCTACGATGTCACCGACAATTAACTGCTATTTGCATACGTGGCCAATTAACAATTGGTAATTCAATCAATAGCCGAGTGCATTAGGCCGACCGCCAACAACAAAACCAGATCTGATCGCCCTCACAGCTCGCAACAGCGGTTCGCACATATGTGAACGGAGTTCATAAAGTATTTCGCCGGTCCTGCAGTGTCACACGTGTTCGAATAGAATAAACAAAAAAGCGACTCCATGTGGTACGCTAAAAAAGGTGCCATATTCCACATAAGCCGGGACATTTTGCATTGCGAGACCCTTGAAATAGGGACATATTTTCTTACTTACCTGGGTTATTGTTGCTGCTAGTACTATCGCAATTTGTGGCCAGCCCCTAGTGATAATTGAACGATATTAAAACCGAAGAAAACTCACGCAAATATGATGTGGTACGATATTCGTAGCGCTGGCCTCCTCTCCCTTCAACTCACCAAAATAAACATGGCGCTTCCCATGGGTCGCAAAATATCCTACATCCGTTTCGCCTTTATTTTCCAAAACTAGGTAGTGCAATAAATAGATTGTTACTTTCCTTAGCCGACTTTGTTACAGGTTCTGCTTAAGGTTATATACCTGGGTTCATTTCTAGAACCTGTGTACCATTAACAATTTCATGGTTTCATTAGAAATCATTGGTAATGCCTGTGTTGACTGGGAGAATCGAATGCAATTTCGGATAGAGAACTTTTTCCCGGAAACGGATGTAAACAGGAACACAACAGAATCAAAACTGAGCAGCTGATTAAGTGAAGACTGGATGCTTTTCCTCAAAATGAAATAAGGCGCTGATGTAGTTAGCAAAGTGAGATTTCCAAAACAATTCGAGAAGTTCTTGAATCAAGGAATATTGCTAAGGTGTGTCTGGAGTAAGATGCCTCCGAAGTTAGTGCCGCGTAATGGAGACAGAAAGGCTGCTTCACTTAAATGGGATAGCACAAGAAAGGCATCAGTGGTCGCTTCGACCGGACGTAGACCACTCCCAGAACCAATGACAATCGGAAACACTATCCTTATGGTGATTTTACACGTATGTCGCAGAGCAGTGCTTATTGATGCCAAATATAAGGTGGGCATCTACCTTGGATTTTTATTTATAGGTTCGACGATCAACGATATTGGCTTTCCTATCCCAAGAACATATTTTTCTAACAAGCATAATGCACTGAACGTCTATTTCGGCAAACTAGCTTGGGGCTGGACGATGATCCTAACTTCACTCTATATTTACTTTACAACGAATGTATACTGTGCCGGCGATCAGCGTAGAATCATGCGTCACCTTTTGCGAATGGTGGTCGGTACAGCTGTATGGTTTTTGTTCACCAATTTCTTCGTATACGTGGAATCAAAGACGGGGTCCTGCTCCGGTGGTAAGATAACCTCACGTACAACTTGTTTGAACAAAGGTCACAAATGGATTGGTTTTGACATCTCCGGACACTGTTTTTTGTTAATCTTTTGCCACCTTTTAATCAGCGAAGAGTTGCGCACTCTGTTTAACTGGGAACGAATTGCCGATATTATTCGTAATGAACAGTTCGACGACGACAGCCCTATGAAAAGTCTTACCGAGGAGCAAAAGCAGGCTCTCAGAGAAAACTACCCAAAGTGAGTTGGTCATTTTTTTTCAGTCGATTACACTGAAGAAACGTTTCCAAAATACAATTGTCCTATCTAATAATGTAGATACTGCCACTATAAATGTAGATTAAGTTATCATGTGTTATGTTATTCAAAACTGACATTAAATTGGGATTCTGATTGTGCAATTTTTCATAAGGTGAAGGAAAATATAAATTGAAAAAATAATCGTGACTGACCCCCTAGTATACGAGAAAAGTGAACGTTATATCGATGATGGTTTTATTAAAGGCTTAAAATAAGATATTATGCATGGAGTCATATACACATGTTACATAACGATATGACGAAGTTTCTAAAACTCAAGTGTTTTCATTTTTATAAGTTGCCAATCTTGCTCTTCCAAAGCTCCGTTTAATCGTAAAACCAATTATATTTGATTTTAGCTTTATTCGTCTACATTTATTTTGGTATATATCGTCTCTGGTGATTTCAGGTATACTCCGTATATCCGTGTATTATTCATCGCGTTGACTGTGTTAGCGGTACTTTGGGATGTGATGCTAGTTAGCACCGTCTTATACTTTCATACTATGGTGCAGAAAATGGCCGGAGGAGTACTGGCCGTATTGTGTTGGTACTTTATTTATCGATTTTGGTATCCAAGTTTAATTCTACCTCCGATGCCTGGCGTGGGGCTCATTAGATACTCAGAAGGCTACCGTCGAGCTTAAGAAGCACCTAAGCAGCGGTGCAGCTATGATGTGCTGAGTGATATTAAATTCGAGTGTTAGTTAATAACTACACAATGCGCCGAGTGTAAGAAAGCGAGAACGATCGAGAAAGAAAAATTAAGGATGATAACTAAGCCCTTCTAATATCGTTGTTATACATTACGTTAAATATGTAAATGATAAACTGAATACAAAACGTAGGTATTTTTAATGCGCACTTGTACGGTCTATTTATTCACCTAAATATTCATATAAACATATATTGAATTTAAAAAAGAGAACAAAAATAAAGGCAATGTTGGACAGTTTCTAAAAAGTGTATGCTTTTTTCGTATATATTATAAAAAACATTTAGCCTTTAAGTAGTTATGTTTAAGGCAGCTTCCATTCACGTCACAAGATGTTGGGAAAAAATACGAGAATCATTTGAAGTTACTAAAATTCAGTACACATCTCGTTGTCTAAATAGTAAAAAATCTGAAACATATATTCAGACATGCTATGTTTAAACTACTGCACACAATCTTCAGTAATGGGGCCATCCTTGCTAATAAATTTGGATGCTATTCTTCCCAAAAGTTGATGCTCTTTGAGCGGGCACCACCCGTGAGGCTCCACGACTTTTACTCTGAGATGCTCTATAGTGAATACTTCCCCTTGGCAAATATCTCTTGAAGCGACAAGACTTTTGCCCAGCTTAGCAAAGCATGGACGTTCGCAATCCAGAAAAGTTTTATGGGCCGACCCTAACGCGAGCTCGAGTTGTCGAATCTATAATCACAAAGCGAAACACATACGAACAAAATCGTGTTACGCGAATCAGCAAGTCAGTATGATGATTATTGGTATGCTATTCAGTACTTTTACTGTATCTGCACTAGCTCTTCTGAGCCACCTGACCATCTGAATAGTTAAAGGTGTATACAACCTCGGAAAGCGTATCAAATCTCAAAGTTCTGGATGAGCTCAGCTCAATTTGAGGAACACCTATGTACCTGCTTGACCATTTCGGCCATTTCCTGTGGATTTAGTGAGCACTGGTGATCGCTTCCTTTAAGCTGTTTATCCAACGTAAAATGCCTTTCGATGATTTTTGCCTCCCTAGCGACGGCGCCGAGTGTGGAAACAAACCCTTTTTCATGACCGGAATACCCTGGAACATCGAACCCTTAAAGTATAGTATGTTGTCCTCTAGAATTAACGATGCTTACCAAAGTCAGTTAAAATACAAAAAAAATAACGTAATAACAACAAAGCGATAAGATGTTTAATACAGTTACTGTCTGACGGTAGCCTGTGAATCCACAGTAATTCAAATGAGCATAACATTACGCTTAGCTAAAGAACCGTCTTGGATAACGCATTTTAAATAATGCATATGTAAAGGATGGGTGAAACCAGATGAGATCCTACATTCAAATGATCGTTACTTGATAGAACACCATAACGGGAAATATATTTATCTTAGTTAAGAACTTATTAATGCGGGTGTGATCGATATCTTTTCACAAATGGGCCCTAAAATATCTAAAAGCTTTTTTCTAATAAATTATTGCTTATTTGTTTTTCTGCGTTTGTGTAATAGGTTCGTTTAGGCAGTCAACTAGAAACCATTTTTGTTAAATCTAGCAATATCAAGGTTTACCACTTTTAGCTACAGCTGTTCCTCACCGATTACAGCATCTTGGAATTTTTCTGCGTAAGTACTCAGCACTCGGAGGTTGGCATCAGCAGGAGAGCTGGGGTAAGCGGACGTGCATTGCAGGAGTCCGAGAGGTTTTGATGACGCCTCGTACAGACGTTCCACCGCAGACAGGTCGCTCATTCCGGTTGATATTATCAAAGGAATCTAAACAATTAAGGAAATAATAACAATCTTAAATTTGCACCTATAAAGAAAGTAGTTCGGTAATAAACTTTATGAAAATCCAATGTTAGATACGTAGCAATAATAACGAAATGAGTGCTATTCTAAAACATTATTTCAGTATATAGTTGCTCTTCATGTAAAGACAAAGTTCCTAAAAATGACGAGTAGTTTTAACCAGTCAGTAGGCATATAGCAAACTTTATCGTCTAAGTATATATAATATAATAATTATGAAAATTAATTGTAGTAATTAATTATGTAGACATACATTGGTTTTGGCAGCTTTGTGGATTAACCGCAGGTTGTTCGAGTCTCCGGAGCCTATTTTAATAAAGGGAACACCCAATTCAACGAGAAAATCAAGTGCAACTTCGTCCATTGCTGAGGCTGACATCAGAAGCCCATGACTAGCGGCTTTGTCTTTAAGCAGATGAAATGCATTTTTGGGCAATTCGAGGAACGCTTTATGTTCACCGTACGTATCTCCAAACGAGTTAGGTGAATCATACCTAATACAATTTTATAGTAAGTTAGAAACACAGAATTAAGGACCTGTATTTAAATCTCAAATAGACATGTACATTACTGGTATTATTCAATGAAAACAGTGCTTGAAAACACAATACTATTATCCACGCATATAACTTGCCAGTCGGTAACTTGCCGTCCCCTGTCGAACAAGATGCTTTAGTCTGATCATGTATTCGACTATTTGCTAGATGATTAGACTAACTGTTAATAAAATCACACGATGATATTTTCCCTAAAAAAATCACATCTTTCTCGGAAATAACAATGGTCTTTGAACAATTGATAGGTTTCAAATTTGTTAGACTTTTTGAAGACGGCAGGAAAAGCTGATATAGAAATCGCTAGATTTATTGCAACGTAGACAAAACTGCGATTGGTGCGGAATAATTAAGTTTCTCCTTAGCTACAAAGCAGATAGACATTCATTTCCCGGCACTCACTATCGCTATAAATGGTTTATTGTTATTATTTGTTGTTAACTTGTAAAGGATTATTCCATCTCGGTGAAATTATATAATGTTATGTAGAAATATTACTGTTGTTGCAATTTTGATATCCCCAGCTTATACAGTACAGATGTGTCTACTTTAATTTAATAAAGAAAACCAACGCGAACTTCTGAGCAAGTGACCAGTTTGCTAAAAAGAGATCTTTCCATTACTGGTCAAGTTTAAGAAATATAAAAGATGCCTCTCGCAAGTCGATCAGTTTGCTATAGTGGTATTACCTCCTAGAAAGAACACTGGCTGCATATTTGTGTTGTAGAGAACTCTTCTGAAATTTGACGCAGTCGACACCAGCTTGGGCAGCTTCTTCAATCATACGTAGAGCAATTTCGACATCACCTGTACCGAAAGCCCCGAAAAAGTTCTATTACTGATATCTTTGCTGCCTCCACTGAGGATACTTAACTACGTCATTTTACAGTCTAAACACTGAAGGAAGCCTTTTCCTTCTAATCATTTCGGGAACGTCCCCGATTTAGAATTGGGATAAGCGGTCGATATTTGTATTTATCTAGCTATAGACAGAATCATAACTCTGTGTGGGTACAATTCTAACTACAGACGAACGCTGCCGATGTCTGTGACTGATATTTCCTCAGATATAATCAGATTCATTTTATTCTACGACTCGAAGTAAATTAAGAAAATTTTCAGAATTATTGGACTATCATCATTTCTGAAAACAAACCTTGGTGATTCTGGCCGATCTCTGCGATGACTAAGACCGGCTGGCAATCTCCCACTAAGCGGGATTCCCCAAATCTCAACACCGGCATTAGCTTTATTCCTTACTGTTTTAACATTACCAATCGAAATTATTGTTTTCGAGCACAAGGAGCTGTCATATTCTCATAGCTGGCAGCTTTGCAAGATCACAGTAAATTATTTATAAAGAATTACAAAGTTGATTTGCAAAACGTATGATACTTATTTAGCATTGGTGATAGTCTGGACACACTTCAAGTGGATTGCCGTATTAAGAATTTTCTTTATTTGAATTAGGAAGAGTTCCACCTGTCGCTACACTTGAATCTGCCAAGCCTTTGGCTCGAATCCTATAGAATACTTGTTAATGAGTGTGGGTCTGGATTTGCAGATTTATCCATATGCCCATTTCATACCGTTACATTTATAATAATTATCTCAAAGACGAATAGGCAAAAGTCTACAAGGCTTATAAAATCTTAAAACTATCCGTTTGATGCCACACGATCACCGACAAGGCCACTTTGTATGCTCATAGAAGGACATTGGCCGCAATAGAGTACGAGAAGGACGGTAACAGAGGGAGTGTACAGGAAAACATTAAACTGCATTTGCCACTCACCAGGGGGTCTTTAAGACATTTAACCGTGGTGCAAAATATCTTCGGATACATACTTGAACTGCTAGGGCTCGTTAGCTTAAGTCAAACAATAAATTCAGATTGGATAACAGTAATGAGGGTTTTCTGATGATCTAGAAACAGATAGTATAATACGAAAATATTAATCTTTAATTAACGTGTTTATCTTTTTTTGTAAATTAACTTTGTTGTGGTGTTACCTTTTAAGTATGCACGTTTGCTACATATGTACATACAGGAATGATAAGTTAGCACATACTCCTGGAATCGTACAGTACGTAGCCGCGAGACTCACTATTGAATAAAAATGGAAAATAAACCAGCTGATTATAAAGGTGAAGTAATAGAGATGCAACACCGAAGAGAACAAGTAAGAATAGACGCTCTACAAAATAATTTGGTTACGTCACGATGCTGTATAAACATCGATTCCGAAAATTCTTCGTTCTAGTAAATAATTCACCGGCATACTATGGTTACTGAATATTTTTAGATGTAGTTGTTTTTTCACACAGACGAATCCAATAAAGGCTGTACAAAAATGCAAATTGGGATTCGGTTTTATTCTGGCTGGATGTATCTTGTTTGCCTAACAACTTCTTGCCCTTAAAGTCAGTTGTATTGCGCGCTCTTTATCTATGCTTTATTCGCTGCATTAAACATGTGCGTGTAGAATTTAGCCTTAAGTTTTTCGAGGTTTTGAAAAAATTAGTTGGCTGTTATGGTAATGAAATGACCGATGAACAACATACAATCGAGAAATGGTTGCAGCAGACAAATAGGATGTTGCCTTTAAGCCCAAATTTGCGAACTGTGCAGAAAAGGTTGGTGCCACAATGCGGTCCAAAGCCCAATTGCTTCTCCTTGACGCAGCCGTCTTCAGCACCTCGGAGTTCCTAGTAGCAGCTCGTCGAGTATCACTCATGGTATAAGCCCGTTGCCGTGTAAGTAAACGGCAACAAACAAGACGAAGGCAACAATAATTAACAAATTTTGCTGACATTCATTGTTTATTGCCTGATTTGGTCCAGTCATCATCGACTCGAGAGTCGCGAGTGCAAGAGTCTGGATTGATCCGGATGTTTTAAGCATTTTAGAACGTTTGGAACGCTCAATGAACGTTGGAACCGTAAAGGAAGTAATGACATGGAAGCCAACAAATGTAAGCGCAACTGCCGTGCCTTGGCCTTGTCATTAACTACGGCAAAGTTCGCTGGGAAGCCCCCGGGGAACTGATGGTTATTTTTGATGCGTTATCGTCGGAGTCCCCAAATGAACTTACCGGAAGGTGTGTTACACCTATAACGAAAAAAATAGATGAATGTTTACCCCAAAAAGTGCTAAATATGCTATATAACCCTATCAGTATGGTCGAGATATCTATAGCCACCGCGATATGCTGACTAGATACGGACCTGCCATTTCTCGCAATGGCTAACTTCGCGCAGATAACTGGGAGCCTGGCGGCTGATCACTCTGCAAGCCGTTCCCAATAGCAGTACGCTGGCATAGAATCGCCAGTGCGCTCACACTTTGTTCCCTGAGCCAAAGATAACAAATGCAATACTTGCCATCAATGCTCTGCTTTCGGTTATGGTATTTGTTACTGAGGATGCTAACGTTACAATTAACCCCGACTAACAGTTCGGTTCCTTCGGAGCTGTTGCTTACATATCTGACAGATAAGGCCAACAAAGGACAAAGAAGAACAGTCGCATGAATTTGTTTTGATAAATGCGCTGGTGTATTCGTCTGAAAAAAATATTTCATTGCAACGAGCCGTTTTGCTTATTTAGACCCTTAAACCTGTCTAACCGACTGCGACATTTGTTTTAGCCATTCAATACCCAATAAATGATTATAAAACAGTTTTTAAAAACAGAAAATTTCATGAATTTTTTTTTCGAGAACACATCTTTTAACCGCAACCGCTTAACATTACTGCAATATGCTATATTGCCTATGGTACAGCGTAAACTGATTTTCTATCTTAAGCAGGAAGAGACATCATAGAGTCTTCGTATCTACTTTGCAAAGGTCGAAAACTATTATCTGTTCTAAATTAGATCCATAGTCATGATAGCGGTGGTTGATCTAAAATAAAGCAAAACCAGCACTTGCAACTGCCCGTAAAGTACGTAACGACTCGGCAATTGCGACAATTCTTCAAGTTAGTTTTAAGGACCTCAGTGTATATTCTATGGCTTAGTACTGTTGTCTAAAAAAGAATGGGATAAAGACGCTAACTAGCAATATTATCTCCTTGGCTGTAAGTTGCTATAATAACATTATCTGTTGTAAATTCTGCATTTAAAATACGATACAGCACCATCCGCCATAATGTACGAAATGGGTTGCACACACTTAATATCAAACTTGGCAGCAAAAAGCATCAATATGATGTGTCGGCTACTAGCATTATCGTCATCTTCAAGAGGTTTTATGTTCGAAAGAAGTTTCTTTAATGAGAGATGGTCAGGTCACAAGCCGTATACTTATAGTGCGCTTGGAGTGCCATCAACATTAGCGCTGGGCGCACGATAGAAGAGCAAAGCTGTCCTAGCAGGCCAGGCCACGAAGGGAACGTGAACTACACATGTTCCCTCAAGTTATTTCCTTGGACTAAATTGACAGTAATAGTCGTCATATACCTTGTGTACATAGCCTGAATAAGGCCGGAGTAAAATTCAACTGGTTTAATTACCAGATTGGTCCTTTGCGATCGATAACGAACACTCTTGGCGATAGATGACTGTCAGATAATGCCCATTGACGTTTATGGGCTCCAGTTGTCCTAAATTAAACTTGGGTCGCCAAAAGAGAAGCTATGGTATCATAGAATAAACTGCCCAGAATGTCTAAAAACAAAACAATTAATGATCAGGTGAGTCTCTAGAGTATTAACTGCTATAAACGGGATAGATTCATATTGAGTATGTATTGGCGTATATACTATATGAAAATGAGATTGTGCAACATAGGCTCTAAGGAAGGTATCGCCTCGCTGACATCATGACCGATTATTTATTAATAAATTGCGAATGCCATGAATGCTAATAACAGCACGACCTTAGCGATGCGGTAAAATCCTGAGTTACCTTTCCTTCTCGTCACCAGATCCCCCAATTATGCAAAGAAATCCAAATTTTTTGGTAAGATGGTCCTTAAAAAGTAATATAAGCCCATTACAATATTGAATATTCGTGTGGTAAAGTACTAACAGCTTAATTATTGATCCGGACAATAAACACAAACACTGTTCTTTACAACGCGCTATCAAACAATAAATGATGATGACTAAGTTTTGTGGAATTACACAATCGTATGAGTTAAACGTTTTTTCAATGCCAATTTTTCAGTGCTATTGCTGATTCGTTATCTTCTCACCTCTGGAAAGCCATCTTAAAATATATGACAAACTGAAGCTTGTTGGTGTAGCCGGTTGCATAAACATGAACGTTATGGTAGCTTCGAGTGGTTTGCAGACAGAAGAAAATGATGACAGTTTTAACGATAGTATAGAAAAATTGCATTTTATTGTCTTGTGTTTTAGATAAGGCAGTTGCTACTGGGACTGTACGCTTTAGCCGCGCAACAACTGAAACTGATGCTTGTTTTTTTTCTCCATACAGACTAGCAAATTCACACACAGGATACTGCCACGATTACCAAGCCGGCCACGTACGGAGATAGACGGCCTGCTGCTTAGAAGACGCTCAACGTGGCATACAGGCTCATGTAGATACTGATCGATTTACCCACGTCGATTGCTGCAAAGTGTCCGGCTTTCAGGCTGCAACGGCGTTCATGATAAAGATAGCTAACCTCTATGTGAATAATTACGCTACCAGCTACTACTACCAGCAGTATGCCCACCAACGATAACCGATTACCGTAAACAAAGTCTGACATAGAGTAACTGACGAGGCAACAGCACTGACCGCTGTAGCACTGATGGTCTTGTTCCGACCTAGAAAATTTATTTGCTTTGGGAGCCCAATACTTAGGATAGCGCTAGTTAGAAGCATTGCAGAAAGCACCCTTTAGTTTTAAAGCCATTGACGTTGCAGAAATTTTACAAAACCAACGAGTAGCCCATGCTGAGGCCAAGACTCAAGGAGGGTCAAGTACGTCTTCACCTACGCGATGCTAAACCCCGGCTGAAGGGCCGTGGTTAAGATTAGCGTCTACATGTTAGATTGTCGATTACCGCAATTAGGCGGAATAGAGACTTCTCGAAATGTATTTACGCATTTTCAATAATCTAAGATTTTATAGGTTACAAGGCACTAGCACTCGAAGTTTTCGTAAATACTTGACGGCCCCGAGTATGCCAAACGCAGCTTGAACGAGCAGTTCTTCTTTGTCTACCAGATGCTCGATGATATGACGGTGCTGACAACGCCATGACTAATAGGCCATTGATCTTCGGACAATCCGAAAATCTTTTCCTGCGGCATCATATCGGCATTTCATCGTTATTATTTAAATTATTCGGCTTTCTCGGTTCGATGATGTCACAAGCGGAATGAGCTAACAAAGCACAGACTCACATATACTGAAGCATCTCTCACTTATCCTCTTCTGACCTTCTTTTTATCCTCTTACCTTCGCCGCGTAGTTGTTACAAACTGACAAAAATCAAGTGATTCTAGTTATTTACGTAGACCTAAAAGAAGTAACACGATCAATCATACATACATAATTCATCATACTAATTTACATTCACCATATAAATGAATATGGGAATTTGTTTTAAGCTAATTGTATACGACATAGCGGTTACAAACAACTATTATTATTATTATCAATAATCTATCCAGAGCGCTAGTGAGGTCGAAAAAATTAAGTAGATATGCAAGCGAAGTTCCGGAACTTACTGACATTCAGTAATTGAAATCAACTATACAGCTATTTTTTGGGTACTGAACACTCGCCGCCTAAATATTTTATGCCCACAGCTCATGCTATATATAAAATATAGCACGTTAGTATTTTCGCTTTTCAAAGTGTATTTTCTCATTTATTTGCTTTTCTTTCATTTTTTTATGTTTACTATTACTATTCAAATTAGACATCTAATAAACTACTAAAAACTGATGTATGTAATAAGATACGGCAGCTAGCGTTAATAAATTATCTTTGCGTATTATTTATTTAGTAAAGTTTTTAAAAAACCCTGTTGTACAACCCTTTACCATAGGCTATGAGCGCTATGTAGCATTTACAGGTGTTACGTCTATTCAGTCCTATATATTGATACATCTGAAGGAGATATTCAATACAAAACCAAATGGGACCGAAGGCACGTGAAAACAACTACGAATAATGTAAAACAGAGTTTGAGGCCCCAAACTTTTCATATATTATAAAAGCCTAAAAATAAAGACACTTAAAATAAACGCCTTGGATACGATTATATTGATCACATCCGGCTAAACAAAAACCGCCCAAGATTGAATAATTCAAGAAATTCGGATCCATACAAAAATTTCAAGATTCGAGAAAAGCGAAAGATCTATGAGACATAAAATCCTGAGATCATTATGATGCGCAATCGTACGATATCAAAGACATGATATATTTCCATATAGAGTCATGTGTATTCACATCGTTTTTGTCTAATGAAGCGGGTACACTTTGACCATGTTTCGCTAGACACGCTAGGGTGAGTTTTATAAGTAAAATAAGAATGGCCTTATTATTACTATTAGGAGTTCCAGTGGCTCGAAAATGGAGTATTCATTGATTTGCTAGCAGTTTATCGTACGTCTTTTACTATTATGAACGATTGTACCTTGCTCTAAATATAAATTACGAGCTCAAAATTTGATTTTTAAATATGTCGTAGCATTCTTAAAGCTTGTATTTAGATTTTAGCTATCATTGTGCTTATCATACGTAAGTTATGAAAGAAATACCCTGCTGGATGCTGATATACTAAGTACTAACAGGTTGCCATAATAGCCAGCTAAGAGTGGCATTTGCGGTTGCTTTGCGGAAGCAATGCCAATTCGACACTTTGCAAATGTTCGGCCGATGTCCCTAGTGAATCTGAAGGACCCCGTTTGTCAGAGTTGAGCTCCATAGCCGACCTCGCTTGAGTAGGTAATGTGGCGGCGTCTGCTATCTGATGCTGGCCTGTCGTCGTTTTCGCAAGACGTTCCCGCTTCTCGCGTGCTCGTCGATTTTGAAACCATATTTTCACCTTCAGAAAAAAATAGAAACACGTGCACGATAGAATTAGGCATCGAGAAAAGCAAAATGTGGCTAATGTAAGCGCAGGATATCCTCATATTGTTATAATGGATGTATGACACTTTTCAAGTGTCATAGCAGTGCTATAATAGCATTGTTCATCCTTTGAGCCAGGAACTCGTCCGCTCGGTTTAGGTGATAGGACGTTCATTAGTCTGAACATGAAGCATTAGAAAAATTAGCTCTATAAATAATGGCGTGATATCCAATGATCAAACCGTTAAACAAAGCGATCGTATGGGATTTGCAAATAATATTTTCTGTTGTTAACTTCGACGATGGCGCACTACCTATGCAGGTTTTGGTCGACTTGTAACGTAAACATTGGGTTTTAGAAACGTACTTCAGGTATTGATGTTTTCAAAAGTCTTCCAACACTAACAGATCATCAGAAATAGCATGCATAAGCAACTCGTTCTTCATGTCCAGCAAACCCGAAGTTTATATACAAAGTATTTTAACTGATAAGTCCACGTCACGAATATGTACTCGATAAATAATACTCCGTCACATTAAAAAGTAGCAGGCGAAATATAACCCATATGTTGTTTGGTAATCTGCTAACCGGAAAAAGAATTTTGAACATTTAAGTACATACAGCCCCTAAACTCGGTAGTGCGACACCACGATATGGCAAAGCTTCAGCCGCTGCAAGCTGACGTGAAGCCTACTCAGCGCCAATGAATCTCCTACATATAATCCTTTCATCTATTGTATTCAATCCTGGGCTAGAGAATCAAATTATAATGAATCCCAGTCACCATTGTTAAACGTCGACTGGCTAAACGTATTATTATTGTGTATATAATCCTATTTATTATCTGCTGCTGCGTCGATCTGCTTTAACGGCTTATCTCTTAACCCACATTTTTCATTCTGCGACGGCATTAATTTGGCGCCCTTCGTAAATTCAGATACAAATAAATAATCACGTCAAGCGTGTGTGTGAGTGTGTGTGTGTGTGTGTATGCATACACGCATACGTATATAGATGTCACATTGCGGATAGACGGAGGACGCTGTGGCGGAAAAATATAAATTTCGAAATACTTCATCGATACTGATAGTGATAGGTACGGTGTTGATGATGGCTGCAAGTAGCCGTCTATGTGACGATGCAAGAGTAGCGTAGAATTTGTCTAGCAGACGGCGTACGCATGCCACTGGCAGTTCCTTGCGCCGCCGCCGCCGCATGATGTCAATTGTCGAACAGATAAGATCCCCCCAACCCTCGACAAAATATGAATTTATTTTTGACCGCTGGCGCTGCTAGCTGGCGCTGCTGTATACGTAGGAGAAGAGGTGGAAAGATATAAAGTAAAAGAGGCAGGTAGTTGGCGAAATTGCAAGGTGAACCACTGGGACAATCAACAACTTCAGAAAAAAGCCGATAACCGGACCAATTTCTTCCTCAGGGTTCACCAGGGTTCAAAATGCGGAGAAGCGCTGGTTTTGAAAAGGCAGAAGTAGTCCTATTATCGACTCTTCAGAGCAGAACCCCGCGTCGTTATACAGCAAGCTGCTGATACAGTAAATACATAAATATATGTCGAAAAGCAAAATATGTTCACAACAAGTAAAAACGTATGTTTGATGCACATGTACAACTGGGCAAGCAACAAATGATGGCTTCATTTGAATAGGTGTTGAGAATCAATTTATGATAATTAATTGTGGTTGGGGCTGCTTCACATATTGGAGAGATCATACGAATCACTCGAATCGTATGATTAAAGCTGCGAAGTCCAGTCTTAATTAGCTTACGTATGAAACAATGCACAAATTTGTGTTTGAACCGTGTCATTTTGACAGAAAGGAAAGAGAAAAACATGCATATATATAGTGTTGATTCCCAAAATGACTATAGGGTGTAACAGGTGGCTGATAGTTCAATCACCTTTCCCGTGTACAGTGAAAATGCTTTTAAACAAAACAGTCATTCTTTTTTATTAATCATTCATCACATCTATAAATAACCTCATTCCAAAGGTGGCTTTCAAATCCTTCGAATATTAACGACTAGCGTTCCCGAAAGAAATTGCACGAACTACCTCTGAGTAGCTGTTGACATCCGCTGACAATATATTGCTAACGACATCGAAACAACCCCGCTAAAAGTCGGACGCCATACCACTTTCACGATTCATCATGAGAAAATATCACCAACAACACCAGGTAACCACAAAATTGCTTGTAAGATGTCCCAACCGTGCACGCCAATAAGCCCAAAAGTTCGTCTTTCTGTCGACAAAAATCTCTGGAAACGCTAGGTATATCCAACTTCTATTTCATGGCTACATGTTTTGTTAAATTAGTGTTACGGTTATCTCGTTTCATAGCCACATGTTGAGATAGATGAGCCGTTGTTAGACTTGATATATATTTGATATAAACGTATAAATGGCGTATATACAAAACGACGTATGGGTGATGATGATAAAAAATTGTGGCCCGTTGATGATTCAAGAACGGGGTCGCAAAATGGCCGAACAGACGAAACAGGTTTCTGCCGCCGCCGCCGCCGCCGTCATCATCGTCAGTGACAGCGAAAAAAGTAAAATCAAAATAGTGGTTTGAATGGAATAGCGATGAAACGCAGTGCTATACTCTGTTTGTCTCGACAAATATGAAAGTAAGAATTTGATTTACGACGTAATGCGTTAACGGTTTCATAATCTCTATCAATATATGATCTTAGTGCGTGTGGAAGTGAGATCAGCTAACTGTGGGTCGTCCAGCAAGTATATACTGTTCGAAAAGCGAAATTATCACAGTTGCGACCACATGCTGCTCATTATCCTAATCATAATTCAAAACGTATTCTTCTATGTATTGCATGGTGCTCTATTGAGACTTGATAGTGGCCGTAGCAATAGTTGATATCGCTACTCCGTACCCGATCACGCACAAATTCTAAAATCACTGGTCAGCGCCTGACACAGACGCAGTCAACCGTCACGATGATTCCGAATGAGCTTTTTTATTACGGCTAACATTAGCAATTTGGCAAGTTAACGCTGATAGAAGCTTTTTATCGCTTTGGCCTTCTGTACAATACCCTGTAGTGTATTACTTTTGCGCTTTGGGACTTGCCGGTGTGTTGCGCACGGTTTATTCCGTCTGACGATGAGGATGTCTGCTTATGTTCGATCATTCGACACTACCGAATCCGTGTTCTTAAGTCGATAAGTTGATTGAGACGATGAAGTTCCCATCTCAATGTTCATCCGTCCGTATCATCCCTTTCTTCGGCCTATTCAGACTCACGTCTGATTTGGCACTTACCCCCCCCCCCCCCCGACCCCTCTCCTTCTCGTAAGACGAGAGCGACCTTATTCCGAGCATTCAACCCGACAAGTATAGGAGAAGGCTACGATAGGCCAAGTAGACTTTTCTCCAACAATCTGCTGGCTTTCGATTATCCTGTATGCAGGCCTACTTCAGGTACATCACTCGCTGTCGAAACGGTCAACATCAGTAACAATTACTAGACACACAAAGAATGATTAGCCCGCTCCATGGCCGGCGCATACTTCCACCATGTGTGCAAAGCCAATGCACGCATCAATTAGTGCATCCCGACAGAGCATCCATTGCTAGTGGCGGAAAGGAGAGCGGGGTGCGTGCTTTTCGTATCGGCTGGTGAATCTCTGTTCGCCTTTCTCTTGGTCTACCAGTACAAACAGCGAGTCAATGGTTTTTCATGCCTAGAACCGCTTGTTGCCTCTTCTTCCTCAATCGAATAGAGAGAATGGCTTTTTCTGTAGTATTGCAGTGGCGTATCGGCAACTTGTTGGATTCAATTAATTGACTGAAAGCAAGACAGCCGTGGCGCAGGGTATTCGCTCGATCGGAGACTGCACACCCTTGTGCTCATCTCAACACACTTCCTGCTTTCACCGCCTTCTTTACAATAGTCGCTCGAGACGAGAAGGCTGAGCGTGTTCGGCGGCTGCTAGTCTTTATCCCGCACTCGTTGACGAACGATGAAGCACAGGCAAGCGTGCCCCTGGTAAAAGAGATAGTTATAATTGAACGCTA
Source organism: Varroa destructor (assembly GCF_002443255.2). Lineage (NCBI taxonomy): Eukaryota > Metazoa > Arthropoda > Arachnida > Mesostigmata > Varroidae > Varroa > Varroa destructor. The sequence continues at coordinate 37,619,699 of NW_019211457.1, forward strand.
CCGGAGTCGAAGTCGATAACGCAAGGAAGAAGAGACACGCTGATGAACCGAGTCTTCCCTTTTTCAATGTGAAACCAGAGCTGCTACCATTATGCTGGATAGGTATACTAGGCATTTTGTACTTACTAAAGTCAATCCACCCCGAAGGCTTGATTCGGTGACAGGCAGCAGATGCGTTTAGCTGAATAGCATTGATAAGCGAACCGGTATGGGAGAAGTACATGATGTTATGCTATTGAGCTATAAGCGTGCTCAGACAATGAACTGCTAGCCTAATCATGAGACCAGCTAAGCCATTTAATCGAAACGTGTAATTTTGTGATTTCAAACGCCGGCGGTTGGTGCCACATAGTATCAACCGATTCAATGCGTACACAAAGACCACACGGGCGAGGGCACAACAGTGATTTGTTCGAGGTAAAGAGTCACTTCTGGTGGACGATTACCAGTAGGACGCTGATCCTGTCAGGCGGTCGTCATACTTGAGGCTTCGGCTTGAGCCTACAATAGCCTATAGTAGTTGTATATGGATAATCACCAGAGAGAAAGAAATATTCCTGAAGGGGAGCGGCATAGAGATGCAACTCGAGACATGCGAATGAGAAAAAAACCCTCGTTTCTGGCTCAATGCTCCCATAAAATAGGGCGCAGCGGCATCTGAGGTGGATCATCCTGTTGCATCTAACGTAGTGAGCGCTAAGAGATAACCTGATCTGATCTATAAGAAGCGCATGCAATCAGACATGTGCTCGAACGGGCACATCGTAATAAAAGTTACCCGCCATCACGTAAAAAAGCAAACTGTGTTGTCGGTGGCCTAGATAAGGCATAGCTCTGATAGAAGCTAACATTGAGTTCAAGTAGAATACCTTCCCCGAGTCGCTATGAAAAATGCAAGTACAGAAAACTGTCTAACAATATAAGCAAATTGAACGTCAAATGTTGATGGTTGTTTTTGATCTAAAGTAAAATATGATTGTTTACAGATTTTTTTTTGTTGAGATGACCCCTACACTATCAGGCTCTTGAATATATGCTTCGCAGATTGCGTTCCCAACGAAGAACTTTTTAGACAAGCCAATTATACTAACTATCTGAGATTTGTAAGAGACAGTAAGCACTGCCAAGTGTTGCATCATTGACAGTGACTATCTAAAAGAACGTACGTTGTGTAAAATGCGTTTCGTATGTTAAAATAATATAATCTCTCGATAAAAGTATCTCGATGAATTAAAGTAATCCTTTTTCAGCAATCTGGTCAGATTTTTTGCCCATTTCAGAAGCTGCTGGCCATCGTTTATGGTGAATGAGTTCATATGGCCCGTAGTTCGCTGGTTTTCTCACGTCAGCGCTCGCCTTTGACTCCCCTTTACAAACTCCGTCTTGTTTATTGGCTGCCGGTATTGAGCACCGAAATCGCTTACTCGTTGGCCCGTTTCCTCTTTTTCCGTCATTTGCCGTACTGCTATTTTTCAAATGTCCAGAATTCGACCACATATATGTCGATGTCCTGTCACCGAGCCTACCCTACCTTACCTGCATCGGTTCGATTCTTTGTGAAAATGAGATTTTCTTCTATCTGCTCCAGACTGCTGCTTCAGGTCGACTTGCTCCGTAGGTTTTGTTGGTTAGTGTGTCGAACGTTGAAGGCTTTTCGTCATCAGTGAGTTTGTCACGTCTCTTCTCAACCAGCTGTCATCGGACGTGCCTCAACCGGTGCGGCCGGAGACAGCGGCAGTGGCAGCGGTTTCTGTGTCTGTCGTCACTGTAACCGCGTTAGCCTGACGCTCGCCATATCTCGATATCACTATAAACAGCGTGGCTACCGACATCTCGTCTCCAGTCGCTTACTGTTGTCCGCTCTTGAGCGTCGTCTGCTTTGCTGGCTGGCGTGCTATTTGGCCGCCTTAGTCAAATATGTTACACGCTAATTAATTTTTATCATCCGATTCCTGCCGTTGAAGAAGAAGAAGCACTTAGCCGTAGACAGCAGTTCGGATCGAACAGCGAATGATGACGCCGTAAATGCTCAAGGCCGAAGAGTCCAATGAGTGAACCAGCATTTGGACTTGTCCCCGGTGTTGCTGACATTCTTGTATCGCTAAAAAGATATTCGACCATCATTGTCACATCATCACGACTTTTGTCCGGTAAAAAGTGTGTCCCATTACCGCTTTTTGCATGAAAAAGAAAAAATGTATATACGTTCGGTCATGTGATTTTAGGCTATCTGGCGGTCTGCGTAAACAAAGCCCTTAGAAATGCCACTTGTTGTCTAGCCGTTAGTGGGAGAGTACCAGAGGGCACAATTAGGTCGTATCGACGAACGACTAATTATGCCCTCGACATAAATACAGCTCGATTCGCTGACTACGGGTAATATGAATTAGTAGAGGTGTGATCAATTGATGTGCGCTGACTGTAATGGAAATAAACAGTTGTCGTATCGATAGTTTTCTATCTATTTGATCAGTAAATCATCGTTACCTGAGACTGGTCGTAAAAACAAAATGGCGGCCAGCAGTCTCAAAAGTAAAATCTCTTCATATATTTGGATGGTCTATCCTGAAATAAGGGTTTTTTATGTGCTGGGTAGACATCTAAGCTGAGATCTAAGGAGATCCTATTGATGTCTACGAAAAATGCCGTACGCTGTACGTTTTTAGGAACTGGTATCTTAATAGTTGAAAAGCATTTTCACTTAAGGCGATTATTACTATCAGTCACGTTACAACCTCCAAACTATACCACGAACTTTCTTGCAATGTCACAAATTAACAAGTACCAATTTTCAGGTCAGATAAAAACCAACGAAAATTAAGTTCCATTATGTGCGCACATCATCTCACGAGGGCTGTTTCAGGCTCATCTAGGCAAACACGAAATTTATGTGCATGTGTGTCATGTGTTTGTTATAGTTTATCTCGTCTAAGCGTTGTTACGAAGCAGAAAAATTGCACGCTCCCATTTTTTTTGGAAAGAACTTGTTATATTAAATACGTATGTCACAACTCAGTGTATGCGTACGTCTTAATAATGCGTTCACGCCCCCAATGGTGTTCGTACTGGGTTGATAGGGCGCCATCACAGCCATATGATTCTTTGCTCTAACATGGGGAAATCCATTGACTACTTAAATAGAGAAACATAGTGAAATCAGTTTTCACGCGTCAACGGTAATAAAGTTAGACACATTCGGCTTTATTACCATGAATAGAGATTATTCCAATGTTTTCGGCTGTTGTCATCAATACGGGATGTTCTTAATCTTCGGACTAAAATACTAATAATGTTCTTTCCGTTCAATTATGTAATAGTTCCATAGTGAGTACAATGTTGGTAGGAGGGTATATATTGAAATATCGATTTAATTCGGTGCTTTATTCATCATTTTCTCATGCGTATAGATATATAGCTGGTTGATTTTTAGAAAATTGTTCCAGTTATAACTTTTCCTCTGTCACATTGCAAAGAGCTCAAATAATCAACATTCTTACTCACCCTAACATCACTCATGTCGAGTTCATTGGCTAGCCGCTGAACCTCAGCACCGCTTAAATATGGCGCCTGTCGAAATTGTTCTTCAAGGACTGACAGCTGCGCCGAGTTGAACGGGATCCGAGGCGACCGGGATAGATATTTGCGCTTCTTTGGTAGCTCGCTAATAGTGCAATTTCCAAGGCTCGTTGTTGATAAATCGCCTATAATATAAGGTCTGCTTTGTGGCTATTTTCCTTTTAAACCTAAAAAGCTCAAGAATTATGCCTATTTGTATAACTTACCTGTCGTATCGATTGCAAAATGCGGCCCGAACGAATAGTCTAGACATCAGCCGCGTCTAACCCACAACCATTTCTGAAACAGATATATGACTTCTCACAACGGGTACCGTAACGACACTCCCGTAAATCTGTCCTTTCATTGTTCCAAGCTGCTCCGGTTTCGTCTTTGTTATATGGGAATGAGATGCTTATGATCAGAGTGAAAAAAAGTCCTTTTCTTTTTAACAGTAGGACTACTTTGTTCCTTCACGTCTCACTTAACTAGATAACGGGCAACGGTCGTTGGCGGCTGTGTCGACCCGATGCTCGCAGGTCAAAGGAGGCTAAGCTAAAGCGTGTCGTCGCGTCGCTCTAGTCTTCGTTCTATTTCGTCATACGGTTGCCGAAGATTTCTGTGTAATGCTTGCAGATGGATGTCTTCGTCTTAGATGGATCGGAGACAATTTTGATTAATTTTGACAGATCCCGTGAGAGCGGTGTCGTCTAGTGGCTGGCAACTGACAGGTATATCACTAACGGCAGTCTGGATCAGCTCACCTTGAGCTGTTTAGTTTGAATCAACAGCCTCGAGTCAATCTCTCCGTTATCCGGCCTCTGATATAACCGTCATTATAATTTCAAAAAGATATTGGCTGATGAAAACGACCGATTTACTAAGACGGCAACAGTCGTACAGGATCAGGATCGTTGGCCCTTATCTTGCAAAAAGCCAATACATGGCCGTTATCTCGAACTTATTGCTACTGTTCTCGCGATATTCGCAATACGCCAGAACGCGTCTTCTATACGCGGGTCAATCATATTTCATATAAATAATGCATTAACTAAAAAAAAGAAGTTGCGTTATTTAATAATGGCAAGTGAAACAGATCAAATATGAGTAAGTTATGAACGTATTGTAATGATGAATTTCCTATAATAGAATTTGAGCAGAATAATCATCTCGTTCACGCTACCAACAGGATCTTATTGGCTGCGTTTGTCTAGTTAGAAGATACACGCATGACCTACCGATTGCTCGGTCGTAAGGCAATTGGAAACTGGTCACTTCTTAAAAGCCATTGATCGACAATTTAAGGAACAGAGCAACTGTTCTTGTTCCATCATCAATGTCCCCTCCCAAAATTCAAGTAATTCATTGTTTATTGCTTTAAGATTTCCTTTATGCTTACGGTCGATAACAAAACATTAACGATAGTACCTTATTTAAAGGCTGGAAATAGTTTAAGACTATAAGATATATAATAATAATGTATTAAATACTACGTTGTGATATTTGAATCGATAGCTGAGTAACTTAGCTTTTAAAGGAGGGGTCGTTCCTAGGGGCAATAGTGAATGATACATGCTACAAATGGCGACGCATATTAAAAGGAAAAGACAGGCTATTTTCAACTTCAAAGCACAAAGTTCACTGTTATGGTCTATGTAAAGCACGAAAAATATCGTTGTGTTAATGAAAATTAGCAACGATTAAATACGCCTTTAATAATAACCTCGATACCGCTCTCCGTTAAACATGAGACGTCGGATAGGAATCGTGCATGACTGCACTCGGAAATTTCGCTTCATTCTAGAACAGAAATCCTTATGGGTTTCTTTTCCCACCTCCATATTTTCGTCAATAACTAACACCTTAAATAGAAACTAAACGGGCGGTATTAGTATCACAGCTTGATTGTAACTGTGGAAAAAGTGTGGAGTAATCTTCAAAATTAAGTCAAAAACTCAATTGTTTCAAAAGCTAATATTTGCCTATAATAGAGGTAGATATTTGTTACACTGATCGGGTTACCTTAGTATTATGAGGGATCCCAATTATCCGTAGAAACGAATTAGCCCAATTGGAATACGGGACATTCGTTTGCCGAGCCCAAGTTGCAACAAGAAGCTTTAAAGTTACCCGCTTAATAACTAGTTTTAGTGTTTGTACTTCTGACGCTTTGTCAATTTAAGGATCTCATTCCTAACCACAAACTGGGAAAATGCACAAAGCCCACAAATGTCCCAATTAGAATTTTCACTGATGTCTGTAGGGCTTGCTCTTCCATACATATTTGACGTCTGCATCGCCCTAATATAACATAAATATCTTGGGGAGACGCTAAGCTTTTTCGATAGAAAAGTGCTAGTATGGTAGTCACCCTAACATGTCAGATACCAATACCTATTTCTGAAATGACAATTTCTCGTACTGCCAGGCCTTGAACTGACACGTATTATAGTAAAGCCTTTAAGTTACATTGACGCTAGTTAATTTAAAATTATCTCATCGAATCAATGGAATGTACAATGACAAAGAAAATTTCTTCTTTGCTTCTTCCCTTTACTGCTAATGCAGAATAAGCGTAGTGGATTCAACGGGAACTCTTCATTAAGCTCTTCTTGCGCTAGCTTCAAGTCCACGTTTATTGGTTTTTAATGCGTTCGTATGACATACCCACAAAATATTCTTCCCAAAAAATAAAGGTAATTTTACTATAACCCACGCTGAATCTTATATTTATTCGCTTGATGTCAATCGGTAAGACGCATTGAAAAAAAAGTAATAAAACAGCAAATAGGCAGGTCTTTATGGTCTAATGTAGGCTTGTACTTACGATGAATTTTTGGGGGGTTGTATCGAGTACAATTGATCCAGTCGAAATGCTCTGCGCGCTGACTATCGACGGGCGGCAATGCAAACGGCAATCCTGGGGCCACGTAAGGGTGGTGATCGCTTGAAGAAGAAGAGTGTTGTTGCCTTCTATAGTCATCTGCTACGGAAGAAGACTCCAACAACCCTAAGTCTGTATCGTCATGCAGTTCACTGGAAGTCCCAGCAGGAACAATTGCACATGCTTGCCTGGAGCTAGCATCAGCCCTACTGTCCTTTAGGTTATCTAATACGTTGCCTCCTGGGGTACTCTTTAATGGATGCTTTAATATATCGCCTTGTAAAATAGATTCAATGCTAAAGTTGCGTTTCCTACCAGCAGAAGTGTGCCCGTTTTTCTGCTTGAGATCCATCATGATACTAGTCGAAATCGTATATTATCTAGTTCGAGGAACAGATTGCACTTGCTGTGTAAATTATTATGTGAATACGAGAGTAGAGCCGCCCGTTCAGGTCATCCTTGGAAAATGTTTCCGTGGATACCCAACGGGAAACGCTTTTCTGCTAAACCTAGATCCACAATGTCAAAAATACCTTAAAAACACACACAAAAAACAAATTACATTATCTTAAGATATGAACGAAATAAAGTATTCGTCTTTTTTACACTCGAATATTGGGTAGTGCATCCAATTTTTTCAAGTTACGTAACTTCGTCGCGTGAGTGCAATCTAAAACTAAATCTGAACTTGTCATCGCCACACATAGACATTTTCCACACCATGCACGTATATGCACGCTCTCAAATATAGCATTAAATAAATTACGGTAAATTACGGTATGACTTTTCCCCTTTGTCGGCCATTTTGTTAGGTCAGGTCTTTAATTATGAAACGACCCGATTTTTATGTGCAATGAAAGGAGCTCCGCGTGTTTGAACGCACCGCAGTAAGGCGCACAGACCATTGTTGGAGAAACAAGCACGTTTAGGAACCGGATTCTGTTGAACGTGCATTTGTAGGAAAAGTCACAGCTAGATATTCCGCGTATAAAACACACACATGAAAGTAGGAACATAAACTTTTGCTTGTAAGTTTGGCTATCTAAACCTTACAACAAACTCTTTAATGTAACTGGAATAGCGCCCACAAACGCTTCACAGGGATTTACCTAATAGCTTTTTTCTTGATCAATCCTCGGCCTGACGTATCCCACAGCTTCCGGGTCTTAAGACACTGCTTCAGAAAATGTCGCAAACTGCATCCTAGTAGGCACTCATCCTCTGCATGAGCTTCTCTAGCTAATGTTGTTAGTATATTTCGTTCCCTAAAAGACATCTGTCCGTTCCTTGTCAGTCTTCTAAACACTTGATGAGATCCCAGGTGGTGGCCTTAATTTTTTAAGGACCAGGTCGTATCTTCTGAATGAATAGCACCTCCACCCTAGTGTCTTCAGGAAATTTTCCTGTTTTCGCGTTTTTGGCTCATCGTTCGTTTTCTTAAAAATCGCACGTCAACACATCTGTGACACGTACACAAATTCCTATCTTTCCTGTCATTTTCCTTAAGCAAAGTTATACTTTTGGCACTACTACACTCACCTGCCCCCTTGATGAACTTTTAGTTACTATTTTTATTTTACATTTTTCGTCTTGCCTCACCCAACGAGGACCGCACGTAAACAGACTTGTCCATACCACTTCCTTACTGCAAGGCTTCTTTTCAAACTCTCATTGTGTAGAAGTATCTTTTGCACGAATGTTCAGTTCTTGCAACATTATATTAAAATACCAGCCTTACGACCCTCTCCTCCATCACCGAAATGTACCTAATGGCTGTATATCGTAAAAGCGAGCTAGAATTCGCGCTTCTGAAAAGCTTATTTATTTAAGAATGGTTTGTGCATGCTGGTTCTTGCGAAGCTACAAAGAAACTAATTAAATGAGCAGACGCCATGGCAGTTAGGCAGCATCCCTGTATGGCAGCATTTTCATCAGACAGGAAACATCTATTCACTTAAATACATACTAAGCACATTCAAATAGCACATTCGACCAAAACGTCACCTAATTATGCCGATAGTTAGTTACATCCTTTAAAACTTCATATCTGAGATGAGGTGCTGTTCCTTTTGTCGACACTTAGTTGCAATTTGTACTTGAAGTCCATACTCTTTTATTATGGGTAATTCAGACATCAGTTACAAAAATTGGCTCTTTCCATTGCAAAATGATAGTTAAAACAGCTTCCCATTAGCAAGCAGAAACAAATACCCAATACCAAGAAGAAGCTTAAAGGTTCTCCACCAAATCAGTGACCAATTCAAGTGGGTACATGTGCCGTCTTCCTAATTTAAGTTTCGAAGCACAGCAGAGTATAAGAAAACGGACCTATAGCACGTACAAGTTGAAGACTACTATAGATTCCTCTGTCTAAACATTTGATTACCACAATTATTAAAGTATAAAATCCTAGACAACAGTGAGGAACATCAATGACAGTAGAATGAATGACTTTTCTAATCGCTGGTTTCCGTTCCTTTTCTTTTCTTAAAGCTTACTTCAGTCGATTTCTAGCCAGCTGGCTAACTAAAAATTAGGCAAGCAATGTATTGACACGAATGCCGCTAGGATACACAGAGTAATTAGTCGAAAGAGCAAATTATAATAGTACTTTCCATTTGTATACTAGGCCAATTTGATAGCTAGTGGCTGTCTGGGTCGGATTAAGACCCAGGATTTTTTTCAATTTCGATAGCTAGAACTGGACATTCAGTTGGATTACTTCGCTAACTAGGGTCATTTGTTTTCGCAACGCGTCGCCACACAACCACGGATTATTTACGTATTAGTCTAAGTTAATGTTGTAAAGCGGCAAGGGTAGAAAAAGTGACAAAAAAGCAAATGTTCTCCGTGTCTCAGTTGAGGTTAATAATGACTTCGTTAAGACAGACTTCAATAATTTGCTGTATATCACCCGAGTTCTGCGAATGGTGGCGCTCTCTATAAAAAATCTGTAATCAATTTAGGGGAAATGTGTTTGTAACCGAGTTATGGTTTTATTTGATGATTACTGATATCAGGTGGAAATCGGAAGACCAAAAGCTAGCCTTATTCGTATAATTCTTTACCTGATTTTGTGGTAGCAGTTATTAAGTTTTTCTTGAATTAAGTTGTTCGAACTTCGGGGTAGGGCAACAACGATGGATAACCACAACAATACTTCGCAAAGATCACACACCTTGGCAGATCCGTCGCTTAAATGGCCACTCTACAGTTATGTAACTAGTCGTCTCGACGACTCACCAAGCTGCACATGAAATCCGGCAAATTTCGACAAGTCCGACCCAGGCAGAACCATTGTCCAAAATCTACTTTTCCAGAGTCGGCGGCGAAGACAAACCCAATATTACGAGACGGCGGACTTCGCAAATACGTTCATCATCGTCACCATCACTACCGCTCACTTTAACCGATTGACAGGCAGTACTGCATCACCATTGGGAGTCGCTCTTTTCCACCGAGTGGTCGCGCACCGCTAGAAGTAATAACCGAAGTAATCGTTGTTTGAATATCAGCCACTAGCGCAAGTAGCTCGACAAGGTACTTTTGGCTCTGGACACCTTTACAGGTAAAATCGTTTGTGGGGGAACAGACGATAAATTTTAAATCCAATGTCTACGCGCGGTTAGTTGGTCGCCCTGCGTTTATTGGACGAGTCTTGTCGCACGAAGGAGGCGCTCATCAGAGGGCAGCTAAGTGGAAGGAGGAGCTCAAGATGCTGGTAGGCGGAGCCATAAGAAGATAACAAAAAATCCATATAATAGTTGTTGATAAGGCGGCAGAATTTTGGACAAAGTTAGATTAACAAAAAGGGGGAGGAGCGATTAATGGATGGAGTTTCAAGACCGTTGAACGATCTGTGCGCACTGTGTCAGGTTATTAACTAAAACAAGCGATGGTTCTAAAGCATCAGAGACACCGAGGCAGCCGATAACACGCAATTGGTTTAACTAATGCTTAAATACTCCGGAGATCGACATGCTATACCGGATAGCAAAATGCAGCATGTCTAGGTGTCCAGTTGTATCATTTCTAGAGAAGCTGCACCATGGTAAGCTTACAGGGTACATAATATATCGAGTATATGTTCATACGATGAATAGCTCTAAAGAGCTCCTGTCAAACTGTTTAGCAGTGTTATGTTAGAATTAGAAAAACGTGACCGTCGTCCAAAAAGAGAGTCGAGAACGTATCAGAAATTACTGATATGCCATTCAAGACTGTTTAAAATTAGACACAAATTCATTTGCCATTAACTAACATGCCAGAACGTAAGCTGCGGCTGATGACCGTAGCCGAAATTGGGACGTTTTTCCTAGGCAGCCCCCAAGGATGCTCTTACAGGTCACTCTCTTCCCGTTTTTCGACGTCGTCGGTAGTTCAGTACATATCTGTGAATGCAGACTACATTCAGAGTTTCCTGGTATGAAACCCTGAGTACCCTGGTACGAAACGTTGGAAAAGGGGATACAGTTTGTCAGCTGCTTTGTATGGCTAGTATAATTATTATTTATAACGGACGCTAATGAGCAAATGATCTCTCGTTTCTATGACACACGTTTTACTTATATTTGAATTAACTCGGTACTACTCAAATTCTACATAGCAGCATGCAATACCGTTGTAGAAATTGGTCTTTACAGAAAAAATGTCCTGCGAGCCATACAGGTATATTCAATTAGGAACTAGAAGAAAAGTCAATTTTATTCAAATATAAAATTTCGTAGCCACCTGCAGACGGACCAGTCCGGAGTTTCCTTGGATTTCTACGCTATTGTGTAGCGTTTTCTGCTAATCATCGTCTCTACGAAGTACGATGACGTCAAGCAACGTCTCCTAAACGCGTCGATCGATTGACTACACTATACATTTTTCCGTATTCCATCGATACTAACGTAATGCGTAAATGATCGCTCTGTGCAAGACAACATTTGATGAATATACAAAAACGTAGTTTATTATCAATCTCAATATAACTCAGTAATAGTTGTAGGGTGTTGTTTATTATAATTAGATATGATAAACTTTGGTAACTGCTCAAATATTTCTGTATCATTCAGTCGATGAATTAATTTTCTCGGCATTGTCGCTCATCACAGTCCATCTCGTTTTCGGACCGTCACCATTAAACTACCAAATAGTTTGTCGTTACCGCAAAATGTGTAAAATGTATCCTGCAAAAAACTTACGAGCGTTTTGTTTTTATCGTTGTCGTCCGTCGGATTGTGTGAGATTCTCTCGTTCCTTTTATGTTGTCCGGCGGTAAAAGTCCTCATGTCCTTCTTAACTAGCCTTTACTACCTGCTTATTTACAGCTTCGATCCGACTCTCTCTTCGCTTATAGCTTCATCGTCATGTTGTTGGCATCATGAAAAAATTCCTCCGTGCCCTGTTTTTGCCGTGCTTAGTTGGTTTGTGCCATTATTAGTTGTGCGATTTCACACCCACCCGCCGCAGATAGCCAAACTGTTTTTATTTACGAATTTATATATTAATTCGCCAACATTTTGTTTCTTACTCAGACTTTTCTTTCTGCCGTGGTATGAATACGAACCACATCGTCACAATATAATTCGTTTATAGCGTTAACTGTAATATATATATATACATATATATATATACATGATCGTTGATGTCCTCAATGAATCTCATGATCTGCCAGTCCGATGTTCCCTTTCTGCTTTGTATTATCCACTAAATTGTCGACTGTGTTTACCATCGACTCCGCCCCTCAAAAAAAAACCTTTGATTGCCTTACATTGTCTGTTGCAGGACTGCCATGCGTGTTCTTCTATGTCACCGAGCATTCGCTAGAGCAGACCATTTTCGACGAGAGTGATAGTTTGCCCCCCTCTAGCACAACGTCATTATAGTCGATTCAAAGCGATCGGTCAGTTTTATCGTTCTAAGCGAAAAAATCTATTACTCGAGCAAAAAAACAATACCAGTTTATTGTGTGTGTGTGTGTGTGTTAATGGCGCGCACACACGGAAATAACTGTTCCGCACAGATGCAGTGAATCACAAAAACTAGCATACGCATCACTAAATCAGAATTAGAAAATTCCCTGATCAGGCTGGGAGCGTCGAAAGTCTACTACAAAAACGTATCATACTCGAATGTAGGACATCTGTATGTAGAAGGACAGGATTATATGTACAGGTATTATCTGGTTGCCTTGTGTATCTGATTCTTCACGCTGAGTGCATTGTCTTCTTCAATACGCTCTGCTGTTTTAGTATCTAAATATCTCAGTGGAATGCTTCATCACCATCTCAGTTAGCATTCGCACCATCGGCACAATTACCCGGTACTTTGCAAAAGGACCTTAAAGGATCCTAAAGTCAATCTATATTTGGTATCGGAGGCTCAGGAGAACCTTGTGCTCAACTCGTCCGGATCATTTTGTTCTCTGGCATCGTCGTGCATAATTACTCAAGAGTCTTTAAATTATTAATGTTTCCTTTTGTTTCATTGTCGTCGATCAATCACCGGACGATATTTGCTATCCGCACGTTTTGCATGTTTATGCAGTTGAACGATGTAATCATACGACCTTGGACAAGCGCATACACGTGAAATAGAGCACAACGTGAACGTCTGCCTATTTGCTGTGGTTATAGCGCGGCAATAAGAACCTTTGACGAATGCTTTTGTCGTAGCTTTTTCTCGGTTGTTTTATAGGTCTTCCTTCTTTTAATAGGTTCATGCTCATCGGGATGTTAGATCTGACGTAGCATGAGGTACAAAAGGTTTCTTAGCAAGTCGATATCCCGTCAAAATGGAGACATTCAGCTGGGTATCCTACTTTACATATAGACAAATATACAATAACTGTGTGGAATGCCAAAAACAAGTTAGCAGTAACAATAGTTACTCGTATTTAGAATTGATTTTTAAAAACTGATCTTTTCTTTACCCTATTAGTTAAGGGATTATTTGTTGTTTATGACCTATCTGTATGTCAATATCATCGACGGGAATATGCCTTTGTTGATATTAGGCTGTCACAAGCGAATCCGGTGACTTTGAAATGAATCATCTGTAAACTTGTTGGGCTATAATGATATTTTTTTCAATATGCTAGAGATACCTTCCTTTATTTTTACACGGTTGTCGCAACGCTTCCAATATTCGTCTGCTCAATACAGGAAGCAACCGAAGCATGGCAATGAAATTTGGCATTGTCATTAAGTAACTAGGCTGCATGCTTTCGATTGCGGTACCGACGGCCTATGAATCTCTTGAAGAACTCGGAATAAGAAGCTGCCTTTTTTATTTTAGCTTTGGCCAGCATCTCATAGCAGATGTGCCTAATGTTCATTAGGTACTGTCATCACTGCACTTTCAAATCCATCCGACACTGCCACTGAGCTCTATCTCTCTCTGGGAAAGCGCCATTCTCGTGGCTGGTTTTTCTCCGGCGGGCGACAGAGATTGAACTATACCTCGCCTATGACGACCGTATGCTCCAGGCGAAATTTCTACTGAATAAAGTTCCTCAAGATGCACGTTTTCGTGATAGCTTGGTGGGTAAAGTATTTGCGTGTTAATCTTCGGAATATGCTATAGTCTAGGTTCGAACTCAGGCGTAGACAGTTTTCGCTTCGTGCTGGTAGCCAGCCGTCATATGGAACGCTTCATGACGATAGCGAAGATAAAACTTGAAACGCGAAAATAGCACGTAAAAGGCATGTATATCTGGAGTCAGTTCATAAGGGGTGGGTTTCTTACTGAATTAGCTCATTTTCGGTATTTGGGTTGTAGTTCTGTAGCGCGTGACGTGTAAAGTGCCAGTTTTGACCGACAGAGTAAGTCCAAGCTTTACGTTCGTTCGTGAAAAGCCTTCTCGGTTGCGGCAACGCGCTGTTGTCCCCCGGATCCCTGCATCTGGTCACCTCCTTATTGGTCTTTGACACCTCAATCTTTGCTCTTGAAATGATTGCACCATTAACTTGCTGTCCTTTCGCTTAATGTCTTCCTGCCTAATGTCTCCGTCAGTCTTGGACGAATTTCGAATAGGGCACTGGTATTTCAGAGGAACAAAAGCTTGACCATTAAGTGCTGATTTTCTAGTCTAAAACATATTTTTCCTTCAGATCTCATCTTTCTTGGGGGGCGAACTCAACCGGTGGTTAGACATAAATTTCTAGAAGATTGGGGTATTTACGCGCCACTCGTCTGCTAGTAGCGCAGAGTTTAAAGCCATTCAGTTTCAAAGTTCGCCGAATTCATTTGTAACAGCTTAATAACACTCAGTTCTTACGGAATTTGATGTCATGTAGCTTTGTTAGAACATGGAATAGACTTTTAATTAAGTGATCATTTAATTGAACAATTTGCTTGTCCCTAGTCATTAATAAACCTACTCCCGACAGTGGAGTGTCGTTTGATCTGAGGCAGCTCATGAATTACCTCCTGAAAACGTCTACGTACGTATTCTCGTCTGTTAATCATAAACGGAAGAAGTAACGATACGAGCGATCCTCTTCTCTGTGGCGCTTCGCAATATGTGCAAACCCACAGCCTTGGGCGCAGTGAGACCGTCAGAAGAACATCATAATTAATGCCAGCATGGGAACCTGGACCGCTTAGCATTGCCATTAAAATCTAAAAAACACTATCGTCCGCAACCGTCGAAAATGGCTCACGACGTTTCTTCATCCTTTTGTGTATGCCATATGGTACATTGTATATATATATATATATAAACATACCGCATGCCTAGTTGTGATGAATAGTCAGAGCACAGTCGCGATTACGACATACCCTTCATGGAACATATAGCTAGATTCTGTCTTGTCAAGTTGGTCTTCATGGAACATGCCGCTGGGCCGTCGGCGGCATCATCGCGGTCTGAGTTCCCAGAAGTCAATTGAACCGGGTGTCATAGATGAGATGCACAAACAACCTAGGTTTTCGAAAGTCACCTCAGAGTCAATGCCATCACCAGCATCATGAAACACTCACACTTCTGCTGTTGTTCATCTTTTCAGAACCCGGTCTAGACAACCATGGGGATGAAAAGTGGGTGTTTAGTGGGTCACGGAAGGATAATCGCGCCGTATCCCCAACCCTCTAATACTGTCATGGCATACACAAGACAAGGCCGACAAACTCGGCAGATAACTGGAACGCAAAGGTTTCCTGGATAATGGAATCAATCCTTTCGAAATTATTTTTCGTTATCCGTCTAATTTCACCCTTTCATTTTTTCCCTATTGCGTAATACATTATCAGGCTTCCAACGACGATTTAAAAGATGTCACTACTATTATTTGGTTATTATGTTGCCAGGGGGCTTTCATGACGCAGTGACCTTTTCTGCTAAATAACTGAGATGTCTTCTTGTCTTAATTCTTAGGTTCCTGAGTGGCCTTTGGTCGCGTATGCTAATGAGACGCGGAGCAGAACTATAGGAGGCGACGAGGATCGGCGCGCAACACAAAGCAGCTCCAGGCCCAAGCCAGCCAACCTACTTTGCTTCGACGGGATGTCATACCTGTTTAACGGAAATGTCATACCTTTAGTGGAAAGAATGTCAGTCATCCTTTTTTCGAAGCCAACGGCTCTACAAACATGCCTGAGAGCGGGTTAGCGCTCCTGAAGTAAAGATGACTCGATAACAACTAGCCGGATTGGACTCTGGTTGGATTACTAGACTAGCGTTGAATAGGGGGGCGGGGGCGTTCTTCTGTACACCGCGTCGTAAGGTGGAGGGTCGTGCACTTGACCAGTGGTTTGACCACTGGTCGTTGGTCCTGAGGCTCCACCAGAGGTCGCAGTTGTTGTTGATACCCCTTGGGTTCCACCGAACGTGGTGAGTGTGCCAGTGTTGTTAGGACCATGGCTAGTTGCTGGCGTGTCAGCAGGGGGCGCACTTGGGGCGTGGCTTCCTTGCGGCTGGGGACCGGCGGCAACGATTGCCAGCGTCGGTCCCTCACCGCCAATAGTCATCGATGGAGCTGCAGACTGAATGATGCTCTGCTGTAAGATGCTCTCGTTGAAACGGTTGCGAAGAGTTTCACGGACCTGCATAAAATATATTCGTGGAAGAAAGCCAAAAAAGTAACATTTTGAATGACCTAGAAGGATAGAAATTACCTAAATTAACAGAAAACTCACTAGCCGAACTAAAGTATCTGTTTGTTGTCACTGTCACCTCTACTGTGCAGGCATTCTTGTTTTTAGTAATAAGATTAATTATAATCTGCTTTATTTCACTATAAAGGTGTAAAAAATATATAAAAGATTAGTAGGGACCGTTGTGATGCATAGACCAAACAGGCCGTTCATTAAGTACCTTTTCTAAGTAGTAGCTTTTTCGATACATACTAGAATTTGTTTACGCATTTACCATAATGTTCCTTATCGTCATACTTGAGGTAATAATCACAGTGATAAGAGATTTGTCATATGAAATCCGTACCCATCATTAGGATTCTGGTTATGTTCACTCCCGAGTTTCTGACACTGATCTACACTCCACGTAGATAAAGCGTGTATTATAGCAGGAATTATGTATCACCTATTTAGATGCATGCCCAGTTTTGGATGGAAGAGCTACCTAAGTTCTTCGTAACTTAGATAGATACGCTTGGATCTTCTACGAGAGCGAGTGTAGCACCAACTTCTGCAAAAGAATCTAAGACGTTCTGTCACTTTAAATTTTGTGTGGGGTAATTAAACTTAAGCAGTAGTAAATTACCAGATCATCAGCTAGATTGCAGACTATATTGATTCCAGAAAGATAAGCACATGTCATGGTGTCACAAATCTCAACTGGTGAACTCCTCGGACAATCCGACCACCCGGGATAATTTAGCGTTATTCGATTATTCAGCAGTCGTCATTTAGCTAGGCCTTAATAATGCAAACCTCTTTGACCTTCTGAGCAGTTATGAGGCAGTAGGACTATTCATTTTGCCACTGAAAATGTCCAATAGGTGGTACTTCAAACTGTATCGACGGTCGTTGCATGTCCATACATACACATCGTGGAGTCATTTTCGAGAGCGGCTTAGTCGGTCAGACAGACATTTTAATATGATTTAGAATTCGAGATCGACCTAAGGATCTTTTCATTTAATTCACTAAGAAATTTCGAACACTCTACTCAAGTAGCTGTTAAGTATTTCGATGTGTATAAATTTATCGTGTACATTACGCATTTTAAGCTTCTTGAACACAAAAATTATTTAAGATGAGGGAACGTGTCGCTGCAGATTTCCAGTCTTGAGAATGGAGTCGTCAGCTAATTTTCCGATTGCAGATTGGAAGTGGTTTGTTTTCTAATCGAACACTACAAAGTTTTAATATCACTTCTACACAACAATTCTTAAAAGTTTGACAAAAACACGTCTTCTGTTTGTTTCAATCAGCTAATCATAATAACTCTAAGTTGTTTGCGATTTAAAACACATCGCAGCTCAATTAAATGATGCTAAGTATCAACCTAGTTCACGCACAGATCACGCACGATTCTCGATAGTGGAGTACTATATTCAACAATATAAGAGACAGACATTACAGCAACCTACAAGCAGTCTACTCAGACCTGCTCAACGACAGGTTAGACATTATTTTTACCTAATGTAGGTCTAGATTCTATAAGGTTCGGCTTACGGTATTGCGAGTTTTCGCCCGATACCTGATTGTGTCTTTTCCTCTGTCTGTTTTAGTCAGGTAGATTAGTGGTTTTCTTGCCTATTCAACTTTCAAAGATTCGCCCATCCGACTAGTGTAATCTCATCATTAGAGCGCCATCGGGGGTTTAGTCAAGCGGCCGACTATCGGTTGCCTGTTTTCTACATACTTGCACAGACCCACCCTTCTTTAATCCCATAATGGAGCATGGTCCGTAAGACATAGCCCTGAGATTTCAGTTGGCTCGGATGCCTTGAGGTCCTCGGGGGTGTCGTGTGTCACGCAGTAACACCCTACGCCACGCAGGCTGACAGGCAATCATTTTCAAGGTGCTCTTCAAAGCCCATCGCGACCGAGAACGTGGGCATAGGACGGGTTTGGGAGCGCATCGCATGAAATAGGATGAGTAGGGTAGTAAAATAGGCAGTTGCCTATACTAGCCGGCTTATGTCAATAAAGACAAGTGGCGCTCCCTGGTGGACGGTCTTAAGTCGGTCAAATATTAAGGAGTGTCCGTAGCAAAACCTTTACTACGGCGATCTTTGAGTCACCTGAACAACCTTCATCGTTCCTGATAATAATAAAGCATATGTCTTCCCTCTGCCTTCGTATCGTGTTATTGCCATTACTGCATCCGGGAAGCATGGTAAGTACGGTTTCTTGAAGAAGAGCGTTAAAATTGAGCAACATAACAAAACATGTAGAATGTATCATTGGACCAGACTTTTATTCATAATTATAGCGTTATTAATTTCCGTTTGAGTCGTGCATTGGTTATCGTCGAAAAACATGATAAACAATAGACCCTTGCACGGAAAAAAACGCTCAAATCAGGACCACAAATTTGAGAAAAATGATTTGCCTAACAGAAGCGGGAAAAGACTAAAAAAGGAATGGCAGCCTTACTAACCTGTGTATTTACATGATGAAAATCTGTCTCGAACTCCTCTGGATCGGTACTACCGCGTCTCTTCCCTGCGGATCTCCGTTTGCTGCTCGCCTGCTGCTGCTGTTGTGCGAGGCGTGCCTGGGCCTTCTTTTGGGCGCAGATCCTCCGTCGGTGACAACAGCACCGTAGACACATGATCTTCCAAAGCGCGAGCCAGAAAAGAGCAAGAAAGGCAGCGAGGGCCACCAGAATACCTTTGCCCTCCGCTCCGCCCTCACTGATCAGGTACACCACCCAACAAATCTCGCCTGGGCAGGTAAACGGATCAAAGATGAAATAAAAGAAACCAGATACACGTGGTTTTATCCAGGGTGACTCATTCATTCAATGGAGTCGAACTTGAATCGAAGGAAACATCTAACATTGTCAGCCAAAGTCTAGTGTCGTAAATGCTACCGGCGAAAAACTGATAGCTCTTATAACAAGCGACAATTTCGTTTGAATTTTTGGTCGTTGTTTCCATCCAGTGATTCAACAGTGTGATCATTTCGCACACCTATACCGTTACAAATAGTAAAACGGAATAGTACTATAAACTGAAATTGACAACATTTCTCTTTGAGCATCTCATAATCAGTACGATTGCAGAAGAGCGTCGGCTATAAAAACGGCCAGCTATCATCATAAATCAGCACATTTTCGCTGGCTATTATGCGTACTCTGTAACAAGGAAACCCCCTGCACATCTAACGCCGAAGAGGTAAATAACAGTAAGCTAAGATCCCGAGTAACCACTTTATCAGATGCCAAATGCTATTATATACTGTGAGCCATTGCTCACATACACCGAAAAAGACATTCTACGATCCAGCAAGCTCGTTTGAAGTGAAAAGGGGTTTGCGAGAGAGCGAAAGTCCATTGCGGTGATGTCAATGAACGCAGGACACAGGCGGTCCTTTTTCCATGAGGGAGCAGAATGTCTTTTGCCTGCTGCCTACCATAGAGCAGACAGGAATTGTTGAGGTAAATAAGTGCTCTACGATAAACATGATAATAAAATGCAAAGGCGACTTCCTGTTTCTTCGACGTGGTGCTAGCAGCCTACACCTTCCGCAAAACGATCTGGTACTGCAAACAGGCCGGCCTATGCTTCCGTAGCTGTAGTACATTATTGCTATATCGCAATTGCTCCTGAGACAGTTTCAGTGTAGTTCTTGATTTTCGTTAAGTCAGTTTGTGGTACTTTTAATACAGACATAGACATAGACATAACAACATTTAGACCCACTCGATCGTTGCTGACTTTGCAAGGTTGGTTTGCCACGTTGCATGGCTGTATCATTATACGCCGTCTGTGTTCGGTCTAATGGAGAAGCTAAGAATAGGGTTCCGAAAACTATAGTCGAGCTATGTAAGGCAGGTGAGATTACATTAGCAACTCAGGGCTAATAAACCGTCTGGGCTTAAATACTGGGAAAGTATGATTATGTCGCTGAGCTCGTCTAGTTATATCTAGCTACCTGAACGCGCAAAACGTTGTATTCTGTCTATATCACATGCCAAAAATAATACATAAGATAATTATTTGCTGGGCGCGCTGCTGGATGACAGAGTATAATGGTGATGAAAATGACAATGAGGGAAGACTTAAGCGGGATGACTCACCGGACGCAATGACCACAAGTAGGAATGGCAGGCATTGACGATGCACGGGCATCTTGTTCGCGTATTTGCTGGATGCTGGCAGGAACAGGAACGTTGATAGAAATAGCAGAATACTAACCGACAATAGCACGAATCCCAGTGTCTATATGCATTGAGCAGAAGAAAGGGACCAAAAAGCAGCATTGAAGCATTTCAGTGTTGACTATATTCAATATGAATTGTTTATGGGATGGCTACATACTTAAGGCAAGCCGATGCTAACATGTACGGTTTAAAACCATATGCTAGCTAAACGACTACTACCT
This sequence comes from Varroa destructor, assembly GCF_002443255.2. Taxonomy (NCBI): domain Eukaryota; kingdom Metazoa; phylum Arthropoda; class Arachnida; order Mesostigmata; family Varroidae; genus Varroa; species Varroa destructor. The sequence goes on from NW_019211457.1 coordinate 37,640,643, forward strand.
AAACCTGAAATATCTTCTCAAATGGCTCCATTTTATATTCAATCTGTATTTATTTATAACAGGTTCAATGTGCACTTTGCGATGTATCATTGACACGTTTTGGTTTGCCATTGAAGCATTGGCGCGTGTGCTTTAGTTCAGCTGTAAGAAAGTTCATCAATCCTTCCTCTGTCAAGCTGCCCGCGTCGAACAGTGAACGTTTGACCATCATTTAACTTCCTTGTAACCGCGATCCTTCCTCAATATTGCTTCGTTTTTTTTTTCGTTTTCTTCCTCCGCCCTCCTCTCGGAACCCCACTTAAATAAACAACGGACTTTCGCGGTACCTGCAACCGAAGCGCCGTCTCTCCGGCTGCTAATGCACGACTATGCCTGTATGCCACGCCATCTGTACACTCGATCGAACGTCCGCTCATCCACTCGTCTTTGCCACAGCATATTTATACTGCATAAAGATGCTTACTATCGGTGACATAAGGAGGCTATGAATTAAATTCCTAGTTTAGGTAGCCGAATGGCAAGACCTTTAGTTTTTCGTCTTATGACAGTCATTTCTCGACAGCCTTGTAGCACTGTTTGAGATTATCGACACCTTGAAGGTAGTATTGGGGCGTAATGGCTAAATAGCAAGCGAACGAGATTATGGTACGAAAAATAATGCTGGTGAAAGCAAAAGGTAAAACACTATATGGATTTTCAAGAGAATTGGCCACTTGCGCGACTTTGCTTTACGTCAGGGGCGGACCACCACAGGTACGTATTGCGTTAGACCAATGCTGTGGGCAGACGATGGCGGCGGCTATGGCAGCATCTAGCTGTTATATCTAGAATAAGGCTGCAAAATAAGGAGAATACAGTTTACCTTAAATGAGAAAGTGTGTCCTTGCTGTACGAATAGGGCGCCAGCAGCGCCTGTTAGACCGCAGAGGAAAGAGAATCCCCAAGCGGCAATGCAGAGTGAGCAACGATGGTCATACTGGTCATCAAACGGATCATCGTGAAGGACTCCTGGTTGGGAGCCTTGATGGTGATCGGGTGCAGACTGCGGTCGTTCGGAATCGACAGCAGAAGGCGGACGTGGTGTGGGTAGGCTAGATCCCGATTGTGACGGTGGGGATGCTCCCGTAGCAGAAGGCGCCAGTTGTTGACTGCCTAGGCCACCGGAGCCGATCACAGTCTGACTCTGCGGCGTCAATGGTGGTGGCGCGATGCCAGGCTGGAAAGGAGCAGCCATTTGCTGCGAGAAAAAAAAAGGCAAAAAAGAGAATAAGGGGTTGCGCACTGAGGATAGCGTGGTAGATATACGACCGAAAACAACTGCAGCTAAACCAGCATCTACGAGGCGTCGAAGTAACCTGGCCACAACAGCAATTCCTCAAGCAATCAGTCTGTATGCAGAACCATCGACTGGTGTTATTGCTACTGAGATCTGGAGATCGAAGTAAAAGAAAGAAACTGCTACGCGACGGCTACGAAATAAATGATCGACGGACGAACGGATAAACAGGATCTTGCCTGTGTCCCTTCCCTTAGAGTTTCGATTTCGAAGTTTCGCTTAGGCAAACTAGCCAGGTTAGACGGAATGGGAACGGGCAATTTCGAAATTCGATAAAATACCACTATACACCTGGATGGGAGCCGGTATTTGGGTGGGTGTGGCTGCCTGCGGGATGACGTGTGGCTGCATCGGGGGGAATTGCGATGCCAGCACGTTAGGCTGCACGAATTGCTGTGGCATTGTCGACGGATAATACGGATAGCCTGTAATAGTTTATCGAGACAGAATCAGACAAAGCGCGGAACTTTTAGAGCTGTAGCCATAGACTTATCTGCTAAAAAAAGCAGGACGTCCGAGCAAACGACCCCATTATGCACAGGTCAACGTTGAGGCTTTGTCAGTGCGCAACAAGAAGCCGTCGTGAAACATGCTCGAACGCGTGTTTACGGGTGTGTCTGTTTAACGATACAATCTGATTGATAGCCCTTATCACAAATGGACCATAGGGACTTCAACTAACAAAGGCATAAACACCATTGCAATTCCATTATACCGTACGATGTATGCCAGTGATAAATGCGATCAAGAGGAAGCCCCGTCCGCCCCTTCAACGCTTCATATGTTGGTGAGTAGACCTGATGCAGGTACACATCAGCTAATTGCATTGAAGCATTATTTATTAGTATACGTTTCGATAGCGCTGTTATTGAAATTATAGCCTCGTTGTTGTTGTTATTATTATAATATATATATATATATATATATTTCGCATAAACACTTTGAGCAAATGCATAAAATATATATATATACTTGCAGGTATATAAGTCTGGAATACTTACCTGGGTATCCCGAAGTCGGTATGGGTCCGGCTGCCATGTGTAGCTGTGGACCCGCTGAACCTGGCATTTGGACCTGGTACGGGTGCTGCGCCGTCATCACTGACGCGGTCGACTTCATGACTCCACTGCGATTAGTGACGAGCGGCGCATCTGCGAGCGACGAGGACGACGACGACATCCAGATATGCACATATATAGGCACACACATACATATATAAGCGCAACTTAGGGCAGGCACAACGCATCTCTCGCAGTGTATGGCGTAATATTCAACTCAAAACGTAAACTTCACCGGTAAGTAATGGCCTTAATATTAAAACTTTTACCATCCGTCAGGAAATAGGTTTTGATAGTCTATTTTTAGCAAGGGGCGCTGCCCGTGATGCTCGTCACTTCCGCCGAGCACCGAGATACACTATAAGTAGAAAAGGATCTCTGACCCGAATTTCGCCTGGCTATGAATGAAATTTACTTTATTCTATATCGGAAATGGCTGCAATATGAGTTGATTTTTGGCTGGAGATGAAACATATACGAATGTATCAAATAATATACGAATTTTTCAAAATATTCGAACAACCATATCATTTTGCCGCACACAGTTTTGCGTTACCGAAATAAATATTAGTATACTGCCTATCTGTAATAAATAGGTAATTATGACACACAGTTCTAAATCAGTCTCCAGCATACTACAGGTTTTTTTAAGGGGCCGCTAATACTAAACTGCTTTAGTGTGATTTTTTTTAAAAACATTTTATTTGTTTTTAACCTATAATCATGTGGAACAAACGTGCGCTTGAACGTCAAGCATTTGGAACCTGAAAGAATCCTAGCTTACTATCGCTACGTCACCAAGTCGCTTATTTCGAATCTGTCTCAAAATAGTAACTCTGCAGGCGTAAGTAAACGGTTTGAATTTTCTTTTACGCTACTTCCATTAAACATTATTTCAGTGCGACTCCGTAGACTGCAGCTTACATAGCCGTTCACCAAAAAGAGCGTACATAGGCGATTTATTTTCTTAATGGGAGACGCGTGCACCATGGAGGGTTAGGCTACCATCTGCAACAGCGCCCATTTTCAATCCAATTCTGCGCCCGCATCCATACCTCATGCCCTACCCGCTACGGTCGTTCTCCGTGGAGTGCGCCTCTACGCAAATCCACCAGCAACTCAGCAAATGAACCATCAACCAAAAGACACAGTGTCACAGTAGCTCATTGTCTGCTTGCTTTCACGTAGAATTCTTCCGCCTCAGTGACGCACATGGGAAACCAACCCCCGGCGGCCAACGCAGCTTTTGGAAAGGCTGCAGCGCTCGTGGCGGCCGAGCTGCGGCGATGAACCAACTGTCGGTCGCAACAGATCATAGACCCGTTCCACAGGCTTGTCCACTGCTGCTGCAGGCTCGGTAAGGCACCCGTTTTACCCTAAACCGTGGTTGAGCCAACACGCGGCAGGCAGCCGCGGCCGGACGACAGCAGCGCAGCGACTAGCTATCTAGCCGGGGGCAGAGAGAGACCCACGCTAGTGGACCGATACAAAGGCGAAGAATAGTATGTCTGTGCTGCTGTGCTGGTAAAACGACTTGAACCTTTTTAGTGATCGGCCGAAAGCCGCCCCGTCGACCGAAAAAAGGCCGCTGGCGTTGATTAAGCCTGTAGGGAGATTCAGTCCGCTTCGCCGCAGAGAGCAGCTTAGAACAGTGGTGAATCAGGCAGTAGTTGCCTATGGAGCCATGAATACGCCCTACGATACTTAGCTATCAGCAACTATATATATATAAGGAAGAACGAACGAATGAAGCAGAGAACGCACGGGCAAAACGCCTAAGACAGTCACCGATGGCGACAATGACAGGGTACGTTCACGTTTTCAGTAATGGTAGCAGTGGTTCTCGTGACAGTGAAGTGCTAACTTTTGGGCACCTGATGGCTTAGCTTCAAATTCGAGAATGGTAGCGGTCTCAGCAACGCTGTAAGCTACGTCCTTGGCTATTTGCGTTTCCTCTTACTGCCAGCCACACAACAAACTGTGTTATGTACAGCTATGTCTATGTATTTATTACCTTCATATCATAGTTTTGAATGAAGACTTATTTCTTACTAGACGCGATACGCTTGAATTACTATCGTAACTGATGCATATATGTATATATATATATATATAGATGTGTTTGCACATTTGCACGATGTGCTACTTGGGTGGAAAAAGTGTTTCATTTCCGTTAAATAGAATCAACGTCAAATACGATAACAAGCTAATATTTAGATATTAATTTAATGGCTAACTCTTACGCATGGCACACAGTAATTTGCTCTACTGATATGAGCCCGATATATAGAATTGTATAAATCTGCTCACGATTAGGGTAAACGCTCGAAAACATTTTGAGGTTACACAAAATGTTAGATAGGCCAGGTGCATGTAAATATAAACATATACTTCTTTTACTAATTGACGCTTTAGATTACGTAATGTTTTGAATTAAGCAATTTAGAGTGCTTGAAACATTACGTGGAAACATAAAGGCGGCATTTTGTTTCAAAGACGCAGTTCTTTAATCGACTCCTTGTGACAAACTCATTTACCATGTGTCTTCCCTTACCACAGCCTTCTCCTACCTTTTAAATGATTTATATATTTAGTCTTTCCGGAAATTGTTAGGTTTAATCTGAAGGGAGTTTTGGGGCTTTCCACAGTATCGGTCGTACTGCTTCGAGCCTCGTCTGCCACTGATCGGAAGAGGTAGTAATCCGTCAGCACATGGTCCTTGAAAACGTAATGAGTACAAAATAATCTCCCACAAAAGGAGCTTCAACAGCCTTTGCCGCAACAAGCTAGGGCCTGGCAATGTCGTGGACAAGGATGTTTTCGCTCTGTCGATCGTGCCTTCTTTGTTGGATTGTCTCGTTTGTGGGGGCTTTTCCAGTTTTCTTGATTTCGGTGAACAGCGAAATTTAGGAGGTATCGAGGTTGCATTTTGTCACCTAGAGGCGTCCATATTTGAAGCCTAAGCTTGATGTGAAAATTATGTTCGCTTACATAGTGCAGGTTTAACAAGCTTATGGAGGAAAAAGGAAGCACTCTTCAGCAGTGGTATATAGATGTAAACCAACAATGTACAGTTGATAGGGAAAACGAATCTTATGATTCGTTTTCCCTATCACTGTCCCCGCTGTCACTTATGTTATTACTATGACCCTGAAGATCCACTACTTTGTATCAATGCAATTAGAAACATGAGTTCGCTCTAGGCTTATTGCTTATTCTTATGTCAGAGCTCATAAACAAAGCGCATGTTTCATGTTCCATCCTAAACACTACTATGCTTCTCATCACTGAAAATAGTAGATTTAGTAACTGCCTATATGATTGATCGTGATCATAGATGAAAACGTAGGATATTCAGCGTAACTTACAATCCCAGTGGCCGTAGAAATTCTATAATAGGATATCTGTCGCAATGATTTGTGTGATCCTCTCAAATTTGACGCCGGCGATGATGGGAACTTCAGCCTAATCATTATCTAGTTTGTAGTCGCCTGTTTTTCTTTTTTTTATATAGATCGTATGGTTTACTCCCTTGAATGGACGCAGCGTAAACTGTAGCAGTTGACAGGTTATGCCACATGTCACTTTGGCACAATAGAATGTTCGAGATCGGCCTGGTAACATCAGCCAGAGTAGCGTATATATACATACATATAATGCTAGCTTACTTGCTAAGCGCAAGTAAACCCGAGGGTCCTATCAAACGAAAGTAAAGGTACCGCCCGACGCTGCAGTCAATTGATTTGCAATTAGCAGAAGGAACAGAAGCAGCAACGAGCAGCGAAGCAATTCGCGGAGTAATTATCAGACACGAAGCCCAGAGAAGGTGAGCTGAAGACATAAAGGAAAGAGGGAAATGTTTCACTTCATAACTTCTGGGCTTTTTCTGGCGAGGCTAAAACGGTCAGGGCCATGTCTTTTTATTGCCATTTACGACAGCAAGTAGGTCCCGGAAGGCGTCAATTAAGGAGCAATCGCATGACCAAGCTTTGGCGGTTGGACAGAATGGCATGAAGGAATAGCTTACGTCATACAAAGCAATTTCCTCCGCAAGCGACTTGCGGCCATACACGACGACGAATGCAAGGACCTCACTTTTTATGCATTCAGAGGGAGTAGGTATTTGCTTAGCTTGAAAGTTATTTTTTTTTCGTTACGTTTTGCCTTTCGGAACATGTACCTTACCCAATCATAATAATATTATACATAGGAATGCTTTAGTAACAACTCGTCCTTCAACTTTTCTTACCAAATGTAAACCGGCCGCAAATTTAAAGCTGCACTTCATCACTTCACAAACTCTGCGTTGCAGGTGAATATATATAAGCCATAAGCACTTGTTTGTAGGTATATGGGTTAGCTGGAAGTCGTCTAGACTGTCATGTGGGCCAGAGCGCCCAAGAGTCGCAATAGCCTGCCTCATTGAGACCGTCCGTCGGCCCATTGTGCCTCATCTAGTCTACCCGTACATTATCTCTTATTTGAAAGTTTCCATGAAGTGATCTACAGGAGAGCTTCACACACGGACAGTCGCCGAAGGCCCGGGTATTGTTTTGGTTCCTGTTCCCGAGAGGGCGCAGCGGTTAGAGGCGGAGGATAGACTATAGTGGAATGAGATCAGATAGATAGAATGTACTGACAGAAAAGGAAGTTAGCCACAAGGCGTCTGTGTGATAATGTTAGCCAATTCGTTTCATAGCCGCATCTGCAGACCCAGAGGTACTATTCCCGCTATGAAATTGTTGATTAAACAGACGTTGATGTCCGCGCTTCTAGAACATTGAGCACCACGCATGAAACTCGTCACCTTATTAAAATCAATACTATCTATTAACGTTGTTCTTGAAGTAATGCTAAAAAATAAATAGGACCGCGGAATAAATAAATAATTCAGAACCACGTAACGCGAATTTAAAATGGATTAACTTGTGCACCGCGAAAACGTAAACTTTTTATTGTCGTATTATTTGTTTTGGCCTTCTTTTTTAGACTCATATCGTGCAATAGTAATTGCGTGGTGCTTAAATTGACTACCGCTGGCTACCATTTTTATCTGACAAACTGTATACAGGAACATTGAGCGTCATTAATAAACCAGTTCACTAGGTATGAGATACTTAACTAAATATCAACTTTTAGGGTCATACACGTGCAGCTCTTTCGCGCTTCTTGTTCCAATATACGCAAGAATATTCGTTAACGAACTGGTACCGCTTTTCTAATACACAGATATGGAATCATGCCATAGAAAGGCTTACCCTTAGAGCCACCCATAGCAGCGGACGACAAAAGCAGAGTACAAAGCCAATCGGCAACATGATTAGTCTTAGGTAAAATGTATTTTACCTAACTTCATTTTCATATTTCAGTGGGCTTCGGCGAGTTATTCCTTAGACTGCGGTAGGAGTCTTAGATTCGGATGAAAAAGATCGCCGTGGCCCTGCCTATCTTTCAATATTACAGTCACGCCATAGGAGTTACAACTGTGGTTGCACAGGCCAACTTACCTTACACTAGAAAACCTATCGAGACTAACCAGTGCAAAGTGGCGAGAAATATATAAAATTGCGAATGTTTGAACGTTTCTTCATCTCTGAGGTACCACACATCGGCCGTTGATAACAGAATTTAGTACGGAGAAAAGGAGAAATAATATGTTTTCGCTGCGCAATGGGAATCAGATTAATAGATAATTTTCTTCGAGGCACCTTATATCTTTACCTCGAACCTCAGTGGCATACTTCAGAATGACTCTAAACGAAGCAACGAAGGTGTGTCATAAGGATTTTGCATCTATTAACGTTCCACCTAAAAGCTGTTACATTTTAAGCCCTTTTAAGCAATTATTTGTCCCTCAATGGCCGGATTCCTCCAAAAGACACTGAAATATATCCAAAGACATATAGCTTTATTGTTGCTAAATCTTAATCCCGCATTTATGTTGGATAATTATGCGTATACAATTAAGTTGCATAATATGGATATATTCTTACCTAATTACACCTGCGAAATGACTCAAAAAAGGGGTACGTATAAAGCATCGTACCCGTACTTTTACACTACGTGCTATAACCAAACTCAGGCTGCTGTGATTTGATATGTTCTTATCAGGCCGCGTACTAACTTTAGGAAATTATTTTGACTAGACGGCAGAGCCAGTATCGGCTTTGGTTTTTTTTTCTTTTTTTGTTTCTTTGTGCCCGTCAAAATAGCCTGGGCTTTTCGATTACGCTTCACAGCGATTATCACTCGTGAAGTGCTCAAACCCCGAATAACCCCGGCGTCGTTGGCCAACAGTCAGAGCGATTGGGAGTGACTAGGTGATGGACCTGGGACAAAGAAATGCTGCTATTGCTTCCTCGTCCACCGTAGCCGCGCTCCCTCTTCGAGGGGACCGTCTTTGGCTGGATGGCTAAACCCGCATCGCCGGGTTGATGAGTATATCCTTACGTCCACGAAATTCCTCTTTTCGCTACGATAAGGTTTTTTCCCCGCGTCGTCACTCCGCTTTCGGCTCGTTCTGCTCAATCGGGCTCGAGGCGAGAATGAAGGGGTCGTCACCGGTAAAAAGATTGCTTCTGTGATAGATCATATAAGGGCCCCCTGTTTAGATGATGCGTCTTCACCCATTTATCATTACGACTCGTTAGGTCCGAAAAAAGAAGCGGCTAAGCACGAATGGGCTGCTATACGTTAATGTTTCCATGACACAGTGAGCAGTGTCAGTACTACTTGTTTTTTGGCCACTGAGTCATTGGGAAGGTACGAGTCGATATCAGCGTTCGCGTAATACATCAACCTTTCGATGCGCCTTCCACCGGTATCGGAAATTAGTCGAAGGCAGCGCGCACATATATTTTAAAGTAAGCTAATAAAAATTCCCACTGCCTGTGCGATGTACAGCCAATTGTTGAGGCTTAGAAGCTCCTAACAGGTGTCTGAAGCGGCAGTGCTTCAAACACTATTGTTTCCGATAATCTCACATAACTTTGTATATCATATTCGATCCTGAGCAATATTGTATAGGTTATCTAAAACGAGAACAAACAGCCTTACACTTATTACGGTGCGCAAATTGACGAAATAAGTTGAGCTGTTCGCAATTCCTGAATGCTGAGGTGTTAGGCACATTATTATGACACTTAACTTGGCTCTCATGATATACGTGCTAGCGTTCCGAATGCGTACGACATTGTCCAACTTTACGCCTTCGAATCTGTAATGATAATAATAATAATAATAACATTATAGTGCTGACTAATTGTTTATCGACACAAATCGTCGAGAAATGATGACCATTATTATTGCTTGAAAATTCATTGTATTAATTTGGCTAAAAAGGCGGGCTCTGTGAATTTTGCCCAGAAATGCACTCCGTGGTACGTCGTTAAGCGAGCTGAGAACAGGAACGTTTAACTTGACAGAAATCAACTATAAGGCCATAGATATTCGCGGTAAGATTTGTGTGCTGTCTTGTCCATACTTCTCATTCTGTTGTGTCGTCGGAAATATAGAAGAGGTACGGTAAACTAGAGAAAAATAATTCATCTATGACCTAAGAGGCATGACTTAAGATGCGCTCTTTTTCATTTTTGGTTGCAGTATATGGCAAACAAGGTAGAAATCGGCTCAAGCACGAACTACGCCACTGTTTAGGAATATAGGCTGAAGAAAAAACAAAACTCGTTCTCTTCAAATCCAAGCAAGTTAGCTTGATTGGATCATCGAAATGCTGATCTTGCCTAGCCCGTAACGTGACTGAGCTGATTATCTGAGGCGACTCTACGTTTGGAGACCACTGTCTTTCGGGTATAGGTTAGGATTCGCTTTTAAGGCCACAACAATTATTTTCAGCTTCGAACTCAGTCAGTTTGTACGAAGTCTTGGCCTCACAACGCTGGGCACGCTTAGCGAAAAAGCCGAAAAACATTGGGCGGGTCGTAGTGGTATCGACGGGCGCTTCAAAATCACTCTTTTGTTCTGTGCTGAGGGCTTCAGAACGCATCCGGGGGTTGCAGAAAGGCGAACGGCAAGCCCACCTGAATACACAAGGTCTGCGGCGTATCGACTACATTAGGTAAAGTACAATACTAGCAGTGACGCCCTGAATACTTTCTAACGAAATGTACTTACCTTAAACAACTGAAGTTTGTGAATCCGAAAAGAACTTCATTGTCCTTAAAAGAGGCCATTAAGGCTAAAACACCCTGGGGTGGGTAAGCTATTGAAATTACTTAACAAAACCTAGATTGGTTCTATTAGACATGAGCTCAATTAATATTGCCAACTTTTCGGATCAGTAAATAGATTTCGGCTGCAGTATATTTTCCATTCAGTTGGTGTTTCGGAAAGAGAACTGTGACTTTAAATGGCCATGATGACGCGAACAATCTAGTTCTACCTTCTGAAAAAGAACTTTAAATTATTTTATTTGTTTGTGCATATAGTAGCAATGAATACCTGATGAATGAACTTGTTAGTTAAATGCCTAACATGGCAATGGATTTATAAGCCGGTGATGAAAGAGATACATGAAATGAAGCTATGAACCAGTCCTAGGTAAAAACCACCGAATCGAATACAAGGGCTCACTGTATATTGAGATACACTCAGTCAGGCATTAAGCAATGTTGTCATTTATGTTGTGCCCTAGAGATCTAAGTGTGATTACTAATTTATGACTGCGCTCTTAGCAAACTATATCCATATATTCATTAAAATATAGAAAAAATAGAACACTGCCGATGCCTAGCACCGCCCGATAAACTAAGGAATCGAAAATTCGCTATCGCTAACAACAGATATCCGCCTATCCATGTGACTAAAAAGCACGACTTTAGACGAGCAAGTACGCAGTTCTTCACTTTCACTATTGCGAAATTCTTCCGTCTTCCGCGACGTCCTCTTATGGATTGTAGAACGGCCCGCATAGAAGGATGGACACCATTACTGATATAAACTTATCGCTTCCCTCCTCATGCGCAGGAAACAATGTTCGTAGGCGAAACGACTCTCAAGGAAAAGCACTGCGGACGATCTCCTTGGAGTCACTCCTCGTAACAAATGCTCTGCCTGTCAAAAGAAGTCGTACCTTCAAAGTGGGTTCATTACTACGAGAAAGCAATGCAACAATAAAGAAGTAAACATTTTTTTAAAATTCATGAAGTGTTCGAGTCAACACTCTTAGTGTGTCGAAACGTAATATAGCCGATTCTGTGTAAAACTGCTTAAATAAATCTGTGGTTAGAACTGGCTAAATAAACAAGATTTGGATCTAAATTCACTAAACTTCTATTACACTCGTATGTGGCCCAAAACTTACAAAAAAGAAAAAAAAAAATGTTTCCTATTACGTGTATTTTAACTTTATTTACACTATGTATGCCGTGAAATTCACAATTAAATGTTGTTTACCCTAATATATCTATATATATATATATATATAAGATAACGATTTTTCCATTTGTGGAAGTTCCAGTTACCGATTAGCAAACTCAACAACAACAACAACCACGGACAGACGAATAGACCGATTGCTCTATAGTACGTTCTTTCTTGTACCGCTTCGTCTACCATCTCGTACGGCCTGTCGGCAGGATCGGCTATCACTGAGGGTAGGTTTACTTTTTTGACCATGGTCATTCCGGTCGCCCGACCACCGTCGTTGTTTTATTTCACGTTGACGAGAATCTCCCTCCTTAGGGGCGGTTTGCGGGTCGCCTATCTTTCCAACGAGCAGCTATTCCAGTGACCTTAGCTATCGAAAAGGAGGTACCAAACAGCCACGGTTATCCGTCGCAATTGCTGCTTCCCACCGTCGATCGCCGAATGATCATTGCTGATCGGCAAGGTGTAGGAGAGCGGAGAAAGAGAGGGAAAAAAGAAAGCCCATTTTGTGAAACGTGGATGAACCGAACGGCTGTTCGCCGAGGCGCCAGGAACAAGTGGACTGTGGTCGCTTGCTGCAGTGCAGTTTTCATAGTCGTAACAATGATGGCCACCGCACCAGCTGCTACGGCTGTGGTGAGCTATGGCACAAAAACTACTTCTATGCTCTTCGTTGGCGTGAAAATCTATGCCAATGTTTACTATGATCCTATTTGGAGATTACGGCGACAACCGTAGGAAAAAAACCTCTGCGGTGTAACTCGTCGCGTGATGCACGCTCGCTGTTATCACAGCTTTTCAACAGGGAAGTGCTGAATGCTGCTTCGATACTGACGATAAAGATGTTGACAACTGGTCGTCCTGAGCTCGTAAACAAGGAACCTGAAACGATCTTCATAATACGAAAAGGGCGTGTAAAACAACATCACTTATATAAAACTCCGATACAGCTGCCTGGTAGCGTTACTTCGCCGTCCTGCGCGCACTGGAACTACGTATATGATGATAGGACACGTGTGGTTCGAACCTTTTCGCTGCTTCTGGTGCTATGTTCTGCTTTTCTGAGTGCAGCTGCGCAAAGCTGTCTGCTTTCTTCTAGATGGTTCTTGTCGGCACAATTGAGCAGTAGTGAGGTGAAGGAACAATACTTCATTGGACGACGAATGGTAGCCTAAAAAAAGACTCCTTCATAAATATGCTCTGCCCACGGCCGAAGCTTCTTAGCTTTGCTTCCCACCACCGTCATAGTGGAAACGCAGTGGGTATGACAAGTATGAGAGGCTAAGGTGTAGCAGCAGGTAGTATCGCATACTTCTCGTGCTTTGCGTACGGTTTAACGCAGAGCGTGGCACGAGGTGTTCACAGGACACTACTGCAAACGACAAGAAGACGACAAAGTGCAACCTAGATCCGACTATTCTGGCCGCGGTAGTAGCAGTGAGAAGTAAGTGAGAGAGTAGCAGCGGAGTGCTGTATATACGTTGGGCTCTATAAGACGGAACGTGCATGGTAATGTGAGTAGAACGTCGCAAGAGGAAACGGTACAACGTCACGACAAAACGGCAGAGAAAAAGAGGCACAACAAAACGTAGAGCCAGCTGACTAGGGTACGAGTAAGCAGAAGTCTTTGAGACCCTTATGTCTTTGATTCTTCGCGCCTAGGAAGAAAAAGTGGTTTCCGTGGATTTTCTAGATCGTTAGGAACGATCAGGGGGTTGGTGGAGAGACGATGGAGTACCACGCTGTTTCGTCCGTCGGCCGACCAGCGGTGCTGAAAGATAAAAGTCAAAAAAAAACAAGCAGAGAAAAACGACGAAAGAACTCGAGGGAGAAATAACTGTAATAGCAGTAGAAGCCGAGATTGTGGCGGAAGCGCCACGCATTCCACGAGGGACAAGCGGGCAAATGGCGTTCAGGGTTCGTCTGTTGGGGCCCGCAGCCGCTCTAAACAGACATGCAGCAAAGTTCATGGAAAGTCTATGCCTCTTTTCTTCCTTTTCTCTCATCACGCGTAGCGCCGAAGAGGGGACATTAATAACGCCAAACAAATGAAACTTTGCGAACAGCTAACAGAGACTCACGCTGCGAACAAACAGAGAGCATAGAATACAGCAAGCACCAGGCAGATTCTTGAGTTTCGCTACATATACTCGTATACCTGGCAGCAACGGTACGAATAATAAATACAACTGCAAGCGCAGAGAGGGAAAAGCCGAGAGAAACTCAGGAAGAAGATGCAGCCTTTTAATGCTGCCCACTTCGTCGTCCATCGCCGCAGCCTTCACCACTATCACAGCAGCAGCATCAGCGCGGCTAACATTGTGGCCACAGAGATTCACTCTCAGATCAAAAACGCGCCCCCTGACTGTAAGGTCTCGCCACATGTTACGAAAAGCGATGGCTGCCTATAGAAAACGTACGCTTGCTTTCATCTTCATCTCCACCATTTCCATTGCCATAATCGTCAACAGTATCGTTGCTGTTACCTTCATACGAAAGACATCGTTATCACGGTGAGGTCTGACGGAAGGACGGACGGACGATGCGGAAAGGACAGCGGCAGCAAAGCAGCCACTTGACTTTGTGGGGACCGTAGATGGAACTACCGCTGTCGCCGCTCCTACTCTGGTAGCAGTAGTTCCGTTAGATCGTTGCTACCTGCCTGTTTACTTCTCCATTGGCGGCAACTACAACATAGAAAGCGTGATAGGTTTAAATTCGGCAACGATTCTAATCGCCTGCGGCTGCTCCTAATACTAAAGTCGATAGTAGCGCTATTGACAGCAGAGGACCGGCAGCAGTATAGCAATGGATGACACGATAGTGATGACGGTAATGGAGGACAGACAACCGGTGATAACCGACTGAGAAAACGAATTAACGACAGACACTAGATGACGTTCGGCCCGCATTTCATTCCTGAAAAGATAAATTGCCATCCAATGGATTTGTATCGCTGGTGGCCACGCGTGTTAAAACATCAAAAGATCATTTTTGGCAAATATGAGCTAATAATCTCGGAGCAAAAAGCCATACGTAACTTCACCGTCAATTTTACCGAGCCTGAGAGATGTGCCAACAAGGAAAGGGTACGCGGATAATGATCCTCCGAGAAGTCTTTTACTGCATGAACCTCTTTTACATTTTGCAACAGTGCTGCGATTATTTTTGAACAGGTCCATACTAACAACCTCGTAGAAACTATGCATTCGTTTACAGATCTTCGGATTACGCCAGATTAAAATTTAAGCCTATACACAATTTAGAAAACAGTGGATAGTCAAAAGGACTGCAGCAAAATTGGCCCCTATCGTACAAAGATAATACGATAAATAAAAGAAATAAAGCGATGTTCGATTGTACACTTCCTGACCATGAGACCCGTGCATAAGGGTGCTGTTATTTGCCTTGTAAATATAATTCTGAGGCTTAGCAAGCTCGACGTTTGCGGCGTTTCGGCAAATAGATAATGCTACGAGATACAGTCAATTAGGTTCGAGTTCGAGAAAAAAGTGGATCAGCCGTCAAACAGCAACATTCCCTCTTCAAAATGCTTGCCCTCTCAGTTCTCATCTGTTTCCGGCTTCTATTCCTCGAAAACCTTTATTCGAAAAAGGATTTCGATATGTTTACTTCGATTGAGATCGTTGTGAGTCTGAAGTGTGAGCTGCTTTATTCGCTGTCTGTTCCGTATCGTGACATCAGCCAACATTGATAGCAATAGCGCAACAGGACGAGACGCCAGATGCGCGGAAGGGGGAACAATGTGTGGGAAGGCTCGTAAGGCCGAGGAGGCGGTCGACTGGAGCGAAATAGAAGCAACTGGAGCAGGAGAAAGAGTGAGTGAGCAAGAACCAGAGGGAAAGAAACCAGAGGGAGGATCGACGTTCGCCGTCGACGTCCTCGCGATTGTTTCTGCTAATCGCCACCCCCATGCGTTCACCCAAATCCAAATCTTCTTTACCAGCCACCCCCTACCGTTTTCCCCACAACTCTATTCGGTAGCGTTTCAAACAGCAATAGATAGTTTGGTTAGGTGGATGGAGCCGCGTGCGTGTCATCTCGCAAAATCGGTACTTTAGGGCAAGCTGGCAGAAGGATGGGAAAAATAAGACGGATCGCGAAGTTTCGACAGTAGAGGCTAAGGGCTGACTGAAAAGTTAAGCATCGCGTGCTAAATAGACTCGGAAATACCAACCGCATTATCCCGAAGAGTAATTTATAGAAAAAAAAAACATGAGAAAATGAGTGATGTGAAGAACAAAGGGAAATCTTAAAAGAATTGTGTGTGTGTCACCGTTGCCGTTGGCAGACAATACTAGCCACCGCTACTACTCGATATTGGCTAGAGATTTCCCGGCTTCGTAGAAGAAGCAAAAACGCGAGAAGGCAGCCAAACCGACCGACCGACCGACGCAAGGCCGGCAGCAAAAGCAGGCCTTTCTCGCTCGAGCGTCTATCGATAAAATTAGATTAGAGATGCGTATCTAGTATCTTGACGTATATATATCCTCTATATCTACGTAATCAATAAATAGAAGAAAATGAACAAGGAGAGGAGAGCCTAACGAATTTAATCGAGACAGACCGAAGCGAGGTCGACCTGCCAGCGGAAATAATCACGGAAGAGCAGAAAAAGGCAATCGTCAAAACGACGAAATAGAATATATTCGCACACGGGAATAATAATTATAATCATAATAATGATAGTCACAGTGATATAATTAGAAAGAAAAATATTGCCTTCCTCATCCACACCATCAGCAGTATGATGATACTAGACTTATTATCTTCCTATTAATAGTTTTTCGTTTTTGCGTACCTCAAAGAATAGCAGAACTTGGCCTGATCTTAAGTGCATTCGTTAGCTCCGCTGTAAGGGTGACGCGACCGCTCGAAGGGACCACTCCTGTGGTGGTTCCGTTGTCGGCTTGTTGGATGTAGGGTCGCTATATCCCTATATATCCTCCAATATATCCTTCCGGACACCGTTGCAGACTCCGTCGTTGGGTTTCGCTATTTTGATATCCCCAGCCTCACCACCCCTAAAACAACGATAGCACCGTCCGAATCATCCTTGCGCATACAAAATGCGCCCACAGCCCACGCGCCCACTGCAATCCTTGGCTGATGGGCCTGTTTCACCAAAAGCACAAACACAAAACGAGATTTTGCTCTCTACTGTTGCAGTTTTGGCACTCGGTGCAATTGTAATAGAAGGAAAAACACCCGACAATCTTTTGGTCACAGCACGCACTACGGGAATACGGTACAGAAGAGCACATGCGATGATAAACTCATATCAATATTAGCCGTACTGCTTTTAGCACTAGCCAAAATCGTCACTGTGCCTCTAGCCGATTGCTCAAAGCGCTATAATGTTTCCATGTTGATGGTGACGGTGTTGGTGCTTGGAAAGGTGGGTACGCTCTTTGACTGGCTCGCTCGTTGCCGACCGAGCCCCGGGCTGTGCCGCCGAGGAAGGCAAAGAGGACTCCATATTGGGCGAGGGAGAAATTCGGAGGAGGAGGGATTCGCCAGCGAGGCAAAACTCCTAAGAGAAGGAGAGAGAATAGGAGACATTCACCCAATTCACACAGGAGAACTAAGAGCGAGTCGTTCACGACGAGAAACATTGCCAGCTGGGCGTTAGAGAGAATCGAAAGCTGGAGGTGAGCCAGGGGCGGCTGCCAGGATCAAGAAGAGCTAAGGCTATAGGTGTTGAAGCAGTAGTAGCAACAACAGCAGTAGGAAATACACATACGATCGGATGTGCAGATGAAGATTCAGGACTTTAGGTAGCCTATTGCCCTTACGCAGCAAGCGCACGACACGCTAAATTAAATTGTTGGGCCTTGCAGACAATGGAAACGGTACCGAAGTGATGTATTTTGACTGTTATTGTGAGCCATCAGGTTACCATTCATCGATAAAACAGCATTAGTAAAATTGACACTTAGCATTTCAAATCAGTGATTATTCGAAGAAAAAGAGGGGGGTGAAAGGGTCAATGGCAAATTGAGTAAAGATAAATTCTTATCGGATATTATGTCGTTTTGGTAAGTCTTTCCAGCCTCTTCAGCCATTGGCAAGAATTCGGCTTGTTGATCCAAGATGATAAATATTTACATTAATGCTTTTTACTATCTAAAACGAAAGCAGTTAATGACCAGAACTGATTCTGCCTGGTCTCAAAACATGTTTCCGCTTGACAGTCTTCATGAGATTTATTATGTTACCAGTCTACGTTTGAAATACAACGGGTGCGCACACTGCTGTTCTCTATGTACGGCGGGCTAGTTGATGAGCCCACAACCCTTGTTTTTAATTTATTGTCAGATATTTAAATTTCGTTGGATAAGATACCGCATCGCATAATATAAACATGCACATAGGAGAAGCAATTTTGCAAAGCATCACCTATGTAGTTGCGTAGATCGCGTTTTGACGAATCACGCTAGAAGAAGATGGCACTTCCTTTATACTGAAAGTACAAATAATGAACTTTTCAAAATTATAAGTGCACTCTGTAATAACGACAAGCCGCATTGACGTTACATTTTATATGGGGAACATAAGCCAAAAAGGAACACGATGATACTGGTCAGCAAGGAAATAAAACGTGTACTACATTTGAACTATAGAAAAGAATGAACGGCATCTGAATACACGCTAAGACAAGCTGCCATTTTGTTCATTCGAATGATCCAAATAGTGGGCGACGCAGTTTACTAATCGATTTCAAAGAAGCCCTATCAAGAGAAGTTGAGCTGTTAAAGGAGCGCAGATTTACACAAGCATCACGTTCTTCTCTGAAAGCAACACCGTCTTGCGGTCCGAAGTGACGCTTACCGCCTACGCACATACTCGAACTCCATGAACTCGCTGTTTCGTATGATGCTGCTCGTAATACCGTAAATCGAAAGCAATAAGCCATCCATAGAACAGTGTTCTGAGCAATAACAAGTTATAAGGAATCCATCGTCCACGCGTATCGGATTCAAAACCGAGTGCTTTAAGTCCTTTTACAAGCGGCCTATTACAGTAGCCAAATGACTATTTGTTCATACGGACTTGAACGAGTTACGTTACGCTAAGGCCCTTAAATCAGAAAGCACACAACGGACGTTGCAGCGAGAATGAAAGTACACATAAGCGAAACGATATATTTATTCTCAAATATTTAGCTATCAAGTTGTACGTTGTTCTCTTCCAAATAAACTTCATTCTTACAGTCTAGCAACTCACGGTTAGATAATCGTTTGTAGAATATACAGATAAATCTCTTACAGGTTCGTATGTTTGCTTTTCTAGAAAAAAAAACTATGACGGCTCCTTCGTTAGACACCAGAGTCAGAACATAAATTAGAAAGCTGCATTTGCCCGTAATGAACGCAGCCTCTGGATCGTAAGCAAATGACTGATTGGTCCATTTTTGGATAAGGAGTGGATTTTCCCCTGGCAAAAAAGAGTCGACCAGCTTGTCCACTCTTGAGAAAATTAAAGAGCAAGCGACACCGATCTAATTCCTTCGTCCTATTGACCTCCGGGTTTGGAGATTCCTTGACTCTTGTAACGGGTATCTGAAGTCTTTGTGCTTGTCCGTGGTAGTCCTGCACACATCAAATTTGTTCGCTAACAATCTGACCGAAGCAGAACGGTCGTCCAGAGTGCATTTTTGGACGGCATCGATTCGATTAACCCTCGAGTCCGCGTTGTCTACCCTGTCCTGAATTTGCAGTTTTTCTGTGCTGAGAGCTGCTTCTGCAGCCGCACATACATTTACGAACCTGTAAAGACTCGACTTGCGTAAGCAAAGAAATTTATTATCTCGGTAGAAGTTCGTCCCGCACGAAGAAATTGCATAACAAGTGATTTCTCATCAAGGCGTGAAAGCAACGCACTGTTTTCCGCCATGGTAAGTTCATTATTTTGTTTTAGGAGGAACTGGCAAGAATAGCAGATTAGCATAAGTTCACCACAAAAAATTATTTGCTCTATATATACATATATATATATATATATATATATATATAGCTTTTTGTTTAAAGATGAATGAATCATTTGTTTCAGGTTAAGAAGTATTTTTTTTCCCGTAAATAAGATATTTATGTCACCGCTTTTTCGACTTTTCAGAACTTTCTTTCAAATCTGATCGTCGGGACAGCTTTCGACTCGGTCAGAAGTTTTCTATTATTTCTTCTAACATGTCAGAATGCCTTCTCTTCAGCCTTTCTTTTTGTTTTAAGAATGGAAAAAGGTCGCAGAGAGTTAGAATTAATCCAAGGATTAAAACAACACATGTCGAGTTTTTAACAAAAACCGCTGTACAGGAAGTGTAATGAAGTATGGGTCAGTGCATAATTGTGATAGATGGTGCAGATCTTGTAGCGTCGCAGTTCTGATCTTCTGCTTTGAACAGACTAGTGCAATGTTCTTAACATTCCTTAATAAAGTTTTTAGGCGGCTGCCATTCTCCGACGGTCGACGGGAATCGTGAGGTGCGCTACGTTCTTATCCGTGATCGTTATCACAGATCTTCTAAAACAGGGATCGTCTTTGGTGTACTCTTGCGTATCTTCGAATTGCTTGAACCACTTGCTTACCTGAACTTTTACTCAGTGTTTGGTTCCCAGAGACGTCCTGTAACGTTCGCGTTTATGCAGCATACCTTATTATTCATATTAAAAACTTAATTTACACAGCTGATTTATGTCTGTATGGAAACAAATTGTCCCGATCTAGCTTATGCCAAACACGTTCTTCCTTAACAACATAGACAAATCTTTTCAATAACACATTGCCAAATGTTTTTACATATTTAGATTCCTACGATACTATTTTTAATTTGATGATGGCTAACACTGAAGAGATTTAGCGGAAATGGCATACATGTTTGAACCGAATTGGCAAAGCCTTGGCAATACTAGCATTTGATTCACAGCGTCATCTTATTTACTCTTCTAAGATTGGCCTGGCAAACAGCCCGTACAAGATGCGGAGAGACATTTTTCTCATGTGTTTGCAAAACTTCATTTGAGTGAGCTAAACATAAGCGTTCAGGTACTTCCTATTAAGCTGCATTGAACTAACCCGCACGACAAAGGGGTTTCCTGCTCGACACTCGAATTTATTTGTGAATACTTGAATGCCCTAGGTTCTAATGCATACGAGTTCGATTAAAATAGATTGCCCCTCTCCTTGCCATGACTATTAAGTTGTGTCATGATGAGCGAAACTGAACGAAGAATCATCTACCGTTCTAATTAATAACAAACCCTTGGATACCTGATTCGCGCTGGTAAAAACCTTTCTAGCTTGGCAAAAGAACACATTTAGGTTTATAATTCCAATAAATGAAATGTACATTTGAAAATGGAGTTTTTCCGAGTGCTGCTATACACCGACCGAATGCATTTTACAATGTAATATAAAGGCAAAAGTGACATGATTTGAACACAATACGGATTGCGTAACAAAGAACGATCCAATATTAGGTAACTTTCGTTCAACCATTACTTTTTTCTAAATAACGTACAGATGGGAAATGTTGCCGAGGCCACGAGATTTCATGGATTCGGTGTTTTTCTGTAGTGGTCTGGAAGATTAGTTACGCTATTGGAAGAGGAGCATGTGTGTGTGAATGATAGTACGAGGCTTATGATTTCCGACTCCAGTGTCTATGTAAGCATTTGATTCGGTAAATTCAGCCCGTGCGCGTTTCCCAGAAAACAAAAACATTTTAAGCCCTTCGACTTTTACTTCCTAAGTTTATATTTTTTGAACATTGTGTATTTTGAAGAAATGCCTCTCATGCGACAACTTACGCGATAGTTCGTTTGTGTCGATATGTCACTGAGATGAAGCCATATTTCGCTAAAGGCTAAACCTACGAAAGATTTGTAATTAAAGTGAACTTTGATTGATTCTGTATCATCCGAAGAAAGCAAGGAAGCAGATTGTTAAGATTCAGGCGTACGGTAAGGTAGCTAAAATTCCCACAGTATTAGGCGAATAAATCATTAATAGTGCAATCGAATCTGCATAATGTATCAGTGCTTAACTTCCTTGTAAGGAAAAATTAGCAGATTTTTGGTGACGGCTTAAGGAGGGACGGAATGCACTTTTTTTTTACTAAGCGGTTGTAAAATATGCCAGTTTATCGTCACTTTACTTTTATGTTACCGGAAAAACATCTCACCAAGGCAGTACTTTAAAATTTTTGTCCTTTTATACGAATAAGACCTTCACCGTCCTGATACCATAAAGATATCCTAGGAGCATATCACAGACGTGACAGGCACATTTCCATCAATTCCAGATGTATTCATGATTTATTTATACAGGGAATCTACGTGGCCGTCCGAGCATCAGCGGCGTTCAGGCAGACAAATTCTTAATGAGGAGCCCATCAAGTTATCCAATGCTGATTCATCTATAACAAGCAATTTCTAAATGAAGAAAGCCCAAGATGGCCCGAGCAGAGGTATCATTTAAGGATTTAGTACATACGCAAGTGAAACGGAAGGTTAATGCAGTAACAGCTAGAATTCCATTTGCTAAAGACTGGATATATACTAAACATAAACAAATCTATCTACAAAAAAATTCAATTTCGCAAAAAAATTAGGTTTTGTGAAATTGATAAAAAGACATTAGAAACAGAAGCCTGCGAGTGGCCTCCATCTAGGTGCCATTTGAATTAAACAATGGAAACAATCTAACAGAGGTGAAAAGAAGATTGGGCAAACGGAGGATTAATGAACGATGGTGTACACCCTGTTTAATGCTATAATTCTGTACATTATACTTTTTATAATAACAACAATGATAATAATAATAATTGTTGTTATTGGTATCATAATAATAAAAGCACGCACATAGTGTATGTGCATACTATGTAATCACGTAAATATGGAGCGATAACAACTAAGGTTAGACGTTAGCGGAGCTCACATATACATAATGTGCGGCTCACATAGAAAAAGTCCTTAATACATCATGGTGAAGGATAATGGTATCTACGAGCACCAAGTATTAGTAAATGGAAAAAATAGACCCACAAGGAAATGAGCAAAGGCCAAGACAACAACAAGATTAAAACAGGGTTCGTATTATAATAGAAATAAATCCTGCGTCAAAGTGACGCTGGGCCTTATCCAGGAAATTTATATGAGTTGGTGCAATCAATATTGTTTGTAATAAAATACATATTCCGACGTAAATTCAGTAGAGCTCCCATTATAATTTACTCTGTATGCATATTTGTTGCAAATTTTTAAAAATTCGTCACATTTAATCCAACCTTGAAAATGGTCAGTTCTTTTCTTGGTGGTAATTGTTCTACCAAAGACCTCTATTCTTATAAACGGATCTGGAAAATTTTTGGGCAATTTGGTTACACCTTTCTGATTTTCATATACCAATTGACAAACACAGTAGGGTGATTAGTGCCAATTAGTTTATATCTATCGTTTGGATCAGATACACATGTTTCACATGCGTCAGAGAGTGCTTCTTCCAGTGGATTAGAATGTCCGATCGAGCCGAATCCAAAAAAACTGTGTTCAGTAGAAAACTGCTTATGGACTAGTTGCTTTTGTAATTTCAAAATGGCCACGGCTTCCAATCAGATTCTTGATTTATGTTAGATGGATTGCGTTTTTGTAAATACGAAAACCTTGCAAATGTGCTGTGCCTTGGGGGCCTTTTTTAACTCCAGAGACGAGATGTTTGAAGATTTCGGAGTTCTTCTTAATTCGATCGAGTTCTTCACTGAAAAGTGAAATACTAACGGCGGCTGGATGGGTCGGTTTTCCTGAAGTCAGTCGTGATGAAGCAGACGCTGGATCTCGTCCGTCACTCGCGAACGGTACAAGTATTACACGAAATTTATAGCGCGTCTGGACAGATTACCCTTTCCTATCCAAGCATTTCTATAAACGTGGGTTATCTTTATAAGTGGCCAGCACTTAAGATAACATGAACAGTGACGCCATTCGACTTGTGCCGTTGGGAGTGTCACGTAAACGTGTTGATCCTCTACTCACTTACGGAGAAAAGATTGCTCGGACAAGTGTCCTAGGCAAAGGTAGTCCTATTCCAATCGTCGCTGGGGTTACTAGTGCTTATCCATCACATTTCGGTGCTGATTATCATAGGGTAAGCGTTCACCGGTACCAATCGGAGGCATTTGATTAAGACATGGCTATGCATAGGAGTGTTTTCTAATGTTACTTCTAGGGCTAAGCGCAGGCGCAAAAGTTTTGAGAGTGACACATCCAATATGCAAAGCATCAAGTGGTAATATAGAATTACCACTTACTTATATGGCTCGACACTGGCTGAAATTCCAGGCTTAGCTCAACATTTGCCATTTTTCAGACTAATAAAGATAGAAAGAGTGAAGATAACGTTGGTGCTAGACATCCCTACTTATGTAAACTGGCAGGTACCAATATTATTTCATAACATTGAAAAGGATCCAGGTTACAATTTTGCGTGTATTCACATGAATTTAAAATCAAAAGATCTATTTAAGGTGCACTCATATACGTTTGTACCATACGCGCGAACTATAGCTGGCCAACGAGATAATACGTGTAAAGGAAATGATCATAAACCTACATGGTTGGATATTAAACAAGAATCAGATTATGATACTTATAAATGTGATGGTTTATATCGGTGCAATAGTCGGCATGACATTAGACTGCCTGCAACCACAGGAAGAACGCAACGCCTACCGTGAACAACATCTGATGATATGAAGAATCGAGTAGGAGAAACATATATAAAATAGAAATAACATTTAGTCTTGTGAAATAATAACATATCAGATTGATACGAATATCAAATGCTTCTTTTATTTCATCTTCTAGCTTATCAATACTATCACATATAGAGACATATCGAATGCAACTATGTGAATGAATAAAGCAACCCAAAATTGGCAATGTAAATCTATTTGCAGCGCGGTTAAGTAAAGCACGACAGCCTCCGGTACCTGGCTTTTGCATCAAAACCAATGGGAACTGATAAATCGTTCTTTAATTAAGTAATTAAGAAATACACTGCGCAATGCTTCACTTGCGTATGTCATAATAAAAATTCCATTCGTAAAGATGTTGATCGGACCCTCTCCCCCCCCCCCCCCCAAATTACAAGAAGCTAAGTACACTCCAACTTTTTTTTAATGCATTTTTTACTTGCTGAAAAATGTTGAGTAGAGGTTGTAAATTAAGTTGGGTGCAGAAACTTCTGTGTCGAAGTCGATCAAACACAAGTCCAAAATACTCTCATAGTACCTAATGTACCAAGCCTCGTCACGCTTAACGACAGTTTCATTAATACCTAATTCAATTGACCGGAACCATGAACAACAACACGATTTACTTTAAACCTGTTCTTTTATAACAGTATACTAATCTTCGACCCACAGTAACATAGCATATGCATGCATACGAAACATGTGCTGTGTCACGGCAATAGCAATGTAGTTGTAGCTCTTTAAAAGTCAGACACTCTCCCTTTGCGCTCCCAGTCACCATAGCGCGTGGGTTCGGGCCCTCTGGGCCCTCCAATTTCACCAGTGATCGGGTTAATGTGATCTTCAACATCACTTACTTCTTCAGTCTTGCCCTTTTTTTGAGCGGACTCCGCTTTTAGTTCAGTCTGAGCCTTCGGCAGATTGGTCGAGCTCGCGTTTGGTTTATCGCGGAACGAGCGAAACGCTCTACGCCAAAGAAGTGCGACTCGTCGATTAGTAGACATAATTAACGAAGTGCTTAAAAGTAGCTTTGCTGAATTTTCTCTTCTGATTTTGGTAGTGGTAATCGAAACACTAACTCGGCAACTAAAACGCAGAAGCTTATCATCGTCTTAATGCGATTTAAATATATGTCAGTGCTTCTACGGTCGGTCACACGGCTGGTAGAGGCAAGCGAATAGTGCAGATTATGTGGTCTACTGTGTGAAGCTTCCGCACGACATCTTCAAGCAGATCTTGCCTGTACTTGCTCACTGTCTCCGGATGTTTCGTTCTCTTTGAATCCTAATTTTACCCATTCTTCTTTAGCCATGAGGTCATTTTCCATACGACAGCGCAAATAATCCTTGGCTAAATCACGGCACGAACTCGAATCGTACTTACTCTCTTTTAGGCAAAGAAGGTACCGTAGAACTTCCCGTTTACAGTCGCCGTCATGATCGAGAGGAAAACTACCCTTATCAGGCGGTTTAGTACTAAATGATTTTTGGCCAAACGTATATGAACTCATCTCCACATCATTTCCCAAACACTCACAGTAAGTCTACCTGTATCTCAAAGACAGGCAGATGATACGTCGAACCCTCAATCAGTTAGCCATCACCCATAGGACAGCAATGAATTTCGAGTAGTTCGGGCGGATGAACGCATGGTGGAGACACCGTCGTGCGCCCGGGCCCTTTACTTATGACAGGACCAGAATTTAGTGAGACCTTGAAAATTCGCTAATTTGTTCTTAACCTTACCTTGGGCTAATAATATGAAGCATCAGGCTGCTTGATATTATATAAATGGTATTTTATACAGTGACACTTTTCCATACGTTTTGAGTTCTGTACCCAGTAATGAATCAGAAAGGTTAGTAGGTCATGGGTATATGAGTCATGTATTATTAAATGAATCTTGACCCTGAAAACTTTATCCGTAGACTTTAAACGTTAGGCAC
Source organism: Varroa destructor (assembly GCF_002443255.2). Taxonomy (NCBI): domain Eukaryota; kingdom Metazoa; phylum Arthropoda; class Arachnida; order Mesostigmata; family Varroidae; genus Varroa; species Varroa destructor. The sequence goes on from NW_019211457.1 coordinate 37,667,138, forward strand.
TACTATAAAAATTAAACTTATGTTCACTCTAAAGTTATCGAGTAAGACGGGATAAAAAAAAAGTTTCGCGCTCGAAAATAGGTAGACTCCCAACCTAATATTTCAAACTAAGGATACCCTGATTTAAGTATCAGTCGTCGGATTGAGCACAAATATTCTGGAACTAAAGTTGTAACAAAACAATCGCTATTTTATGTATTTTACATAAAAACAAAGTGTAAATATTTCTGGGCTAATCTGTGTTTCTCTGTTTAATGTGTTAGGTAATTCCCTATTTAAAACAATTTAATAAAACTGCCAGTCGATTTATTATTTAATATGTTTAGAAGCTTTTCATGTGTATATTTTTATGTTTCAAGCTTCTACAACGTGAAAGGGGAATCAATCAGAGAATCAAGCTTGTATCCAACTTCATTTGACGATTATTCGAGTTGAGAAAGATATAGTTGATTTGGTTTATTGAAGACATTGAAGAGTCAGAGATCGAGCTAGATACATGGTTTGGGGTAGAGAGAGATGTTAGAGCAGATGGTTAAATTAAAACATTTTAGTTATTGTGAATTATCAAATAATATCTTTCGAGACAAAATGAAATTACTATACCCTTAACAATGCCTTCTCACTGTGTGCGTACCTAGTTGTACCGATTTTTCTGGTTCAACCTAAAATGTTTTTTCACAGATAAATATATATACATTTGTGCCTAACAAAATGCAGAAATCGACATACACTATATGCCATTGTTACAACAAGAATAAACACTAGACGTACACATATACATAACAAACACTAAGAAATGCTATTATGTCAATATGAACACGTTATTAATATTAACATTAGCAATAAGCATGCGAAGATTAGTTGTTTTCCTGTTATACTATGTAGTAGCATATATTTTCGGCCAACGTAAATTGCGGTAGACCAAGGTTACCGGTTTACTCAATTTGCCTTACTTATTATATTGCGTATTATGCGACATCTTGCCAAGATATCCGTGCCTGCTAGTACTTTCCAAGCTCTTGATTTTACACACGTCATCATCCCTATGCGGCATAATCTATATGAACGATCGAGCGTTCTCGACCCTTCACGATGAACAACTTCATGTACTATTTCTTCTGCTTTAGTAGAAAATGGAGAGATGAGAGATATCGCTGAGTCATATTGACAAAATTTAGGCAGTAGGGGTGTCATTATTTCCAACAACTGACACTAGCATTGTACCCTTAGTTACCGTAAAAAACCTCTACTTTTTACTTTGTTGCGTTCGAAGAAACAACGCTTATCGCATATTAATGGATTGATATTTGCCAATGCCTCCGCAAAATAAGCGAGAAATTTAATTGCTAACTGTATAGCTAAATATGTGTTTGAATAAATTCACTATAGGTAAATATAGCCTGAAATAGGCGTTATCGATACAGACGGCTGCAAATTTCTTGTCTAAAGCATATCTTATTCCTACTAAAGGGCACGACTACTCAGCTCAACTGTAGACTGGTAATACAAGGAGTATTTTTGGAATAATCTCTCTATGTTACGCATAACCGATATCTGCAAAGCTGGACGCCATACACAATAGCACATATGATACAATGGATTTTCAAACGGTGTTGCCATTATTAGCGGGAAGAATGTGGAAATAAGACGGGAACTCACTTATAGTAAATAGCTGCGTTTCCTGAAGAAGGTATTGCTGTGGCTCGTGCCGGCGGTAACGATAGTTTTGCTAGCGCCTTGGCCTACCTCTGTCGGAATGAGAAGTCTCAATGATTTACTCAGGCGCTATGCTACATCGCTGTCCATGTTTTGTCAGCCGTCGCAATCAGTAGTCACCTTATAGCTGGAGGGTTGCAGACCAAACACAATAAAACAAATAACAACTAATTGGGGGGTACTACAGCGACAGCGAGTAAACAGAGAACGAATAATAAGCCAGTGGTCTATCGCCCTTTTCTGCGCGAGTTGCGCCTTCGTGTAGGACTTTACCCGTCAAGCTAAAGTATGCTCTGCTCTGGATGGCTGCGATGCGAAAAGACGAGAAGGAGCAGACGGAACGAGAAACGTACAACTTCTCTTAGCCTTGGTTGTTGGGGGTTGGAGATGGGATTGTTTAACATAAGGAGAAATACTGAGTGACGGAAAATTACAGGAAACATCTTCCTCAGCTTCTGACAATGCGCAGGTGGATGCTCATTTGTTTGGACCCTTTTTGCGGCTTAGCCCAACTAGTACTTCTAGTAAGCGGCACCATATCGTGATAACTGCGTAACAAATAATCACACCAAGTTTAATTTCTTCGTAAGAAGACCACTTCTCATTTACAAGAGCAAACAATCGGTGGTGTCCCAATCTCGCGATTGATAACGGTGCTAAACATATAGATTGTTTGAATTATCATGAGTTTTCTGTGCACCATGTTCTACGAAACGTACGTTGGCGCCTGACCGTTTTGAGGTAAAGTAAATGCAAAACAAAGTATGCCTACCATTTCAGGTTTGTCAGGGGCCCGTTTGTAGGTGTTCTATTCGAAATGTAGTCTCACAATTTCGGCCATGTCGTTATTATAGTATTTCATATAGGTGTAAGCTGCGGCATTTCCTGAGCTAAAAGCATTTAACATAGAGCAAATTACAACATCCAAGGAAATGGTTACCGCTTGTTGCTTTTGTGGATTATTACAAAGATGTTAGCACTGTCATTATTCAGATCTCAACCTTTTATAGTAAACATATTCAGCAAAAAGTCCTGTCCAGGTTTCCATCTGCGCTTCAAGTGGGATTACTGTTGACCAAATGGCATTTTATTCATACAAGAGACATTGATCTTTAATTGAAAATACCGCTAAAATGTTCTATCTTTTTCACAGAATGCTACGTGTTTGAAGGTTTTTTCGCTATCCAACGACAAGTCAGTGGTGCTCCGTTCCAACGGGAATTCTCCAAGGTGCAACTCTTGCCAACGCCGCTGCCTTTTATCCCCTTTTCCTGCTTCCTTCCGACCATTAAAATTTTAAGCCGCCTTCGGCCGTTTCCGTCGCGATTACCGCCGGTATCGGCGGCCACGTCAGTTTGATGTAAGCCGGAATCAAGGACACAATGGGTTCCCTGTGAGAAAATCAAACGGATGAATTTAGGGGAAAACGATTTCTTCTTTACTCCTCAAAGCATTTACCTTCAATTTCTATTTTTTCTTTGTCTTTACTTTCGTTAAAACAACACTACCGCTATTGATGTCTTTCTGTCCCGCTGATCTTTAATGAAGCGAAGTCTTCCTTAGGGTGCAAATCGCTAACACATGAAGCATAAACGATATGCTTCTATTGTTGGTGCATATACAGTAAAGCGTCAGTGGGGTTGTGGGGCATATAAGTGATCGAGATATTGAGGGAGTGCTTAGTCCGTTAGTTGTGATATGTACGGGATAGAATGAACCACTTAAACAAAATGACGTCTTTACAAAACAGCCATCCATTTAAAAACGTATTTAAACACTTGAAACAGTGTTCTTCAGCGGTTTTAAGGAGTTACTGACAAGCGATCGGATCATAAAGAACTAATTTTAATTTAACGACACTGTTCTGTCTGTCATTGTCATAGCGTAGCTATAGACACTAAAACTGATATTAAAAAATTGATATTAATTGATAAAATTAATATTAAAATGACGTCAACTCTGCCAACCTACACGTACAACGACACCTAAGGCATCATATATATGTGCTTATATTAAAAATTCAGGTTCACAATTTTAAGTAAGACAAAGTTATCCTACGGGTCCTGAATCCACTAAACAAAATCCAAGATAAATCTGCTTCAGCTTATTTTTAAACATACTCCTGTTTCTTTTTCATACCTGTTATGTTATACGGTATTCTGGAAATCCGTGTATAGTAAGTTTGAAATTAGGGTCAAGTTCAGTTGTATTATATATTAACACTAAAAGCACATCGCAGATTCAATAGATGCAATTATTTCAATATTGTTTTGCGAAGTCATTTGATGTCTTAACAGAACGTACAAAATCTAATGGATTTTGTCTATCTGAACTGTCGTATCATTTTCGGAGTGCCTTACTTAGATCGAATTCTAGTTACTGTCACAAGAGGCACTCGATAGAAGATAATTGGTTAAGCGGACCCATTTCCCAACGCAGGTCTTGGGGTGGGGTTAACAGGGAGCAAAAGTCCTTTTTTTCGGAGAGTGCCTCAAAACATTTGCGCTAGTAACGAAAATATATATACAGCTCATATGGTAACTATCAGTTTTTGGGGTTGAAAAATCTAGTCTGGGTCAATAACGTGGTGTATTGTCGACAGTCGCCGACCTACAAAACTACTAACACAAATTATACGTTCATTAGTTTAGATTTTCTCTTTATTCTTAAAGCGCACACGTATATTTTCATAGGTATTATATGTATATATATATATATATATATATATATATATATATATATATATATTATGGCGAAAATTGTCAATGTTGCTAGGATGTTAATCCTTGTGTTGAAACCGGGTGACGCTATCTCTTGCATTGCTGTGTACGGAACAAAACATTTATAAATTGAATTTCCATTGGCGAGACATATGCGCATGTAATCGCATCGTCCCATTTGCTATGTAAAGTATTTTTTCTTCATTTAGCGTCATTTATCGGCTGAACCTTTTTGACCGTTGGCCTATTTATGAGTCCACGGAGAAGACGAGCCCTTAGCATAGATTCGGTGAGTGAGACGAGCTAGAACTCCTACTCGTTCAGTCATTGTTTGTCATTTATGACATTCATCGAATTATAGGAGGTAGTATGAACATATGCTTTCTGTCAGTAATCAATGTTGTATTTTATCTCGCAGTTGTCTACTGAATTGAGGATGAACCGTCTTGTTTTATATATGTAACGTATACAGGCTAATATTTTGACCTCAACTTCCGCAGTACATTTCTCTAGCATTTTTGGCATTAAACAATGTCAAAATAAAAAAAAGGACTTTTGCTCCCTGTTAACCCCACCCCAAAACCTGCGTTGGGAAATGGGTCCGCTTAACCAATTATCTTCTATCGAGTGCCTCTTGTGACAGCAACTAGGGTTCGATCTAAGTAACCGACACACATTGAAGCATTCGATCGGGGCAGCGAATGTCGAAGGTAGATTACTCCTGGTAGCACCCTCTATGCCCCCACCGCTATCTTACTCGCTATTTTTTTTGCTTGATCTGTTCCTTAGACCGCAGTGTGTAGCCGGTATCAGGAATCCGGAAAACCAATTTAGGAAGAAGACGATGCCGATGAGAGAGAACAGATAGTAGAAATGTGAGGGGAAGAAGGTTGACTCGGAAGCTACGTGACGAAGGGAGAAAACCGACTGGGAATGGAGACACTATGGAAAAAAAGGGTACATAAATTCAAAAGATACTTGACAGTCCCTGCCACAACCCCCTGCAGCCGAGATGACTTTTGAGGGGTCTTCATACAAGCAATGAGCTGTAGGCGGTGACTGTGCCTACGGCTATGCCTGTTTGGCTTTCACTCTGCAGCAAGGGCTACACAGTATCGACTTCGGTGTATTCGTTGGTCCGCTTGAGATAGGAACTTGTAACTATTGGTTTTTATGAGAAACCAGTTATCACTTTGTATATAGAGTATGGACAATGCGAAGACGTAACCTTACAACTATCTAACCAAATATTAACGAACTCTCATTCACATAAAGACACTCAAGGGTTTTTCTTGATCTTGCATCCGTTGCATTTGCTTCGAATGGACGCAATTACACCGAAACACCTGTAATTTAGTTCTCCGTGCTTCGAGCGCCGTGCAATGTCCTCGTTTATCATTTTAATCTTACAGAAGTGATACCGGATCATCTGCGTCATAACAACCCGATTTTATGAAAAATGTCAACAGCAGAAAACGTATTTATACCGGTGTATTTCATTTTCAAACATCCGACCAGTAACGACTCAGGTACGTTTTTGATGTCAGTATAAATGCGTCGTACGCATTACGTCATGCTGTTCTATAGCTAATTTTCATCTAGTCATACAAACGAAGGAGATTCGCATATTTTACCACTGTATTTAAAATGCGCACAGTTATCAAGGTGGGTCGGATGTATGTGATTGATAAATGGCCGATATCTCGCAGTGTATCGTGCCAAAGTTTTACACCTCTGAACGTTATCAGCTCGCTTACAGTGTATTTTGCGCCATGATTTGCCACGCACGTTACTACTGGTCATGTTAAAATAATGGATTTTCGACAAAATAGTACTATATACTTAGTCGCAATCACTGATAAGGGTGTGGTAATCCGAGGACTGGGACAATGTGAAAATTCCTTGCATCCTATGCTGTGAACAAAGCTGTCCATAACATAGATTATAGATTTTAAGCAAAAAGAAAAAATTTTCATGTTAATTGGGGTTTGTCAGCGCGAACGAATTTGACAATAGTTATAGTCTTTCTTTTCCAGTAAGGCGAAATTTTCTTCAGGAAGAGACAGGCTTATGTCAAGCATCAAGATTGGTGAATGAACGCATACTCGTTACGACAGACAGCCCGCGAAGGTTCGTGCCAATTCGGGTGCTATACCCTTACCAGTACCTTATATATAAATGTATATGATACATGTACTTGTCAGTACAGGACAGCATGGTGTACATCGGGTGTAATTCAGTAGTCGGCCTTTCGAAACTGAACATCTGTTCTCGCACACTACGCAACTCGGATTGAGAACGTATAGGACGGCATAAAGAAGCGCGTCAAGCATCGCAGATAACTATTATAGAAGCAATTTAGTTACAAAAAAGAACGAGTAAATAATTAAATTGTTTCGTTTGAAGGAGTCGACCTATTGAATTCTCCAATATCTATCTACTCGGAAAAAAAATATGCCAGTGAGTGAATCGAGAGAAAACTACGATGAGTTTAATAATTATCCCACACAGCTTATCAGCCCATCTTATTAAAGGTAAATCGAAGATACGTAGCATAGGTATAATGAGGTTTAAGCTAGAACAGATGTTAAACTAAATCGTTCGGGTTTTCGATAAATCAATAATTTATTGCTCACGCTGAGTTGCGTTGAGTTCATTAGATCAATAAGTATTTATGTATCTGTATATCTAAACGAAAAATGTATCACTTTGTAATAAAGCTTACTTTTTAATGGCTATTACTTTCAGTTCGTAGAGTGTTGCTCATAAAATTAATTAAACGAATTTAATTATCGAGTATCTAAGCTCAAATGTATTGTCTCTGAATTTATTAAAGACGCCGTATCTACGATTTCAAAATTGCATCGGTTTATGTTCTATAGATTTGACAGCTTTAGAATACGTACTTCGTACGATACTGCTGTAACGATAAAAAGAAAGTCTGAAATCAATAAAGCCATCTACCTGACTTCTTGTAGTAGAAAAACCGTCACTAAAGTTCGTTCCGAGCATCGGGTAAATCGTCACGATTAACTGCGGCGGAAATATAATCAATTCGACTTTTCCATTCGTCGAAGATGTCAAGTACGTGCTTCCAATAAAGCCTCAGTGCAGTCCTGATTTGCTTGATTTCAACCCGCTGTCCGTCCTGTCTGTACGAATGAACTGCGAGTTGCACTTCAGGCCCTGTCCGCACCTGCTCGAGAATTCCACTTACTCTAATATAATTCTTTGGCCTGAGAGACCGAATCAAACTTAGGGCGTCGTCGTCAAGTATGACTGAGGCAGAAATGTCATCAATCGTGAGTGTGACTGCAACCTTGACCTTTTCAAAGGAGTCCACTCCAATCTCTACGGAGCCATCATTTAGCTTCCAGTGTTTCACCCCAATACTTTCTAGCATGTTGCTTCGATGAAGAAGATTAATTGATTCGACTCTGCCAACAACATCAGTTAAGGCGTGACCCTCTAGTTTACTGCAGGCCACCATCGTGTCCAATGAAGGCGTATAACTGCAGATTTCATAGATGTCCCTCGGATTCGTGTCTCTGGGATGAAACAAAATGCCGGGTGGAAGCGAATACAGCGCGTACATTGCTAACAGAAGGAGTATGAAAGCCTTCATATTTCGAGGCACGCCGATAAACAATTGACGAATAGTGACGAAGACTGTCGTCTTGGTCACTGATAGGCCTTGCAAAATGATCGAGTACTCGCTCGTGAGGAAGGTGAACGTAAACACGGAACAGCTATCGGAGAGATAGAGTATACTACATGCGACAAGAGTCATTGACAGCGTAATGATCGTATCTTGTAGCTCCGTCTTGGTAAAAGAGAACAGAGAGAACACGCACACGACTGAGATGAATTTGAGGAGTAGTGGAAATCGACCGATGTACAAATCGGGTTCCCGGTAGCTGTTTCGCCACAAGTGTAGATGCTTAACGAGGTCAACAAGCATAATCAAATATGTCGTACAGCTGAATACCGTCAACGAGACTCTTCCAAAGGCCAGAGTCGATAGAACAATCATGGACGTAACACACGAAAAGGATAATAGATACAGTTTGAATAGAGTCCAGAACATTCGAAGTCTGAACGGTAGTGGACGGTCGCGGTATTTCGCATCGAGACGCATCACCTTCGAGTACATGCCGCACGTAAATAACGCACAGTACGTTCGCATGCTAACGATGAGGAGAACCGTGCAGAGAAATGCGAAAAATGCGTCCATGGCCGGAGCAAGCTTATGACTAAGTAAATGGTCGAACGAAGATATATATCTATGTCCAATAAAGCCGCCGATAGCGAGCGTCATTCCGAGAGCGAACAGATCACCGAACGTATGCCGAAACCGTTGCGCGAACAACGACTCGCATTTGGGTATCTCGCCCGAAATTAACTTGAGAACCTGCGCGGCCACGACCTTCTCATCGGCGTTGATGTAAGTCTTTTTGAACCTCGATACGATTCGCTTTGCGTATGTGGCTGATAGCTCCTCTTCGCAATAGCCACGCTCAAGCGTGTTGTCAACAAACGGAGCCAACAAAGGTGGACAAAACTGCCGCTTCGATAAAAGCATTGCGATAGCTGCTTCGTCGCCCTCACGGGCCGCTTTAAGAAGCCAGCGAAACGCAACTTCCATTGATATGTCATCATTCACCTGGTGCTCCTGAAAGATCTTCTTTGCGAGACACACCATGCTGAAAGTGCACCCATCCTGCGCAAGTTGTAGCCTTAATCTGCTTTTTGGATCGACAAAGAACTGTTTTTTCTCTCTTATCCCGTGTGGATAGAGGTCATGTAGAACTTCGTCCAAGTCGTGTGGATCAGGTGAGTCAGCCGGCACTGGCCACTGATTACGTAACATGTTGCAATACAGAACGTAGTTACAAAAAGCAAGTATAAAGAAATGTACAGCCACGTCCTATTGTTCTTCTAGGCTCCTTTTCACTACCATAAACAGTTTCCTACTTCAACGATAACAACAAACGCAGTAATTGCTCTCAGCCGATCAAAACATATATTCGCTCGTCTGTCGTCGTCGTTGTCATCATCATCAGCATTATTCAACTGTCCCTAAGTGGCAGGAGCAGCTGTGGCAGTCGCAATCACTCCTGTAGGTGCATGCGGCCGCATGCTTATTCAATGTTTTCTCCCGTCGCTTCGAGACTATCGTCGCTCCCTAGAATTCCTACCGACAGTACTGCAACAATTTCGCTCAATAAGACACTCGCATTTGGTTGTTATCGTCATTGAATGTGGTTATCGCCCAAAACAAAACGCCACGTTAAGCGGGCACACTACGCGTAGTATCGTGAAGAGAACAATCGAATGGCGTTCGGTCATCAGCCACCTGTTCACTGCCCCTCTTTAGCCTCTCACTAGTGTAGACAGGACGATTAGAAAACAATGTGCTGGTAAGGCCGGTCTAACGTTCCGACAAACTGACGGAGCTCTGCTCGTTCCAGACAAGCACCACATTCAAAAACTAACAGACAGACGACCAAGTCTTCTGCTGCTATGGTTAACAGCAGCGCCTGAAGCGGCCACCACGAACGCGATGCGCGAAGCGGCCAACGCATGCGCCCAACACAAAACACCATACTGCCGGTGCCTTCTGCTCGTCTTCCGAGACGGAAAGAAACCGTTAGACTTTGAGGAAATAAAATTGTTCCAGTAATGCAAATTGGGTAGCACGGTTTAGCATATGAGAAGTACGATCCTGAGCGATAGCTTTTGGCCGATGTTCGCCTACCAATCTGTATTGCTATTCAAACGGACCACTCAACAGGTCAGCCCCTGCCGTCGATGAATGTAGCTTAACGTTGTGTCTCAGCCTGCTCGTTTGGATGGCACGCCCACCTTACATGAAGACCGTGGAGATGTTGGTACTGCCGTCACGATTCTTTAGCAAACAGACTAATGGAGAAGCGGAAGGGGCTAGTTGTCTCTTTGGGTTAAGGAGAGGTAGCCATATAATATATAAGGTCAAGTGTTGTTCCTGCTGCTGTGCTTTTCCTACCGTCGCTATAGGCTGTGTTCGTTCGCTTCGAACGTTAGCGCGATATCTTTCCATGTCTGTGCTTGAGAGTGGGTATGTGGAAAGGGCGCATATCGCTAGCCGTCTGCTATCCAGCTTCTGTATAGAACAGTCTTTCTGATTGTTTGTCTTTCCGACTATTATCGTTTCGATTACTATTACTGTTGTTACCTCTTCCTTTAGCGTGCTGGACCATTTAGCTGGGGTTAAACGTTGCCAGGGCAGACTCCTGCTACTCTGCCGGTTCGACTCTACCAGCTCTAGGGTCTCTGTGCGCGTGTAGCGGGCCTGAAAAAGCGGAAAGAAATGGGCAGCGGTTGGTTCAAGGCCTGCATGCCACTGAGCAATAAGGACAAAGGCCTCCGGGCTGTATAACCGATTCGTAGAGGGCTTTTCGTACGGCTCCCACCACGGTGATCGCAGCGGCGGCTACGGTGATAGCAGAGGCTGCGCAGGAGGTCACTGCTTCAGGCCAAGGCTATCGGACTCCCGGTAGCTCCGTGTCGCTGTTGATGCCGCTTCTCTTACGCTTCTTTCAATCGCAATGTCCTCATGATATGGGCATGCAGTTGGGTTCACACGACATCTTACCCTACCCCAGAACTTAGTCTCTTCTTCGAGTTTAATTCAATCGCTGTCAAATGGCGATCGCAACCAATTTCTAGCAGCGCAAGTCCGTAAGCGGTCGCGCCTATATTGATGCCTGTCTGTGCTGCCATTGCTTCTGTCAAGGCAGATCAATCATACACATACAAACAGTCCTTGCGTATATAATCGACCTGACATACGTTCTTATATAAGCACGAAAACTCATTGACCGCTTCTGTTATTGTTATTTGTAATAAAGTCTGATATAGTTACTATTCTCTGATACGCTCTTGTAGCGCAGGCTCTTTTTGCGCGCGTGTGTCTGTGTGCAGTCACTGCTGCAGCTGCCATTGGCACCAACTTTCCAGCATCGGTCGCCCACTCAGCGAGCACCATCAGCGTTTGTCCATTCAAAAATAGCGAACCGTCAACTCTGCTCGTGTCGTTCCGAGCGTCGTCCGTCAGACACGCACAGGGGCATGCAGCTATCTAGCTGGCTGGCTGGCTGGCTGGCTGGCTGGCTGGCTAACTGGCGACCAATCGATCTGCGTTAAGTGTCGCTTGAGTCATGTGGCTCTGCCGAGCCTCACGCCGGCGCCACCGAGGGCGCTGTCGGCAGCTTCCAAACTTCCTTCCAAACTTGGTGCGCTCAATGGTTAGTTGTACAGTAGCGGCCGTGGCCCGATCTGTTAGACGACGACTGGCCTAAATAGGTGGAGGCAGTGGCAGCAAGCGCCGAACCCAATTGTCTTGATTACGTCTCAGCCGACGACGCTCGTGCCCACTTCCCCCACCATTACTACGACCAGTTGTAATAGCGCTGCATAACAAATCCAACTCAGCATACACACAGTTAGTGCTGTTGCTACGAGCACTTTATCCCCGCCGTTGTTATTCTCTTGTGTCGTCTTGAAGTTTGCTTATTTTCCTCGGCTGCCGGCGACTGCTTCGCGACACCAATCTTCGCAGGCCTGATTCGACGATACTATTGCATTCAGCAATACCGTCGAATTGTCGAGCTTCTAACTGTCGTTTTTGCCAACTCTAATTTTGCGTGTCATAGAAAACGTGCTTTATCTTTGCGGAGAAATAACTGTGCATCGTCATACCTGGACATTGGCCGTACAAACGCTGAAAAGATAGAGAACGATTAATACCTACTCTACGATTCAGCTGCAATTGTGAGCTGTAGAGGAAGGATCGAGCATCAAGATGCCCGTGTTTCATACGAAAACGATTGCCAGTATACTGGAACCAGTATCAGCACAGGTAAGTTGCGTGTCGCAGAAAACAAACCGTGGGTCTTGCGCACACTTTGATCGAAAAAACGAAAGTGCTTCCTCCGGACCAGCTGATTGCGCGCCAACTGCATAAGAAGTTTAGTAACTTGTTAATGAAGGCACGTTTAATCTTGCTACCGATTATTGTCGACAGGAATTAGCTTCGCTCAAAGAAGTTAAACTTGGAAACAAATGAAAAACTTAGGCCTTGTGCAAAAGTTCTTCTCTGAGCAAATGGAACGTTCTGCGGGGGGGGGGGGGGTTGTGAACTTACGTGGTATAAACAGTTTGATTACCTTATAAGATCCGCTCGGAGTACACCTAGACGCGACATTCGCTGGGCTCCAAATGTATAATTATGTTCTTTAGCATAGTATTTTTCTACTTCTGTGGCATAGATTCAAATCAGACCCTTTACAGGGTCAGGCCGTGGGCCTTCCCTCAGTCCATTTCTGCGAGCCGCGAACACAGTCAACAGCCGCTCGACTTCGGCCTGTGCTGGTGCGCATTGCTCGCGTTGATTGTCCAGTTTTATATCTAGAAGTAGCGGTATTTATTTTTCTTCTTGCGAATCCCGCGTTCAATTTTCTGACTGTGATATACGGGGGGACTCCGTCAGCTTCGCTATTCGTTATTGTCGCTGACGGCGACTGCTGGGGATGACGAAGCCTCAGCGCGGAAACTTGCCATAGCGGTAGCATCAGTGGCAGTCACGATGCCCGCCGATGTGGCGCTGCCCGTTCCGCTGCTGCTAACGTGACTTTTATAGACTTCGCTTGTGGGTGGCTGCGAGCCGCAAGATTTTTGTCCCGCAGCAGACGGTTGCCGACTGCGTGGACATGATATTTTCTTATTAATAATAAGGAATGGAACCGCTATCTGCGAACTTGCATATGATGATGCAACCCTAGGAAAGGACTGCTAGACATATTAGAAGCTACGGCGCCAACTTCCAAAACGCATCGAATTCGTAACATTAACATGAACGCAGCAGAGCTTTGCTCGGAGGATAGACTAAGAGCGCAGGATCTGCCTAATATAATGTACAGGTCCGAAGTGTTACAGTTTGGAATTTATTGCTAATTAAACGCAACAAAGATGACGACGTGTGACGTTCAATAAAGGCTCACGACAGCAGCAACAACAAAGTCAGTGGCTGAGAGGAATCTTCGCATCCGCGTTAATGATTGTCAATTCGGGATGTGTTAGCGGGACATAGATCACGATAGTACATAGGCTAGCGTGCAGTGCGTCTGCAGTCCCCATGTATAAGCCAAAAAGTCGTAAACATTCACTTTGACTAAAAGCTTAATTAGGCAATCACGTTCGTTTCAACGACGTGTCAAGCTCGTAGGCAGCTCACCAAACGCCGACATGAAAGTCTCAGGCGCATAAGCGGCTTCAGTACAGCTGGCAACGGGCCCGATCAAATTCTCAGTCTCTGCGCCGGTAGCTGCTACGACTAGTACATATATATAGGATAAGTCAGTTCTATGCATGATACAGAGTAATAGATGGCAACTTGATAACATGAGCGCTAGTCGATCTGTTTAGAGGAGACGCTCTAACCGTTGCCGACAAGATGGATATCGTCATGTCCGTTACCCCTAGTCGAATGTAGTAAAAGTCGATCGAGGTCATGGTGTTGATGATTGGTGTGATTATATTGTTGTTGTTGCGATCAAAATACTGATGACGAGACGCAGTCTGCAGTCTCTCTTCACTACCGCTAGATTGTCTATGATGATAATGATATCGGTGATGTAATTAGTGGCGTATAGTACACGGTAGGTGAGAGCGTTTCTTTACAAAGGGACCCGACTGGCCAAACAGCTTCCCGCCGTCGTGCCTTCCTTTGAAATTCTGACTTGCGACACACAGGGATTTTTGTAACTTCTGTGACTAAATCACTTATATAAGTGATTCAGCATAAAGGGCGAATCTAGAAAATGCTTGAACCTAGAATATAAGATCTCTTATGCTAGTTCTTATTGACCCCAGTCACTTTAGCTAAGGCTATTGTTAAAGCTCATTTAGAGCAACGGAACGTCCGCCAGATTGGTAAACATCCCCGAGTTAGCAATGTACGCCGTTGTACAGTTCGATGATCGATTGTTATTATACGAAAGTTGTATGCATTCATACGACAGAACAATCAAAAATAATGTTAAAGAAGAAGCATTATTCTATTTACGTGACTTGCACTTTTGTGTAGTCTCGATTTGCAGGAGGGCTTATGTGAAGTGCCTTTTCGCGAAGACATTACCGATCAGACACGTAAAGTTGTTTGTTCCCAACCAAATCGATTTTTTCCATACTGTTTTTCTATAGCTGTCATCGTACGGCAGTGGAGGTATGGGAGCTGGTCTTTTCTGAGGTCACGAAGCGACAAGGCCATATTAGCTTTGTCGTTTAGAAGACGTTTCCACTGCGGACGGTATGTCCGCACTACCATCATCGTAGAAAGACAGTAACGAGCCGGAAAAGGAGATGGGTGGCGTACGATGTCCAAGTTAGAATCAGTCAACTACGACGAAAGTCGAGTTCTCCCTCCATGGCCCTTACTTCGCCATAGCATTGCATTACTTACGTACAGTGGTTTCTATGATAGCTCGAGCCAAGTACAAAGGCACCATTTTGTCAAATAAAAGGTTGAGAAATGCTAAGCATGCAGTGTAGGATGCTACAAAAGCATGTATATATATATCACCTATACGTTGTGTATTGTTGAAACGCACTCAAGTAGTTAGCCCGAAATTCGAACGGTTTCAGTCAGGAGTCACCGTGCAGTCTTGGACAGTTCGTCTGGCGCAGGAGTGCGTCATTGTTTTTTAATTGATGAGTGAATTAAGCCTTTGTTTTTGCGGTTATAAACATCATGTCGAAGGCCTTAGACATTTAGAAGGACACTCGGCGTTCTCAATTAAGGCTCACTAGCAGAGATTTGTTACAGTTCAATTTTTAGGTTCATAAAGCAGTTGTTGGTCGCTAACTTAGTTGCGGTATATGGCCGCGAAATGTTTTACTTGTGAATGCCTTAACATCGAGTATATATTTAGAAAATTATCGTGCTACGTGACAGTCATAGTCAGTGAGTGTTATTATTACATGTTTATTTAGGCGGCTGCCTTTAGATCTTTCATCTAGCTGGAAGTCGAATGAATACCATAAACCGCAAGCCTTGAGGTTCATCTATGATTTAAACATTTTGGTTAAACAGGATAGATAATCTATGGAGACAGCAGTTGCACCAACGATGAGCTTAGTCCTCGTTTGTAGTGGATGCCTCTTTGCGGGAAAATAAGAAGGATCACTTACGTCCAAATGATCAAAGGACGCAGCAAATTAATCCTAGTATTAAATGAATTGACTTCATGTGCACTTCTATGTCCATCTGATATAGTGCTCGACGTTGTCGTTTGACTCGGACACACTCTATCTGAAACCTGATTAAGAACAGATATTGCGTTACACCCGGAATCGTTATTGAGATTTCTGACACCTATTAATCAAATAAAGTGTCGATCTAGGAGAGGTGGCGTAGGGTGTAGTTCTGGGCCGACCAGACGGCATCTTCTTTACAAATCTGACTTCAGTTTCAAGAGTGATGTTTTGCCCGTTCGTCCAAAGGGTCACCTTGATTCTGACAGCCAAGAAAATCAGGACGGGACGATTTGGAATACGACGAAGTAGGTTTACAGCCTATCTAGTCCAACTACATTATCAAATTCGCATAGCACCATTAAATGGATTCGGTTTGTCATTGCGTTTTCTCGCTAGGTAAGCTAAGCTGACGATTTCTTGATACAATTCTGTTGACATTATTTAATGTGCTGTAGTAGTATACTATCAGGACTTCGTGTAGACGACTGCAAAGATGGCCTTGCCTTTGATTAGCTTGTTCCGTGGTATCGGCTATCCGTGGTAGCTCGATGGATCACGCCGGCGGTAGCCGTAATAGCGGTGGTTGTTATGGTATATTGCAGTTTCTGTAGGAACGACATGAATTAGGGCGGTAGGACAACTTTACCCGCGTGTCGTTATCAGATGTATTTCTCATTTTGCCGTGCGTAACGTCCTGCTCATAACGACGCTTCAGTTCGATGAGGCGGTGACCAAATTGCCAGTATTATCAATCTGAAAACGCTCGACGCTTGACTGGTGTTCATTCATTCATTCATTCTGCGCTAGCTACTTTATTAGCAGTGTGTCTATGGAAATGGTTAAAAGGTATTAGAAATTCTGTTCGCTATAGAGGGTTAATGATTATAAGATATTTCTGTGTTCGTGTATTACGACTGAGATTGGTACGGCAATGCCCCAATCAGTTAATTAAACCTATTGTTTGTTAGTGTTTCTGTTTTGAAATAATACTACTTTTCCACCTTTGCCGATTAATATTGAAATAATGTTAAACAGAATATAATGTTCTTTTAACGAGCCCCTTCTATTACTTGAACATATGAATTGAAATTTGTGTAAGAAGATATTATAAATAAACATTTTTATAGTGTATAGTAAGATATTAGAACATTTTCTTTTCTATCTACAAACTCGTCCTTCGACAGCCAATAGACCCTTGGTGAACCGATAAGTAATGAGTTTTGCCGTAACAGTACTAACATTGACGTCGTTTGTTTCTATTCGAATAGCGGCCTTCGACGGAATGACTATCGTACATCCTTAGTCTTTGGACTGACATTACGCCGAAGAAATCCGTTTACGACTGAATGCTTAGAGGTCCGTCAGCGTTTTTTTGTTTGTTCGCAAGCAACAATAAGGAATCGTTTGTTGCAAAATCACTATTGGCTGCGCTGTGGCCGGTGCATGACGTCTAAGTACTGCGATTCGTTTGGAGACCAACAACATTTGAAGGATAGTGCACTTCGGAAAAGGACATATAATTCATAAGCGTATCGCTTTCATATCGTTCAATTTGTACCTAGCCTCGAACTGCCATCATTTACTGGTTTCAAGACACCATTATTTCAGATAGCATTTGTTCAAGATGGCGATCGCTCACAAGCGATTTGGGCGACAAGTTAAGTTAAGTTTGAGAGCGTCGAAGGAACATTCAGCAGTATTACTTCTGATAATAGCGTATAGGACGACAAGCGTTAAACTAAAGCATCATTTCCAGCAAAAAAAAATCGTGCAAAACTCGTAGAAGCCTGTTATTTAGAACATTTTCGTTGTGTGACGTAGCGTAATAAAATAAACAGTCTTGGTAAACCTAGTTTCTACTGTTGAAAAGCTAAGTTTGCTAAACGAATACGTACAATGTTAGAGGCGGCAGGGGGCTTAACTAGCAGAATAGTAACCTGATTATACGATTGAAAAAATAGCTCTACTTTTCATTATAAATATCCTGTTAGGCAAAACGATGCCGAATTACATTTTAGTACAAGTGAAGTATCGCTTTTGTAGAGAGGGTAACTTGAACAATTGTTGTCGTCGCTCGTTTTTAGGGAAGCTTTTATTAAGCTACATTATATATATATTAATTAGTACATTTCTCGCGATTGCACCTATGCCTCATGATAGTAGGTAACAGTCAGCCATTTTAGATATGTCAAAGAGACCGCTAAAACCCACGGTACCACTATGAAGAACACCTCATTGCACCATACTATGTCTTCAATCATAGCATCGATCATTACATAATAATTTCTCCACTCTTCATCATCACTATATGTGATGATTACCTGGGTAGAAACACTGTTACTCTCTTTTTAGTCCGGACCAGTGGTACATGCCCCGTAAAATATCTGTCGCTTGCTGTTTGCATATTTCATCTCCATCATTTACATCACCATCGATTTTTACTGTTGACAATAACTATTTAGAGGACAAATTACGTTGGCCTTCTTGTCAGTCTTTATTGACATTATGCGAAACTTATGAATATCGCAATACGCAACGCCTGTCGTTCCTCGACCTCGTGTATAGTTAAAATCGGACAAATATACTGTGGGTATTATTATTGAAGTATGTACACGATATAGATAGGTAATGGCGACGTCGCCCTTACTCGTAGGCTGCCGTACTGCTACGGGTGACGGCCTACGACCGACCGACCGAGACAGACGGGCGCAGCTAGCTAGCTTATCTGTCTACATGGCTGCTTGGCCATCGATGTGGCTAACTGGCTTCAGGCTTATTTTTTAAGGAAGATCGTTTCCGCTAGCTATTATTTAATGACGGAAACAAGCCCTATTGAGAGGGGTTCCTTTATAGCAAAAATCGTTGTTTGGAGAAAGAACAGAATCAGGCCGGCAAAACCCAGTAGCGGCAGCAATAGGCCAATATCACCGTTCGACTGAAGTAGCAGCAGCAGCCGTATCATCTTCAGTAGGTTGTCTGACAGTGATGCATCAGAGCCGTCGGGTTTTTCCGTTGTCGAGGTCATCCTAACGACGGCGAACACGTACGAGTGGGAGTGCAGCAGCTATATAAACATGATGATAAGGACAACTACATTAGCAAGCTGAACATAGGCTAAAGAAGACATTGGAAACTGTTTGTTTCGAGAGGCAACGTTTTGCGTGGGTGGCAGGGAAAACGAATCAAAGATAAAGTGATGATTAGTAGCAATAGGCAACGGAGGGCAACTAAGGGCGGGGGTTACTGAACAAAGTTATTTGCACCTTGCAAAGTTTGCACCTAGAAATTCAATAGAAGATTAGAGGTTCACGCTACCTAATACGACCACCTAACAGTAGCCCAACCGTTATTTTCAAATCGCATCATCTAAGGTATTCAATGTTATCAGTATCAGAATATAGTTTCGTCACTGGTTTTCTGTCCCGCTTGTTTTCGTCTTCGCTGGTTGTTTGTTTGCATCTACCGCTCGCTAGTCGAGTACACTTTATCCGTGTGAATAGTATGGATGAATGGATCGGCCGATGTCAGCGCAAATGTAGTTCGATTTGTCATAGCATCCATTAATAGATGAGCCATGTCACTTAGTTCATGGCTAACAAAACGGCGTGATCTTTCAAGTCATTGCTACAGTCATTATTGCATCAACTTATCAAATCCTCTATCGATACTAGTCTTAAAGCAATGTATTACCCCCAGAAATGCGAAGTGAGTTTCGAGGAATGGTGCACTGAAGCACCCCTTCAGACTTTTCTCTGAAAACGGATGATTGAGTGCTTTATCTAAGGAAAACCTCCACTCTGATAATAATGTTGGGATTACAATTCATTACGCCGAATTTACTGTCGTCCAAATTTCGTTGGCATCTTTCATTGCGAGTTTAACATTACATCATGTTATTGTGTATGTGTGTGTGTGTCGTCGGTGATGTGAAGATTATCTTTAATCTCTGTATTATTGGTTACTGCATGATGTGCCTTTTTGAAAGCTCATTGTGATATTAATTAGTAGTCTTATTGTCGTGTTTTACCTAGAACGTTAAATGTTAAGCGCTTACGCCACAATCATGCATGTGACGGAAGCAATATATTGGAACACTGCTGGCTCGAGCGTAGCTTAGTTAAAATCATGTAAGAAGAAGATCGAGAATTGGTGTTTTAACGAAGCTGCTGTTTTGTGTGCGAAGAAAATCCATAGATGACACGATTAAGGTAAAATGACCCGTAGTTTGTGGTCAAATGTGTGGCAATGGCTTTTCACTATGGACCATTATGATTATAAGTAAGTATGCGCACATAAGCTACCGCACACTGTGATACGCTCAACAATAGGTGTTAATGCCAGTTAGTAGATTCGTGTTTGCGTGAGTGACATGATATATCTACTATCTTGACGCGCTGATGCGTATTGTTGTCGTTTGAAGCGGTGGCGGTGTAGGAAGTCTGTGGCGACCAGACCCCGAAAGGTTGTCACCTTGTGGTAAAACAAAAGAACTCTGAAGTGGTCTTTCTTTCAAGCGAGCGTCGTAGGCGATGATTTGAACGTTTGCTGCGCTGCTTCGTTCGTTCATTGACTGCGGTTTAGCTCTGCCGCAGTTTTAGTCTGCTGAGATTACGAGTATTAGTCAATGGCGACGATTTCCCGTTGCTTCACTAGTCAACCGAACGACTAAGCGACTAAGTCTGTCTATGACCTCGCCAAGGTTTTTGTTGGCGACTAGTATAGCCCGTCGGGACAGCTGCTTGGGTATCCAATTCAGTCGGCGTAGATACGACCCGACGCGAAGGAAGGGGTATGTATGATTATTTCAGTATTATCTCGCGCTAGTTTTTTATGCCGTCGGCGCCGGGTTTTGCCTAGTGCTCTTCAACTGCGATCGCGAATGTTATAATTAGTAATGTTATCGCTTCCAACGCTGACAGTTGGGTCATGAAAACGCTGCTTTGATGAAATTACTCAAAACCATCCTTTGCCATATTCTCGTCGTTTCGAACGGTCCGGTTAAGGACTTGAACGTCTTTCAACCCAAGGCTGTGGTTGAATGCATATGGGCATCATTAGACTTTATTACCAACACTTACTATGCCAGATCAACGTATTCAATGTGCCGATCGTATCGTGGTGATGATTGACAGCAACGTGGAGTCGACGCTAATCAAAAATGTGATACACGCAAACAAACGTGCGCTGTTCTTCTTCGGAGGCTAGCAGGTACACATATCCAAACATCGAGATTCGGTAAGGCCTGCAGGGGGGTAAAAATAACGCCGGTAGCCGCTTCGAAAGCTCACTAGTGTTAATGTAGTGGCCATAGGCCACGCAAGTACGATACAGTTGTGCTATGTAGACGGATCAAGAAACTATAATGGTCTACGAAACACAGAGTAGGGCGGCAATTGGGGAGCCATCAGTCTGCTGTCTTCTATGGGCGTAGAATACATCACGATGTCACGGCTTCTATACAACAAGCTGCTGCTTAGTGCTGGCCTTTATCAAACAGGATATTTTCTAGTTATTTCGTCACAGCATATCAATGATTTGATCATCATTTAATGATTGACCCCGCCAAAAATTTCCATTGCTCTATAGGAAGCTGTGCTTATACTGGTATCTACGTCGACGTTGTATCAATTGTGGATCAATAGCATGTCGGGTGTCATAATGGGTATCGCATAAATCAGTTTATAAGGAAATTACAGGCCAAGGCCAGATTGGATAAACGTGATTCATTAGAATGATGTTAGTAACGACGTTTTTGAAAAGCACACATTTTTGAGATACAACAAAGCCAAAAATTTTTATCAACTTCATGATTTGCCAGACTAGTTATTAATATCCATTCTGTCTGAGCAAGGTTGTGGTGACGACATCCGAGAAATGGAAGTCTCCTGGAGAGAGAAAAAATTGATTCAGCCACTTATACGTTTCTGCATTTATACAATTCTAGATTAATCTAGATGAATCTAACTAGGTTAGCATGTGTTCGCACGGCCTAAACGGGTGCCGAAAACGCCGAGGTAATCAATGGAGAACGGGTACTCTTCTTGAATAGCCACTGAACGCCTCGGATGGCGTGAACGTTTAAATACTCCTATCTGCGGGTGATTTAGTGGCGAAAAAAGTAGCCCCTCTTTAACATAAACAAATTACACTTTCCTTCCTATAGCGTTGAGCAAAACACATGAAGGTCTTAGACCAGTTCAGATAGGTTCCTGGACTGGCATCAGCTTATCAACAAAACTGCCAACAAAAAAGCTCAGACCACTCTCGATGATGAGTTTGGCTTGCCAGCTGCGCCCTCGCAATTAAACGATCTTACCATTTACGACTTAAAATATCCCAATATGGTGTATACGGGTTATGTTTTCCTAAGTGCTCTCGACTGGACGGTCTGAAGGAGTAGATGTCTTCAAATATACACAGACACGCATACGCTCACAAACACACATATATATATATATATATATATATATAAAAGGACGCAAATGTGTAGACAATTTCGAGTCTGTTGTTCTGATGAAATGCTGATGAAAATAGTGGCAATTTTCGCCATGGTTGATGTGCTAGTTAGTTGTATGACTGACTGGACAAAGAAGAACCTATATTAGA
Organism: Varroa destructor; assembly: GCF_002443255.2. Classification (NCBI taxonomy): domain Eukaryota; kingdom Metazoa; phylum Arthropoda; class Arachnida; order Mesostigmata; family Varroidae; genus Varroa; species Varroa destructor. The sequence goes on from NW_019211457.1 coordinate 37,689,475, forward strand.
ATCGCCGATTTTGCATGTAGCCTTACGAGCTGCAGTACCGTTTACTGTCTACAGAGAATCAGTGAAACTCTGTTTTGTGCGACGCTGTATACCTAGTTTAGTAATTGCATGAGACTGCGAGAGAGGTCTTAAACTTCTCAAGGTTATAACTTCCCAATTAGGTCTGATTAAGCAACGTTCCAGATTTTCCTTGTATAAAGTTGATACACGTTATAGTGATGAGAAAACAAAAACAATTATTGTCGCTTTCAAACGCAAACGAAGTGATTTGAAATTGAAATATTAATTCAAAACATCTGCGAAGTTAATCTAGCCTGGATACTTGCGACCCAAGCCACACATGGGCTCCTTGTCCTTTCTGCGACACTGAATGATTTTAATAATAACACACATACTATGAAAAAACACAATTTTATTGTTTCTTTTCCCAAATAAAATCGAGCTTTGATTCACACAACGGTTTTCTTATGTTATTTTGCATTTGTAACGCATTCTGTTAAAGGAATATTAATCAAACTTTTCTTCTACAATTCCGTAAAAGAAGGCATTGATTTGAAAAGAGACCTCACATGTTCTCGTTAAATACAGTTGGCATGAGATTTTTCACAGTTCCACCTACAAACGGGTACGTTGACAACTAACTTTTCTCACATTTGCATGATAGTTAACCAGTGGTTACGATGTGTGAATGGACATTGGCTTGCTTTTATTTTCACGATAGAAGGATTAATAGGCACATGTGTTTACCGTATATTCATAGAAATACAACGTCGCTTCATAAGAAGTACTTATTCGAGAGCTTTTAAGTTACGTTACCGTTGAAGAAGGCCCTGCACGCCGCTCTGTGCAGTAATGTAGGTGTCCATGTGGGAATACTGTTATTTTATTTCTATCTCCTACTTATCGGCACTCGTGTGAGTGTCATCAACTAATTTGAATATGTCTTTCACACGAATTTTGGTGTGTGGAGTCAATTCAAATAGCGAGCAAGAAGGCCCTCTGCATCATCTTTAACCCACCATTATTGATCTTTTACGCCGTAGCTATATATTACAACTCTGCCTAGTCATCCAGCGACGTTGGCAGTAAGATCGCACAAGCTGAACTGAAAAACAAATTGTCCAGTTGCGATCAACTTGCGATCTTCAACTCACTTATAAAGTGTTTCGGCGTATTTTAGAGAAAGCTACTCACCACACGATACCGTAGTAATAGTTATTGTTATCACTATTTTGGTAGTTAAATTTACTATTAGCTACTCTTGTAGGCTTTTTTTTTTTGTTGTCATTTGTCGAGAAATACAGCTTCATCTTGGTTAGTTGTGCGACTGGCAAAGTTTTTCACATACATTGTTTTAAATAAGTAACCTACGAAAAGTTTATCACGGTATTCCGTCAACGTATGTCTACTTTGTACTGTTTAGGTATCCTTACGTAACGTTGTGTCGGACGATTAACTAGAAACGATGATGTGATGCCGCGCCTAGGTGCGACATCACGTGCTGTTCGTATTCGGATTGTGTTGTCCCTTGGGGAAGGACCTCTTCACACATTGGACACTGTTTTCCAACTTCATTCTTTTTTGTGTTACTGCTGAGCTGCTGGGTGAAGAATACTCGAAACGAATCATCCGATGCTGGCCGCTGCTGCAATTTTGGAGCGTCTTTATCTTTTCTAGCGTTTTGAAGTAAGGTTTTTTGAAGTAGAAGCCGCTCCTTGATCGTACTAAGTTGGCTCTTCATTTCCGCAACCATCTGCAGCGCTTCATGGTCATCGTACACACTTGCTGACTTTGGGACTAACGGCGAAGTGGGCGATAGATCTTCCGAGGTCGCCAACAATGGTTCATTATCGCGTACCTTCTCGCCGAGATCATGCAGATCGTTGATATCACGCTCCATCTGTTCGAGCAGCTTCATGCTTAGGTCTTCCCAACTTTCGGAGCCAAGCGTGTCGACCTGATGCTTAAATGGTTTTCGAACTACCTGACTTCCTTGTCTCAAAGGAGTCCGTTGTTGCCTGTTCTCCTTTCGTAATCGATCGTTTTCTTCTCCAAGTGTTCGAACCTTCTCCTGCAGCTCGGAGTTCATCCGTTCAAGTTGTTGGATACTGTGTTGCAATTGCCGGGTAGTGAGATTCTTGTTTTCGAGCATCAGAAGCAGCTGATCCTTCTGTTTTTTCAGATTCTCGCCCTCCTCCTTGCATTTACGCATGTGGAAATGCAAATCCTCGATGGCAACATGAATCGAGGAATCCACGTCCTTTTTGGCTTTCGCTTGCATTAACGTCGAATGCATATTCGGTAGCTGGGCCGTTTGTGTCCTTTAATGGATGGATGGATGGATGGATCAATCGATGAGTGAACCGATGGGTAAAATGCTTTTACCCCGTATGCTAGACGTCTGTGTAATGCAGCAAAATAATCAAAAGCTCTTAAAAGGCCAGCAACAACAACAATAACTACTGGCATTTAGCAGCCCTGCGTAGTGCCACCATAGTCAGCCAATCGCTGGTCCAGTGGGTTAGCTGGTGATTTTCGGAAAGTGAATTGACGTTCATTTATAACCCACGTTGATTGCGTTAGCAGCTGATTTTAACGACAGCATGAGAAGGTAGTCAATCACCATAGCCGGCACTATCACAACTGCTGTATTGTAACATGATGCGTTCCTCTGTTTTCACAGTGATACGGTGGCAAGTTTAAGTTATTAGTAATTGACTGGGGGCGGCTACACAAATCAGGAGAACGACAAGCTTAACTGCACGAACGCCTAATAAAAAATCCTAGTGCTGACCAAAACGTTAACTCATGTTACTAACGCTAACGTTGAGCGATGGCAGGCGCCATCTTGCTACGCTCCTTAGATGCGAACAAAAATAGAAGATTGGTGGTGATCGTGGCGCTGCGGCGGCAGAAAGGACCGCAGACCCAAACGGCTGACAGGGAGAGGGCTCGTAACGTTGGCATGGTAACGTGAACGTCTGTTCGTTGTTCTACTCACAGTTCTTGAGCGCTGGTTGTTGCTACTGCTGTTGTGGAACGAAGAGACGACAGGTGTCGTTGCGCCGTCCGCTCACATCCCGAATGCTTCGTGACGGTTCTTTTGTGCTAGTGGCTTGGCTATGATCGTCCCATACAAGTGCTCTGTTTTCTCTTCAGCCACAGTTTGACCTTAATCAAAAGATTTCAAGCAGTTAGTTGTGTAAAGTATCCCATAGTGACTGACCGTGCAAGCTTGCATAGGTTGTCGCGGCTTATTGCGCCGATGCAGGACGAAGGACCCCCTTTTGTTTAAGGTTGAAACTGCTTTTGAGGTTCGTGGGAGCCTTTTAGAAAAATGAATTATAAGGGCAGAAAATAGGCTCGACGTCATTTGGCATCTATTTATAAAACATTAGTTGAATGCTGACAATTCTGTATGTTGCCTATACAATATAAGATATACTATAGTGAATATAATAGAAGGGACTGCAGGGTTCACAATACAATTTTTATATTTGTTCGTAACCTGTATCGTCTATGCGTTGTTGCACCATATAAATTTCTGTGTTTGTGCAATGTTCTACAGCGGTAGGCGATCTATTTTTTTTTTTTGTTTTAGATATTGAAGTTGCTTAGTTGAAAACCTAAAAAGAAGCAATGATGTACTCGAAAATTACACACATTGGTAGATCACGTAAATTGTAATCATCTATCACAAACTATTGGTGCTTAAAATCAAAGCTTCAAGGTACTAGCAACAACAACGTATGACTACCCAAACGTTCGGCGAGCACGTTTAAAGTACACTCGTTTGCCGCACTGTATTGTGACTGTTGATAGAGAATCGATCTAGGTGATGCCGCAGTGCTAACAGGTTTGATTTATTATTAACCTGGGGACAGACACGTCACTTGGTGAAGACGTGAGGCACGTCTGGGTAGTACCTCGCGCAAGCGAGCTTTGAAAGGAACACTGCTGATTTTAGGTTCGACGACCTGATACACTTCAGGCCAATTGCAGTAAAACCCGCTCTACCGAATCTATCCCGGTCCGTATTAACCACAATTAAAACAATTTCACGGCGTGCCCCGCACGATTATGCCAATCATATGGGATTAATGCATAGATTGTTGCTACCTACAAATTAGATGTAACGACAGAATGTATAGACTTGTGTATTGTGTATACCGAACTGAAAGCCACATGCGTAACCAATGCGTAGGATGGACTTCACACCGTCAGTATTCAAAGGAGCATATATTGTACTTTATTTATCTTTACAGGTATCGATTAGTACAATCCCATCATAGTCAGGTTGACAGATTCCGTCGCATGCGTGCTACAGAACCTAATTAATTGTTCTATAAGTAAAATACTCCTGTAGCACTCACACAGAGTCCCATGTTGCCAAAAAGTGTAGAAGACGAAAAAAAAAAATATTTGGCGTTTATATTTACACAAACGACTGACTGCCAGCGACAAATGTGGGCAACCCCCTGTTTCAACGAAATTCAGCGAAGGTTTAGTGGATAGCCATTTATTTTAGTAAACGCTGTTTCTGTGCATTTTGCGCTCTAGTGGAAGTAACATACGAGGATAAGACACACCGATTTAATCACAGTAAGCCGACGCGGAGAGCATCTGCGACAAGCAGTTGTCATTAGTATAAGTTGAAGCGTTAAGTTGAAGTGGCAATGAAGTGAAGATTAGCAAGATCCAGACGTAACAATCGTAATCCTATTCATAGCAAATCAAGTCTCTTCTGAGGAAAAATAGCCACAAATATGAAATCAGAAGATAATACTTTTAGCAACAAATTACAAGGTGCTTGGCGACTAGCTGAGTGTAGGATGCTTCTTCGCATTAAGCAATAATAGTAATATCATAAATAAATAATAATATTAACAGTGTTTATTAATACTATTACTATAAAGCAACTCATTGTTTTGAAACGGACTTTCTCTGACGATGGAAAGGCTAGCTCCAGGGTAATTTGGACCATCTATCCGAACAAGATCTTGCATTGCTCCTTTATATATCATCTAGGTTGAACGCTTAGTGATTCTTCACGAGGAAGCGGAAGATGGAAATGCTATGCCAGACTTGTCGCGGCCTGTGCAGGCAGTATCACGCGCTGTCACCAACCTCGTTAAAGTGGGCCGCGATACCATCTCCGCTTCAGATGACCCAATTCTTCGCCAGGATATGCCGCAGTCTTTGCAACGAGTCGAACGATCCTCAAAGCTACTGGAAGAAGCATGCGAGATGCTGCTTCGAGATCCGTATTCACAGCCAGCGAGGAAAAAACTTATTGAAGGTTCAAGAGGTAAAAAAAAAAGCATACCCAATTAAAAATTACCATTCGTTGAATTTTTGCTCTTCCTGACGCAACTTTTTAACTGGCATATGATATGATGAAGACATTTAAGTCGGTTGCGGAGTCCGATACCAATATTGCAGCGGTGTCTCCAGCCAAATATTTAGTTTAATCAGTACGCCGCAGACAACACGTTTTGAATAATCTATGATATGTTTTATAGTTTTTCTATGATATTTCATTTTACAGGCATCCTGCAAGGTACATCGTCATTACTACTGGTCTTTGACGAATCGGGAGTGCGTAGAATCGTTCGCGAGTGCCGGAAGGTGCTCGACTACTTAGCTGTGGCAGAGGTGATCGAGTCTATCGATGATCTTGTACAGTTTGTTAATGATATGTCGCCCTGCCTCGCTAAAGTGTCGCGCGATGTCGATGCACGTCAAGAGGAGCTCACACACCAGGTTCACAGGGATATCCTGATTAGGTACAAAATTTCGTTTACTTTTTGCGTAAAGTCTAAGGAGGCCATATCTGCCATAGCTACCAAGGCTCACAATCGCTTTTCCTACTGTGTACTTTACTTTAAAACGTAATTTAGTAAATTGACCGTTCATTCATATATTATTGTCATCATTGTTTTAGGTGTCTTGATTCCGTGAAAATGCTCGCTCCTGTCCTTGTATGCTCGATGAAAATCTACGTACAGATTCAGGCTCAAGGTGGTAAGGGGGTTGAGGAAGCAGCTGAAAATCGCAACTACCTAACTCACCGTATGTCAGAGGAAATTAATGAGATCATCCGAGTATTGCAGTTGACCACTTACGATGAAGATGAATGGGAAAGTGACAACTTGACGGGAATGAAGCGTCTACAAAATGCTATCCAAGGTCGTATTCAGTACGCTCACGACTGGCTAGACGATCCTACCGCTATGCCAGGCGGCGTGGGCGAAAAGTCCCTTCGTTACATTTTGGAGTATGCGCGTCGCATCGCAGAGAGGGCGTTGCCCGCTGATCGTAACGTCATCCTCAAAGCATGTGGTGATATCGAATCAATGCTTAACGCTCTCTGTGAACTGCGCTCATCCGGTCAAGATAATAGTCCTCAGACAGTTAGTCTTTCGAGAAATATTGGTATCAAGCTACGCGAGCTGAACCAGCTTATCAATCAAGCCATCCTGAACGTTGAGCGCGGCGGCCTTCGTGGAGCTCAGAACATTGCTGCCAAAATTGAACAGGCACTTGCCTGGTGCTTTAATGCGGGGCTCGAGGATGGTAGTGCTGGTGAACGCGCCGTCAGGGCGCTGTTGGATGAGGGCCGTCGGATCGCCGAAACGATGCCGCCAGCTGAACGAGCTCAGATTCATGCCCTCTGCAACGAGATCGAGAGTATGACTAACCAACTGAAAGACCTTTGTCGCAAGGGGCTCGGCCACACTCCCGAGGCTCAATCACTAGGCAGGGCGCTGGCTGGCAGGCTCCAGGACCTCAAGGGCAAGATTCAAAAGGGCTTGGTGGATCGCGTTGTGGACGACTTTATTGACGTTCATACGCCGCTCAAGCAATTTGTCGAAGCTGTACACGCGCCGGAAAGCATGCCCGGTCGCGAGACAAATTTCCAAGAGAAGGCACGTCGTCTTGGAGATTTCTCGCGCAGAACAGCAGGAACTGCTCGTAATGTTGCTATGGGTGCTACCAATAACAAGCGATTGGCAGAGGCGCTTATGAATACAGCGAATAACGTCGAGTCGCTCACTCCACAACTTATCAGTGCAGGAAAGATTCGCATGACTTATCCGGACAATAAGGCAGCTGACGACCATTTCGAAAATCTGCGTGGCCAATACGAAGACCAGGTAAATCGAATGAGGAACCTTGCCGATGAAACTACCGACATTGGAGCTTTCGTCAAGGCCACTGAGGATGCTATCAAGAGGTAGCTCATCACCTCAATTTCTTCGTTGAGTTTTGTAAACTAACTGGAACTTTTAAGTATGGCTTTTTTTTTACGATAATTCCAATGACAAGTAAGGCAACATTGCGTTGGGTGTGAGGAAAAAATGAAGAGCTTTTGATCCCATTGAAAAGATCTTCGTAGGTTTTGTGGATATTAGTAAAGATCCAAATTGTGTCTTATCGTGTCGTGGTACTGCTTGTTGATTATTGTATATATGATAATAATAATAATTTAGATTATGGGTATTGTCCCCACTCGAATTGCAGACATACCGACATGTGTGAGGATTCTGTCTCGAGACAGAAACCTCAGGATATGGTAGATAATGCTTCCGCTATAGCTCGCCTAGGTAATCGCGTACTGATGCGCTGCAAGCAGGAGTGCGATAATTCGGAAGATCCTCATTACGTCGCTAGATTGCAACAAGCTTCACGCCAGCTTGAAACTGCTATCGCACCGATGATTCAAAATGCTAAGCAAGTTGCTCAGAGAATTCACGATCCTGATACAGCTGCTAGATGGAGAACTGCCAACAACTCTGTAAGTAAGGAATATTTGTTAAATAATTAAAACCACTTTCACACAATTTCTTTACTGAAATAGTATACATACATACCAGTTAATGCAGTACAGTAAAAACTCAGTTCCTTAAGACTTTCTTTATTACACCTTATATTATTAGACTTTCTTTATCATTATATCGTTTTTGTTTTTATAGTTGCTCAAAGCTGTCCAAGGAGTCCGTAACGCCGTGTCGCCATTTGATGACCAAATGAATAACCTGACGCTTAACGGTAAGAGACGAACTAACTCCTTAATATCAGTACCTTAGTAGGATCAAATTCGAGACCTACCAAAAAAGTTGCGGGGCGTGTATGGATAGCAGAAATAACATTCTAGGCTAGTCGAAAGTTTATTAAAATGCTTGTATATGCGCAAAAAAATTGATAGTGTAAATTTAAAATCTTTTTTGACGAAAAATTCAGATAAACCAGCATCTAACCATCCTTAATCGAAAACGTGTACTCACCACAATAACTATAGTCTTACGTTTAACTAGACATGTTTTCTTCAATAGCACATAATGATATACTTATCCGCTATCTATGATTAGACCTGGACAATATCCTGCGCAATGAAATGGCACCACTGACTCAGGCCGGACTCCACAGAGGTACACAACACTTTGTAGGGTGACGCAGGCTGATGCTCATACCATCAGTCTGCCCCATGTGCAAATGACAGCGAATGTGAGAGACTCTGTGCAAGATTGCAGTGTTGTGTTTAACAAATAAAATAGTGAGTTCCGTACGTGCCATTTTTTCTTTTCAGGACCGTCCTTTTCGTTACAGTTTAGTTCGCATGCGCTTGAGATTTGCAGATCTAATATGGCTAAAAGTAATGTTTGAAAAAGTTGCTCCAAAAAACAACCGTAAAACCGTAAAGAGTGGGACATCTAAATCTAGAGCTGCTTTGCAAATCATCTAGACAAAAACAGATGTATTTGATTTATGTACATTTATTTTTTTTTGCATGTCTTAGAAGTGGCTCGGCACAATACTCACTCAAAGCAATAACTTCTTCGATTCAGGATCCAAAGCACTCCTTCCTTATCCTTCCTTAATTCCCTTCTTTAATCGGAAAATGACTTCTATATAGAAGGCGTGCGTCAAGCATAAAAGTGCGTGTCTCAGTAACCCTACATAAGGAATTTGGCCGAGTTATGTTTTGGGTTGGTTCCAGACCAAAAATCTCTAAAATGCAAGGGCCTCATACAACTAACAAATCTAAAAAGTGCAATAAGACGTAAAGATCTCAATAAACTAACGTTTCGAACTTGCCTGGACAACTCAAATTGGCAGCTGATGTTCTCCTCTTCCAAACGGCCATTAGTGTTCTGTATCAGATATGCAGGTCTATTAAACAGTAGCTTTTCGGGCCATTTTGATAAATCCTCAAGCTTTTTAAACCTCAACCCTATTTAAGACGTTCGGGTTCGTTTTCTGGAGATCTTCGTCGGAGTGAAGCGTGGCAATAACGTAGACCGTAAATTTAAGTAAAAATATATTTTCAGTCGTAGTGGAAGTTCTTTTACTGTGTGTCAAGGTTGGATAATAGCAGATATGTGGACAGGTTTCAAAGGGAAGATGAGTCGTTTTTGCGTTGGATTTGCTCTGGAAAAGAAGAAGTTTCCTTCTAATACCAGTAATAGCGAATAGATGCATGTCAGCCGCAATGGACGTCCTATTAAGCTTGTTTGAATTTGAGTGCTTCACTCTATAGGTTCTGATCATAATTTTTATGCTTCTAAGTAAACATGTCCTATTATAAATGATTGTTAGACTAGAGAACATAATTTATTCCACAATTATATTAGTTCTGATTTACCATAAATGACATTGGCGCGTATAGCTAATCATATCTAGCTTTGTCAAAGACCATATTAGTAATATGGCTGCTACAATGTGACGCCTACTTGTTTACCGTGTGTACTTTTAATAAAGTCGATTTGTTTTTATGTTTAGAAATGATGTTTCTAATGAAGAAATTTACCTGCTGTTTCACCGCTCGTTGATATTTTGACACTTACTTTTTGGTAAGCAGACTACGCTCCGCCGCGGCCTCCGATGCCCGCAGGCGACCGCGTGCCTCCACGCCCACCTCCGCCCGAGTACGAAGATGACGATTCCTTCCCAACGCCTCAGCCCAATCAGCCGATCCTGGCCGCGGCACACGGGTTGCACCAGGAGGTCCGGCAGTGGTCTTCTAAAGATAACGAAATCATTGCTGCCGCCAAAAGAATGGCACTGCTTATGGCCCGTCTGTCGCAGGTTAGTTGACGCGTTCGCTGCTACTATCTGACAAATTTACAGTATTAATAATAATCACAATTATTATTATAGATTCGGAATCCGAACGCTAATAAAGGTAATAATGCATTTGTTATTTAATATTTGGTAAACGTAGCTTGTCCGCGGTGAGGGTGGCTCGAAAAAGGAGCTTATCGTATGCGCGAAAGCTATCGCGGAAGCTTCGGAAGAGGTGACGCGTCTGGCCAAGGAACATGCCCGTCTCTGCACAGATCGCCGCATGCGTACGGCTATCCTGCAAGTCTGCGAAAGAATCCCTACCATTGGTGGCCAACTCAAGATTCTCTCGACGGTCAAAGCCACGATGCTCGGTGCACAGGGTAAGTTAAAGCAATCCTCTTCAGATATTCAGAAGATAGTATTCATTTTCTATAGCTGTTAAGCTAATCGATATAGAAGTGTTATTGTGGCATATAAAATCTATTGTAAGTTAAATTTTTTTTTTCGATAACTCTGTGTGAGTAGTATACTGAAGGGTTAAACCAATTTTAGCTCCCATCCCGACGCCCGATGGCAGCGAGATCATCTGCGGTAACTATTGTGTATGCTGTGGATTCAGACTAACAGTGATCCGTTGATGCTGAAAGGCATTACTTTACCAAATTGTGTTTTGTTTTACTTGGTCTAACTTGCTTGAATGAAAAAGATGTGCCTAATCGATGATAGCCTTGTCATCATGATGATTTGTGATGCTGGCTTCTGGATAGCTAATTGGATATTTTGTAGGTGATTGTGTATGCGATAAAATCCGTTCCGCTCCCATTTTTCTCGGGCTATTCATTTCAAACAATTGATTTATTATCTAATAAATTATCTTCAATCTGCGGGGCTGGGCTGGAGACGACGTCATTTCTCCTAGTATATATTTTTTGTTTGCTTAGCCGTACTACAACAAGTCTTTGTTTGCTTTTTTCGGAAATATTCTTTTGCTAACTAATTTTTTTGGCTAGCGTTTGGCCTGCAGCTGTATGGTTATACATCGGTTATTATTGTCGCCGTATTTATTCGAAGTTTCGTCTACCTTATTCTCAGGCTCCGATGAGGACCGTGAGGCAACGGAGATGCTGGTGGGCAACGCGCAAAACCTTATGCAGTCGGTTAAAGAAACGGTTCGTGCTTGTGAAGCTGCGTCAATAAAGATCCGAACGGACGCCGGAATGAAGCTGCGTTGGGTTCGCAAGAACCCGTGGTACCAGTAGGATCTTCGTTGTAGTCTATACTCAAGCTACGTTTTATGTTGACAAAACGAAAGCGGACACGAATATTGTGCCATTTTTCATGTATCCAATGGACGAAGCAAAGCGGTTCTAAAAAAGCTAAAAACGCCGCCAAGAGATGCCGACAAGACGCCGAGTTCAGTCAACGGAAACGAGGAAGGAGAACACCGAACGCGAGATGTACTCTGTTGACCAATCGTCGGCCTTCAAGAGTCATGAGGCCAACGCCGCTCGGCTACTATGAAACTGTTTGATGGCTGCTCGGCTACGTAATACGAACTTCATAAAAAACGACAAAGTCCGAAACGTCGATACGTTATCACGCGATCACTATGCATAAAATTACACTCATAGCAGCATTACGACTTTGCACCTAGGTATAAAGGCAACCGTGAAACTCATTGCGTGAACATTCACGACGATTTTATGACACTAGAGGACAAAAAAAACACTAAGACATGCTTTCAGCACCAATCAAAAGTAACTTGAGCTAAAGCAATACAGAACTTCAACTTACGAAACTATCGAAAAAGGCCCAAATGTGTCGAAACAGACACGGTTTAAAATTTCCGAAAATCGCTTGTTCGTTAGAGTTGCTTGAACAATGATCGAGTTAGTTAGCGTCGCTCTAATTTGCTTTGTAACCTTCGTATTAGGAAATCTGCAGAAAAAAACGTAACCGAATTATAGAAACACAACCGAGCTCGCCAAACAAGAAGGAACTCTAGAAAATCAGCGTGACGCGAGAGCGTAAATCTATGTATAAGGCGTATGTTTCCCTACAGGACAATGAATCGAATATTAAATAGCGTACGGCCAGCGATCCAGTCATCCGAGCATACGATGAAATCGCACTACGCAACTCTGCCTAAAACAAGGAAATTGCCTACCAAGCAACTGCCTAATAGGATAACAATACCTGAATTCACCGAAAAATATAAGTTCGTGATCTTTACTTCTAACGACCATAGGAGTAGCTTTATAAACCACTTAACTTATTAATATTACTAATATTATTATTAAAATTACTGTCATAATAAATACAATTATAATTGATACTGAAGAACCTAATGGGCTATAT
>NW_019211457.1:37702000-37973776 GCF_002443255.2 Varroa destructor
ATATAAAGTTATATTGACACAGTTATCGAAAAGCGAACAGAATGACGGAGAGGAATAAAAGTAACCTATTTGTGAATTGGGAAAAATATCATTACTAAATAGGTAACGGCCAATGACCGTATTTCGTTTTTTGTCCCTCTTTAAATTTCAAGAAAAGAACAAAAGTTGTAAGGAATTGTTATTGTTATGAAGAAAAAACCTAGTGTCACTGGGGCTCTGGGAAGACAAGCAAAAAACAAACCATCATTAATATTAAAAATTGAAAGCCCGCTGAAAAATGTACGCCACAAGTAACGACTAACTAATTACCCAACGTTCAGAAGCGCTAAGCGTCAAGTGAAAACAGAGAGCGTTACATTTGAACAGTATATGACATGTTGCACGTGGCTAGACCGTATGCGGCAAATAGATTGAATAGTCAACGGCACTTAAAAAGTAACAACGGCAATGTACGTTTGTTTCACGTGCGAGAAGACGAAACTTGACAGTGATTTAATATAGTTAATTGTTTGTGAATAAATAGAAACATTAACTCGATTGACTGTATGTTTATATTCACGAGGCATCCATATACATTAGAAAGCTTGAGGCGGGTCACTCGAATCTCCCCTCTCCCTTTTCCCTCTCTCATTCTACATTGTCGACGTGCAGTCAGCGTTGTTACGCGCTAACCACAGCTGACGTTTGTTGTATATTTCTCATTTTTGACCGTCACGATATATAGGGTTAGCCAAAACTCAAGCTGAAAAAAGCTCCCTCATCGCAAATTTTTACAATAGAAAGTCAGCTTAACGACGCACGACAAGTTCTACGTTCGTGTCATAATACCTCATAAGCATACCGCTGAGTAGTCTAATATGAGTCAGGAAAATCGTTGTAATTTCTATCGTACGTTGATCATATACTTGAAGCTATCAATAAGAATACGGAAACTGAATGACGGTGCCCCTGCTAACGCTATGCATAGTTATCAGATCTAGGGTGACAACTGCAACTAGCGAGGGGCTTTTTTCAAATTTTTAAGCTACATTTTCTACAAACTCAACACTAGTAGAGGCATGGTTCGATTGGCTGTAAGAGGAACGGACATCCATACCAGCTGCCAACAAATACGTTCATTTATTTTAAATGTGCAACTCTGAATGAGTATGTTATATATATACAGAACAGGTATATAGAATCTTTATAAGAAGAAAGATAGTGTTTTTCCATGGATTAATCGGAAGCGTTCACGTAACAAGCACAGTGGTATTATATCTGATTTGTTCAGGTTTAAATCGATCAGGCAGGCCTACTTCTAGCCATAACATAGAGTTTGCAGAATCGCCATATAATCGGTAAGGTTTTGTAATTAGTTCTATATATGCACTTCCCCGATCGCCTTTGTTCAAAATTAGCCAAAAAAATAACTTTAATAAAGTGGCAAATAATGCACAGGTTGCTTCCTCGTGCCTTACAACTTTCATTATATCGTGTATGATACACGTTCCATTTATTATAAATACATGAGTCATAAATCTTATGACACGAGCCCTTATAGCGTACTGACTCAATAGGTAAACCAGTAAACACTGAAGTTATAACATAATGGTTATTCTGAACGTATTACTCAGTGTCGGCCTCATCATCAAGAGGCGACCTTCGTCTAGTCAAATTTCAAAGGCCTAAAGCTATTTATCTGTCAGTTAGTCATGCGATAGATAACGAACAGCTTTATCCGATGCTTACGATCGCTAAACGTAATGTTGAGCTCGCAGTTATCTATCTGCGTAAACTTATCAATCGTTTATAAAATCTAGCACTTGCAAGCTTTCCAAAATAACCCCACAAGACGTTATGTAGCTACTGCTTAATAGAATACGATGCGTCTGTTCGAGAAGGCCAATAAACGTCCGCCATCATCATTACTAGGGTAGAGCTAGCATCTGTTGCCAAGCGATTTTCTAGACAGTGGTTCTATTTTTCCTCGCTTCCAGGGCAATAATAGCTTTTTGTTGACGGCTAGCTCGGGGAGGCAAGTGAGCAACACAATGCCGTCTATAGGCTAATTGATTGCGCGTCAAGTATTGTTTGCCATGACAAGATTTATCTCAGTTTGGCACGGAAAAGCTCAGCTATTAACGACTCTGAACAGTTGGCTGACCGTTTGGTTATAGCGCACGCGACGTTGAGAATCCGCCCCTCGATAAAAGCGATAGCCAATACAAGGGAAAGCGACCAGCTAGACGGAAGCGATGACTCGAAAGAGAGATGACCAGCCTGCGAACCTCGCTCATCGGTGCGTGTCATGGTCGGCACTGATCCTTCAATCGAATCGTCAACTTTACGGCAACTTGTATCAGTGCTTAACTCCATTGTGTCGTGCGCTAATCCAGGATAGCTTAAGAGAAATAATATGCTTACATTGGCTTCGGGATGAGCCCGTTTCATGGCGCACAATCACTCCATCAATTTGTAAACGCCCAGTCTACTATTGGTGTCCCTTGAAATTGAAGTGGTCGACAGTTGGGACACGACCGGAAGACGTTCAAGCAATCTTGCGTAAAGTCGAGCAAGATTTAGACCACAAACAGAGACAAAGGAATTCGACGCTTCAACAACTGTGAAATCAATCAAGATCAGAGTTTAGTGTTCTTGCAGTGAGACGGCACAGGATTCTGACGGGTGCGAACATGTCGTCAGACTATAATGATCACGCATCAGCGAAGCGGCGCTATATGCACGTCGCATTCGCAGCTTACCTCGGATCACTGTCGATTGGCCTGGCTGTCGGTTTTTCATCACCGGCTATGGAGGAATTGGCAGGCGAATTCGACAAATTAGACAAGTCGTTATTTGGGAGTATCCTGACAATCGGCGCCCTTATCGGCGGACTTTTAGCTGGTGTTGCTGGTGAAAAAATTGGTCGCAGAGGCACGATTCTAGCCACGACAGGGCTGTTTTCCGTTGGCTGGCTGCTGGTCCTTACCAGACAGAACGCAGCTATGCTCTATAGTGCCCGCTTTATTCTAGGGACAGCATGTGGTATTAATTGTATGATAGTGCCTGTCTACTTGGGAGAGGTGAGCACTCCAGAACACCGTGGAATGCTGGGTACTGGTCATCAATTTAGCACTGTTTTCGGCGTCTTTATAGCCTACTGTTTAGGTTCTGTCATCAATGTGACACTGTTAGCCATAGCATCCTTGGTGCCCGTCGCAGCTACCACCATTATGTTCTTTATGCCCGAATCACCAACTTGGCTGGTCAAAAAGGGCAGACCCGACACCGAGCTCATGTTTTCCCTATACTCTCTCTTCGGGCGAACAAGGTACGCGGAGGCGCAACGCGATATTCTAATGGACTTAAAAGAAGACGACGGCAGCTATTTTACTATCTCGGATATGGTCAGACCCCCAATTCTGAAGCCACTTGGTCTGGCACTGTCGCTCATGTTTCTCCAGCAAATGTCGGGCATTAACGCTGTGATTTTCTACATGAAGGACATTTTCGCATCAGCCAAGACATCGATAGATGAAAACGTGGAGGCTATCATCATCGGCGGGATTCAAGTCATCTTTACGATTCCGACTGCCATCATGATTGATCGTGCTGGCCGTCGCGTTCTTCTGCACATTGCTGGCATCATTGAAGCCGTTGGGTTGGCCCTGCTCATTAGTTTCTACCTAATAAAGCACAGTTATCCAGAAACAGCTAGTCACATGGCATTCCTTCCTGTGAGCGCTTTGTCACTCTACGTGACTGGATTTGCAATAGGCTACGGGCCCATACCCTGGTTAATGATGGGCGAACTGATTCCTGATCGGGCTCGTGGCGTTGGCACAGGCCTCTTAACCGCGTTTAACTGGTTCTGCGCTTTTCTGGTCACAAATTTGTTCCCAAAGATAATGGACCACTTTGGAGAAGAGGTGGCCTATGGAATCTTTTTAGGTATAGTGAGTATCGGCGTCATCTACGTTTTCGTCTTTATACCAGAAACAAAGGGTAAGACCTTTGAGGAAATCGAAATAATGTTCCAGAGTCCACAATTAGACATATCGATCGAAAGCGGCGGCCAAAGGAATGGTTTGCAAGTCGTGTAGCACGAGAAGAGTCAGATCACAGTCACGAACTCTGCTACTGTTATATGCATTTATGAAGTAATAACTAACCATTGGTGTCAACGTACGCTGACTAAGACTAATGAAGACGATGTGCAAAACATTCACATATAAATTATGTAACACATACAACTACAAAATAGTATAGCCAGGTTGCCAAAACGTATGATAAGATCTTGAAGAATTCCAATGACGATCGTGATGATGTAGCTATAGTAGAAATAATGACTCGATCATAACGTCTTATATATAATATGATAATTAATTTATATTATTTTACAATGCAAAAAACACTTCTGCTAGTTTTTCCTTGGTTCTGTTATGTCACAGACTGCGTGAGCATTGGACGAAATACACATTTTAATATTTATACAATATATAGCCAAAAAACCATTCAACATATTGGTAGATCAAAGCCGTCATACATATTTCAAATCAGACCAGTAGCATTTTACGTCAGAGTGAACGGGATAAATAATAATAATAATTAAGAAAGAAAAACTTTGATGGTGGTGTAATAGTAGTTTACCGATCGTATTAATGCAAAAACAGTAGACCCCGCTATATGACAATCAACTTAAATTAATTAATTAAATTGTATATATATAAGTTCGGCGGAAGTTTACGTTGCACTTCTGCTATTGGCAAATCTGCGTGAGCTTACATGATGAAGATGAATCTTTTTTGCCATAACATTCCCATGTGGAAATGCGAAAACATTTGTTTCGCTCTTAATATCATATTGATTTGACGACTTCATCACTCATTTTTGTAAAATCTATGTGAAAACATTTGTAGAGGGCGGAAAGGTTTAGTATCATGACTCATTAAAAATGTTTGGTTATGTTTCTTTAGAGGTCCCTTTCATTCTGGATACTTTTGCGAGCTTCGCGAACTTTTTTTTAGTCAGAATATAACCCCTAAAATGTAACGACTATGGATACTTATACATTTTTTTTTGTTCCAGTTAACACTGGACGTATATCTTCTAGTCGATTTAATCAGTCATCTACGTCGATGACTGCGGAGTGGTCTTGAATGATTTGCCCTAAGATATTACTTAGTTAATGATTGTTTTATGGCTGGCACTGCGGAAAAATATGTGATGGTCGCAGTTGCTGATTCAAATCACCTGGAAGGGAGTGAAGCACAAATCATCATTTTCCTATATGCACCTGTTATATTTTCATTGAACCTAGATTGTACCACTGTATTTTCCGATTATTGAAGTATTGTTGTACTTGTAAGAAAACCAATAGAAGCTCCGAATTAATTATAATTATGTAATTCAAGTTGTGCTTGTGCTTCGCTGGTTATACTCACTTTCGAAAGCTTACTTTTGGCTTATAGATAATATAGAACGTAATATTTAGATATATCTGAAGAACAAGCCGCGTTTGACGCTTGACAGGGCCATTGTGGACAAGGCAGCCCTGGAAGAGTAAAACACCTTCCACGATTAAGTAGAACTTCTGGGAATTTTGCTGAATGTAAAGCCTAGGTCAAAAAAAGGCACAAAAGGAAAGGCCACTCGCGTATCCTTATGTCTTTTTAATAAATAAAGCATACGTTTCAAATAAACCATTTTTCTACTTAAGTCTAATATACCAATATAGCTGGCAGGTGATTATGGAATCAACATAATGTGCAACATTCATATTATTACCAAGGAACCAGCGGGAACAATAATAGCCTAACTCCCAACATACGAGACACTAAATAAGTTACCTTATTATGTTTTTTCCAGCCCTTCATATCAGCCTGCCACTCCAGTTAGATCACTTTTTAGTATTGGAAATAAACCTTCCCCTTTGTAGTCTTTTGAGGTCTGCATAAGCAAAGCCCAACATATGTGTGTTTATGTTTACCTAGTAGGACTAGACGGAGATCAAGACGGTTTCTTTTACATGAACTGACGTTCATGTAGGGTACCTTGCCGTACGGCCACTGTTTGTTGCAATAGAGTGCACCCGACCAACAATATCGTGGAGCAACAGCATAGCATAGCAGTATACGCCGATAAGGCCTCAGTAGATCTTTTGTTGATCGCCACTTTGTGGGTATCCTCAAATAATTTCTTTTCGATTTGGTAGACAGTTTGCTTTTCCCGATTAAAGGAAATGCCTATGGGAGAATCGCCACGATCATCATCTAAGTTAGAGTACGATTAGTAAAGTGAAGTCCCTGGATGGTTTTCGTAGCAGATGGAGTCGACGGACACACAAGAACAGAGAAGACTTTTGCCTGGAATACCGATGTCTCACGCACCTTGGAAGTATTTTGTGGCTAGCAATCGACAATAACGCGGGCCGTAAAGCAATGTAAGCTTTTATAGACATTAACAGTGTATATTGCCTTCGTAGAGAATGAAAACAGTCCCTAAATTCCCCATGGTCTGGGTCAATAATTTGTCCTGAATAGGCACAAGTATTTTTCTCGTATTTTCTTATGCTTAGATAGTGGCAGATGAAAACTACTGCAATGGCTGTCTCTGGTAGCAACTGAAGGACTCAATTCGTAACAAAAACGGATTCGTGTTGAATTCTCAGCTGAAGTATAGTGTCATTGAAGGGTGCTCACAAAAGAAGGGCAGCTGATGAGAACATATGCAGTTGAAATATAGTAGTCGATTCAGGCTGTCGTTTACCGTTACAACACGCGTATTTTTTGTTCAGCACTGAAATTTCGTGGCATCGATATTTCCAGCTGAAAGCCTATTGCCCGCCTAATTTCAAAATACAAACACTTCAAATAATTTGCCAGTGAAAACTTACCTCAGCTCAGGATCCACATAAAACCTCCCTATTCATCGTGGACGTTCTGTGAAATATGAATGATCGAGTAAGCGCTATTGCAGCCATACCATGCATTAGCAAAACGAATCTAGCAAGTTGCATCGAAGATCTTGGAGAATGAACAAAGTTGCAGGATTTTCTACTTATTCAGTAGATATAGGTGCCTTCCGGATTGAAGCTAAATGGATCGATAAAAACTACCAGGTGAAAAGATCTTTGGAGGATGACAGCTGGTACCTTTTGCTTTGTAAAACCGCTGTGATCCCGTCGACAAAAAAGAGAATAAAAAAGCTATATATACGCTGTTACTACCCATACAAATCGTGCTTAGTGGACAGAAATGTTTCTCAAGCAAGCTCTCGACTGGAAATATTTCCTACGTTTCCGGAGACCATTATTGGAATATCCCTGCGGCTTACTTTAACTTATTTAGGTATCGACCGTTGCTATTGATGTCAAATGCGTTGTTTTGTCCGCCGGTCAGGCTAACCTGACTGAGTAAATGCAAGGCCAAATGCCCCAACGTGTTTACCAGTCGCAATTTGAGGAAAAAAGTTGCTAAACTGTTTTTTTTATATGTAAGTAATTCGAAGTAAAATATTAACTGTGCTATTATAATTAGATGTTATTGCATCAAATTCCAGTCCTCTTCATTCAATACAGGTTTCATCTCGTTTTTTTTCCAAAAAAACCTATTCCCGCTAAAGCCCTTTTCAGGAATCCTTTGGGACGCTAAAGGGTAAATACTATGAAATGTAGTAAGGACAGGAGGCTTAAATTATGATCGTAAAGACCATGCCGGTCAAGGGCAGCCGCATCTCGAACTTGTAGTACTTATAGTAAAGACTTACTGAAGCTTCCTTGAATTTAATGAACTGGTGAGAGGATACGTATTTGAATGATCGGCGGGCCATCTGCACTACCGAAAAATTCTCCGCGGTTCCCATACTGTAACGTGCTTATACCGCGGATCGAACTCTATTGATATGCAACTGTATATAAATATATATCAAGATTTACAATCAGATGCCAACAACAAATACGAAGTACGCAACTCGACCCTTGTTATCAAAGGCCCTGCATTAGGCGTTATCTACCCATGGACCGTTTTGCTAGTTTGAATTCTATTATACAATACAATGTCTACATGGTATTAAAGAGGTCATTTTATGTTGGCAAACTCATAGTTGGCAGCCAGTAACACGCGCGGTGCATTGGAGAATTCATCTACGTCATAACTTCCAAAAAAACCTTAAAAGTCTATGACATTTATTCGTAATATCAGTCCCAATTGGATCGAATATTTATGCTTAATGGCAGGTGCAAACAAAAGCGTACCGTGTATGAATCTCGATCTAAAGTAGGACAATGTATTCAAGGACAAACAGCTCGAGATTAGGTCTATAGCAGAAGCACCATTTGAAATGAGAGGACATGCTAATGCGAGATTAATGATCCTTTGCGCCAGTAACCCAAACTGGCATAAAATGTTTACTATACAAAAAATATATCTGCAGACTATCAATTTTTCATCATAGCAAAACAAAGTTTCGTGTATTGTGACTTTGATGAGTGTCCTACACCTTAAGGTCAATAGTCAGAAAGAATGCTTAATAGCGATCCCAAATGTAACGCCACGACCTCGCATTGTAACCCTCTTTTATAAAAAGTGGGTTACAATGCGAATGCAGTAAAGTCACGAGCCAGTGTGGCATCCGGTCCCGAATGTTGCATTTGGTGACGAAACTCTGGGCATTCAGTTATACGTTCAGGGCGCTTTAATCAAACCGGAGGACAATAAGATCAATTCTAGCCGTGGACAATGCGTTTTCTTCACGTTCCACGTGGCACCTTGGTAGAATTAGGATGGCAATGGCCAGGCGGCGACCGTCAGGCTGGGCCCCGGCCGGCTGTTGGTTTGCCATCCGTGGGCAACACAGATGACGTGCATTGGCTCATCCTCGTTGAGAAGAAGTGGAACACAAAAAAGTCAAATAGAAGCAAGTTATATGGCTGAAAGCACACAAACGTGCACGATTGCTTTCGTGGAAACTGAGCAAGCGGTCGATGTTACATCTTCATTACTCTTTCCCTTTCGTCTCGCCTCTAGTTTTCCAACGGCATTTTGGTAAATTAATTTATTCGAAACGTAGCGAATGCAGACATGGACGTATACTGGTCAAGCGACATCATCGCCGCCGCGGCGGCAGAGACACGATGCATAACCCCCGTCCCATCCGTCGGTTCTGAAAAGATGACAAACAGAAAGAAAACTACGGGTAAACGGCGGATCTATATGCCGCTGTAATTTGAAAAGCAGATTAGAGTATACCATGCGCACTATGCGTAAACTCCATCTGGGATAACCATCGTGATTTCAATTCTGGCCATGACGGAAAAGTGTGCAGGCTGCCTACCAAGGCTGAAGATTTTCACGGGTCGCTGCAGCGTACGAGGCCCTTATGCTCTGTGTTACTATCGACTTTAAACTAAACAAAACTAAACATGCATAAAATATTAGAGTACTTTTAAAAACCTAAAAAGTCATGTTATCCAGATGGGTTCATGGATTCTTTGTGTCGTGTACCCATCATTTCGTGATGAGTTTGACGATAAATGTTTGTTGTTCTATTGAAATATTACTATAGCCAACGGCTGCTTTTGGCGCCAGCCTTCTCTGATATCAGACCGCTATGACAAAGACAGTTAACCTGACATTAAATTGCACCTCATTATTTAATGTATCGTATAATTACTGTCAAAATAGACAGTCATTTACGCTTTACTCAGCTGGTTGACTGACTGCACGATGTCAGTATATCGGGATGCACCAAGTATCATCTATGAAGCTGCATGTCGGCACGCTAGATGCTTTTAGAAGACGTGCCTAGCAAAAATACCTTACCTGATATCGAAAAATATCTGTCTAAATTTATTGTCAGAAATATGTTTTTTTTCCATAAATTCTAATTGAAAATTCGTAACTACACGTGGTCAGTTACACATCATCTATAGCATCATAGGGTATAGGTGCATATTGTGCTCCAATATTAGCCATGCTTTCAGGTGGTTACATTTGAGGTGAGATCTAAGCGTCGTCAGCTATTTCCAAAGAGGTAATAATGATTTGGCCACAGACGACGAAGACGACCAATCAAATTCGAACACCCAGAACTATTTAGTTATCCAAAAACATCATTCTGATCATATGAAGTGATTAAAATTAATTTTCTCTACGTTTTTTTTTTTTTCGAAATAAATCTAAAGGCAGCTTGACTAAGCGCGCTATAAATCCGGGTATAATAAGCTAATTAGTATTGTTTAATTGATCTAATGTGTTTCGCCGGTGAGCAATCGGAGCGTTTTATATAAGAACATGGCGGACGCAAATGTATATGCCAGAGTACTCGCTGGATTGCTACAGTCAATATTAAGCTAGTGGTTTGCTAGGTTTTTCCACGTGTCACTGACGTTTGCCGATTGTATTGAAGACAAAGTTGACGCTACCAACGTTTTACCTTAACTTTAATGGCTAGTTCGTAATTGGGCGGAGGGTTTATCTGTTGACCCTGTACATGGTGAGACGCAAGAATGCAGGCTACACGCCCAACTATTATGGGAAACCAAATCAATACTTGGGCGTAGGCGAGTTCCTATAAGAACTCACGTTTTTATGTAGTCTCTGTTCGATGGACGATGATGAAAAGCACGAAACAAAAGCCACGTTGGGGCAATCGAGGACCCTTGAAAGCTAATGAACCTTTTTGCCTGGACCCGAATCATCTGGGCGTTCGAAAGGTTATCAGCAGCATTTAGCCTAATTACCTTTTAAATAAATTAATTTGCAGATACAATGGAGGAAGCTAGACAGGATTAACATGAAAGTAAAGATCTTTAATGTGAATTTCCGCGATGCAGCTTGCCTGTACTACGTTAAGTAAACCCCACTGTTAATACCAGACCCCAAATAATAACCAATAGAAACGCACGAAGCTCCTTTCCCCATACTATCTGTTATCGTATGCAACAACGGCGTTTATTTAGCATTTTGTAAAAGAAAACGCTTGTCGATTACGATTACATAAAAGGTGTGAGCTGTCCAACTTAGCTCTGGGGGATGTCTAGGCATTTCGTAGTTTTCCTCACTTTGATGCGCCTGTCAATGAGGCAGGCAAATCCTCTATGACGGCGCTTCTGCATTGGGCATTACACATAATAACTAGTTATAAGTTTCTTTTTCGATTACATTATATTCAGTCCATGTTGATGCGCATATTTAAATGGCATTCTACAAAACATGTGCCCGGGTTGGGTTTCTAGTTCAATACAGACGGGTGGGTTGCCGCCGAGTATGTTCCTTTCTAAATATGAACCTTTGCCCTGACATAATGTTCTACTAGGCTGATGACGAAGTTTTGATATGATATGCCAGCAGAAGTAGCAGTTATTACGAGTACTGTCTGTAATTTACGGATGTTTGTCATTAGACCGGGCAGCTTGCCCCCGCGTGCAGGGAGCAGGGGCGGCTTGTTGTGCTTTTGTTTCACCCCAACTGATAACAGCAGGTCTTCAAGCATGTCCAGAAAAAGATTCAGCTTTTCCGTAGTCGACCGATTGTCTGAAAAAATTACCTGTTGTGCGATGAGCGTTCATTTCAACTATTGTGAAGCTAAAATGGAGGCAACCGTAAATAGTCATCTATAAAATCCTCGGCATCCTCACATAATTCCGTCCACCATAAACTCAGTAGTTGCCTCCGCTGTTTAACACTCGCGCGCGAACTTTGAAAAATAAGGCGGTCGCCGATTGTTTTTTCGTCTCGAACGAAACGTTACGCGACGAATCAACAATAGTATTAAAGGAATACATACAGCATTCGAATGACTCCTTCTGTGTCGTATGTCTCGAACAGCAATATTCTGCCCTCGCAGGCCTTAGCGGAGGCTTGACGTATTTCCAAATGGCCTTAATGAATAAGCGCTGTCCTGATTACGCCGATTAGAGAAAAGCCATCAAGGTGGTTCGTGACTGCCGCAAATACTCATTTAAATGTTACCAAGGTTTCAGCAAAATTGGGAAGTGTGACATCTCTACAATTGCCTACAGTTTTTCGCAGATTTTATGCTATTCGGGTCGCAGAAACTCTTTTTAGTTTAGGATAGTATCTCGGACAAAAACTGTCACTTAATAATTATTGTCGGATCCTTCGACGGGAGCGTAGAGTATTACTTAATATTCATTAAATAAACTTTTGAAATGCAGCGTGGTTGCATTTAAACGATGGTGATAGCCTCTTGTGAACTTAGAATTGTGTAGTCAGTTATGTCTAATAGTAGAACCCGCATTGCCATGCAAAAAGTTTGACATCCCCCTGTACGATTTTTTATTGGAAAAGGCCAATAAAAATGCTCAGAGAATTGTCTTTGTTATTTACTCTTTTCCTGCCAAACAACTTCTCCAGATTGTTCGGCATAAAACTCATCCGGTTAGACTTCACCCTTAAACCTGAAGTAGCAGTAGCAGCAAAAACAGAATAACCCTCGAGCTCATCCTAACAGCAGTCGCCTTCTCTGTCATCGGAAATTTATTAGAAATACTCTCTCCTAACCTAATCACTGACTTCAAAAAACAACTATATAAATCTATTCATTGCCAATTAGATTAGCTTTATGCCCGTCCTACTCGTAAAAACAACACTTAATTCGCAAAGCTCGACTAGTAAACTGATCACACCTTGGAGAACATTACCACGAGTGTAAATTATACGTAGCTTCTAGTCGAAACTGGTGGCCAACTAGCTAGCCGATAGCTCCTTTGCGGCAAGGAAGATGACGCTCGACATAACGTGGTTAGTTTAAGGCCAATTAAAGGCAACGTCAGGAAGGCTCTTCGGTACTAATCAGCACGAGCTCAAGACGGGTAAATGTAATTCTACCACAGTGACCTAAATCTGATCATTGCCTTTTAGATCACTGGGCGAAATTCGATTGCACTTACTTTTCCATAATATATATATACATACAATTCGATAAGTTAAATGTTGATAGCTGCTCTGTCAACTAAACGAAAAGTTATTCTGAAGAAGGACACTCTACAGTGGGGGGACTCGTCCAAAGGGCCTAAATAGTGGGCACCATGAAAATTTGTCCGTGAACCCTGTTCAGCATGGCTTCAGATGATTCGCTTAACAATCTTTACATAGAACAAGCATTATATAGGAACGGCTTCAATATCGTAGAAGTTGTTTCCAATCTTGGCGCAATGGAGATAACTTTTATTTGAAGTGATTTTAGCTTCATCATGAATTAAATGATCGATTTTTTAATAATTCACTTGCGCATGCGTGAATGTATGTATTGATAACTGGCTATCTCACTCACTACTTCTTATCTAATTTATCCTCAAGTCATTTTATGCGCATCAAACATATGTTCTACAGTTGGATGCTCCACAAACTTTAACGCGGTGCCCAAGTTGAACTATTTTGTCTTCCCTATATGGTTCCCTATCGTAAGTTTTAGTATCGACTATAGAAACGGTAGTTGTAATAAATCATCCATGTTGTCAATGTTATCTGCAGTATATGCAGTGGCATATAGGCTAGTTTGGTGTTTTTGTCTTTTTCAATATGAATGGTACTGTGTATGGGCTATTCAGTATATCGATCTACATGTATATAGTACTTAGTATAGAGTATAAAGGCTCTTCCTATTAGTAGTCGGCGTTTCCATTTCCTAGCTATTTCCATTCAGCTCGTCTTGCTTAGACACTGTATCGCTTCCTTGTACAGCGGAAAACTTCCGACCATTTAAAGTCCCTCGAGGGATATTGCTCACATATAATACTAACGAAGCCCCGGCCCCGGGTCAGCGTCTTCACGCTTCCCTTCTTTCGAGGAGCCGGATTTGCCG
Organism: Varroa destructor; assembly: GCF_002443255.2. Classification (NCBI taxonomy): domain Eukaryota; kingdom Metazoa; phylum Arthropoda; class Arachnida; order Mesostigmata; family Varroidae; genus Varroa; species Varroa destructor. The sequence goes on from NW_019211457.1 coordinate 37,715,807, forward strand.
TCTCGGATGGATGGATTATCCATTGTAAGTTGGGAGAACCACCTGCGACCACTCTTATTTAGGCTACTTTGCCAGTTCGTCTCTAACCTTCTTTTTACGACGACGACGACGACGACGAACCTTGTTCCTTCACCCATCTAGAAAATCAGGTTAAAATTTGTGGCATGCTGTCGAAAATACTTTGAACCAATTACAAATCAAATAAGTGCAATAATGTTATATAATTGTTCATATATATATATATATATATATATATATACTCTGAGAGTCACAATCAGCATCTGCTCTGTTATGCAGTCTTTTCGTTTACGGTGTAGTAGTAGCAGTAGTTCAACTGGGACTTAACTGGGCAACGATGATGGACTCGGAAGCCTGAATCAATTGAGTAATACTGAAAAATGCTTTATGGAACATGATAGTTGATCTGTGGATGATGCTACCGCCAAACAGTCATCTTGACAAAATTGAGTTTCGCCAACGGTGAGCCAACGGTGACAGATTTTATTTTCAACAACAGGAATCACACGTATTACTATCGCAATGTACGAGCATGCCTTAATCAGAATCTTCCAAACACACTTTTCGGCATACCCTATATATCTATATATATATATATATATATATATATATATATATATATATATATATATATATATATGAGATAGAATGGCAACGATAATAAATTACGACAAAAAGTGCTCATGTTTATCGTTGAAATCTGACAGGCGATCACTGGGTATCGTTTCGTGGCTTTTTGTCTGCCAGAGAAGCCCTTTCAAGAGCATCCATCAATATTGGACTTACTTTAATTCGGAGTTAGCCTGGCGCAGTTGGTGAAATTGTAAATGTTTATATTAATATTTGACCCTTGTCTGCAGGAATCGATGTTGAACGTCGATCTTCAAACGATGATAAAAATATGACCTTAGTATCTGTATGTATTTATTTTCATAATCAGAACTCATGATATCATTGATCACCGACTAAAAACCGTATACGGTTTTTACTTCAGAAAACATTCGAGTGGTGATAGTAAGCGCTACCCTTCCCACGGGCTTTCAGGGAGGATAAGATAAAGCGGCTTCAGCGCTATATTGACCAGCTAGTTCTGTTGCTTGAGCATACAAGATGAATTAATGGGTTTTTATTTAAACAGTTATTAAGTATGACAAATACCTTATCCATTTAATCTCACGTGTTTTGCAGTATATAAGTTAGGTTCTGTAAGTTCACTGGGATACGAGGACTGTATTACTGTAGCTGTTATCCACCGACGATCAGGTCAACTATGGGATCCTTGTCTCTGGGTGACAGCCATTTGTGCATTGCCTTTATTTTAGATTGCGAGCAACCATTTAAAAACTTTACCAGGCCTAAAAATCCTGGAAATGGAGTAATCTTTGGAAGAGATCCGAGCAGAATACCTATCCTCTAAGGCCACATTAGGTCCCGTAACAAACTACCGCAGAGTCCACACTTGCTGGTAATGTTGATATGACGACTGTGGATAACATTTAGAGAGGAAATAAATGAGACAAATCACTTTTTGGAACACATGACTCAGTTGCGTCTTATATTTCAGACATCATTCTGTAGACGACAAATTTCTTGTTGGGGGGTTGTCGTTGTGAATGTTTTTAATGTAGGGTTCGAGTCATAATCCGTAGAGGAAAAAAAGCATCTAAAATAAGCTGCTCGCACGGTGATCGCTATGAGATACATACATCACTATTAATGTGGGGTGTCTGTCAATGGCAATAAACAAACGAATGGTGAGTTATAAACAGTAGTGTTTTATGTGGTCTTTTATGGATTCACCACCGACGAGGACGACACAAAATATCATACGAACGCTAGTGGAATTGGAGGGTGCGAGAGAAATATTATGCATTGCTGGCACGATGTAGATTGAAAGCTAAGTTCAGAAGGGTATTGTGTAAAGGAGGCTGAATGGCTCAATTATAAAGCAAATATAAATGACCAAGTTTTTACATTACAGAAACACAGTAGCTAATTTTCTGTATGGGGTAAAGCCAGTGGAGCAATTACTCTCCTTGCCTTAACACGCATATGTGTGCACTCGGCACATTTTTTTTACGGCAAATTTATTAAGAAAAATTATAATTTAAATGAAGGCTGTGAGTAATTAGCTACGCAATGATACTTAATTCTGGTATCTGCTGGACGGCAGCGCTTTTAGGGATACGTTTTGTATCGAGCGATGCTTCGGTGTACAGTGAAGACGGCGATTAGTCGGCTTAACTGAGAAAACTTTTTCTTGCATAAAAAATTGCCCCGTAGAGCAGAGCCTCACCGAATTCGTCCAAACGCAGCTGTTTACTTGCTTTTTCTACAAAGCTGCCACGACAGCCAAAATACGCCTCCATTAAGCGTTAGCCCTAACCTTGAATGAGCACGATTATAGGATATGATCAACCAGTCGAATGTGTATTATAGTATACTTTAGTCAGTAACATAGTTATCTGGAAACTGAGCGCGCGTAAATTTGAAATTGAATAACGGACTTCGAGTGGCAAACATTGATGACCTTATCACAAAGGTCCTTACTGGAGATAAACATCCAATGAAAACAGTTCTAAGAACACCATGCATACAATCTTAGGGCAAGAAAACCATGCTAAATATTGGTACGAGCTAAAAGTGGGACGTTATATTCTTTCTTAGCTAATGGCTCTGCAATATGATCTCCCTCATATGCTAAAAAAACAGCAGAATCTTGCAAAACGTATCGTGTACTATTGCGCTTTTGTAAATGGTGAACAAAATGCATATGCTATTTGTATATGTATAGGCAATATATAGAACGCGCGAAGGGCAACATCGAACTCTCCGAAAACATCAGCGTCAATCACATGTATTTTTGCGCTTGTATGTCTGGAGCACCTTCGCCTGTCAGAAAGGTATTTAACATTCAAGTTAATCGTATGGCCTTCATTTAGCAGGCCTACGTGTTATGCGCATTGTATGCATCATTAATGTTATTATATTGTATAATCGCATCTAAATTCGAATAAAAACTGAAATAAATTTACTTCAACGGTCGAGACTGGACGCTGGTATTTCAGGGTTTGAGGTCAATCCTCGAACCTCGTAAATGAAGCCTTACGTTGACATTTGTGCGACAAAGGTTCATTCTCAGTTTCGATAGATATCACATAGGAGTATGCATAATTGCGTGACTGTCACTATTCGATTGTGCGACCAAAGTATGTGGGCATGTAAAAAACTCGCTGTCCTTTTTTCGCGAAGAAGCTCTCATTGCATGGAAGCCACGTTTCCCCAATCTAGTAAGCCTGTATTGCTTCGGGGACCCATGAAAAGTGTATGCGAAAATCTCATTGACATTCAGGATGGCCTTGTTCCCCTTATAATGTTTCATTGTTTTAAGTACGGGTTGCAAATAATCCCATTGGAAAAATACCTCGTTCACTGAACTATGTCACCCCCTCAAGAGTTCGCCGTACGTTTTGAAATGCCCTATACCCTTTATGCAGGGATATGCAGAGGCAAATGACTAAGTGTTTGCTTATTAACTTTTTATCGCATTCGCCTGTATCTTTGTAAGCTGAAGGAAAAAGGCGTCAGAATCAAAAGCCCGATACACGTCGTAGTGTGTTAAAATTATCGTGGCGGGCCAACACGTCGCGAGTTATAACAAATACCTCTCCCGTAACGCAATACAACAACAATTAGACAACATACAGCATATGGCGCTTATCTAGCGGAGAGTAACCACAAATTACCGATTTTAATATAATAATTTAAATTATATTATTGTTACAGTTATTCGAGCCATTCATTGTATCTCTTATATATGCTCCTTTCCGTTCATTGGTCATTGCATCATATATTTATATATATGATATATATATGTTTTAGTTAGCATGGTTTTGATTAGAATATATGTAGCTCGGAAACTCGGGACGTTCAACCTTGTCCTTAAAGGTAGTCAACGACGATGCGAATGGCCTTTAGACAAGGGTTTCGGTTGACTTCTAATAATTTCAACAAGCAACAGTTTGTCGGAACAGGCGTAGCTGTACTCTACTTCACCGTAGGGATAGTGTAGAAGCAGAAGAAATACTGTGGTTCCATCGTCGACTCGATGAATGGATGGCCGCTAGTGCGAGACAAATACTAGCGCCTTATATTTGTCCTCGACGAAGCGCATACAGCTGTCAACAGATTCGTTTCCGACACGCTAACCCCGAAAAGGACGTACCGTTGTTTGAAAACAACTGGCAGACCTCGTCCATTGGGACGGCATCGAGTTAAACTGCGTGTAACTGTTTCAGTGGTGTACCCCTTCCCCCCCCCAAAGAGCGCACCTGCAAGCCTATAGATGCGGTTTTACGTATAAAAGTTGGACGACCGGTGACGTTAACGTGAAAGCGCTAAATTGCTCGTGCAGTTTGGTCAGTTCGTCTACAATGTATTGTTCTCAGATCCGTTAACTTACACATTAATTTAATGATTAAGGGAATATTGCTTACCTACGGATTTAAATAAACGATCGATTTTGTCACTTTAGCTTTGTTCCTTAATACATCTCGAAAACGGAACCAGTATGCTCAAAAGGAAAAGGTTAGGTCTGAAAAAGCATGACACTATCAGTACTACATTATCACTACCGTAGCGAAATCCCAAATTTAATAAAACCTCTATATCTACATGTCGTGCTATTGAAATCCATTCTATACATGTCGTGCTATTGAAATCCGTTCTATTATATTATAGAACGGAGCCTGCCGGAGTCGGAACAACGAAACAGGTCGAGAATCTGAAACTGTTTGCTCTAGTTGCTTAGGTGCAATCAGTGAACACCTCAGAGAGGTGGTATTAACCTAGCAACGGTAGAAGTGTCCTTCGGTGTTAAAAGATTCACTCAGTCAACGATCAGCCTTCGTGCCTTTCAAAGGCAAAAGGCCTTATCCGTTCTAGTATACCGATCCTCGAAAAATCGCATCTCTCGGTAAATTTTGCTATGATATTAGCAGTACGCAATCCTGTAGTACCGTGTCTATAGCCAATAGTGCAAGAAAGATCATAGCTACCAAACTTGAAATATAATAATGAGCAATATACGTAATAATGAGCAATATACGTAATAATCTTCAATTACCATCAAATGCTAGCCAATACCATTGCTACAAAATGGCTTTACGCGTATTTTCGTTTGATTTTTTTTTTGCCTTCAACTACAGTACGAGCGAATTTTATTTTTCTTGGCTTAACCCATTTGATAATATGTAAAGACATTTTCTTGTACAAAATACGCCGTCCCATGCTCTCTCGACACATTCAACAATTATATAGTTTTCCTCTCGACATTTGCCACATTTTAATGCTACTAATTTGTAACCATAGAATGTTGTGACAGTAACTTTTCGAGGCCAAAATTGTATGAAAGCTTTTTTTCTCACGTCGGGCACACCTGGAAAATCAGGCCCCGTCTGGCTGTGCGTTGTACTGCCTACTTTATGTATTTGTTCGTTGCCAATGTTTACATTCTACAACTATTCAGAAGAGCCACGACCCGGCATCCAAGCTCAGCGAAACGTGCAGTATTGGCGTACGAATAACGTTGACTGAAAGCTAGCATTTAAAGCATGGGGAAGACACACTGAGTTCTAAAGGCGTACTCACAACGGTATAAATATTGTTGAGATGTCCTACCTTCGAAGCTTATCCATAAGGCAAGGAAAGGTTTCTTTGAAGTTTGCGCAATGGCTAAAAAATTGCTTTCTAAAAGATAGCCAGACAAACGGGATCTGTGGATCTATAACAGTAGTTGCGCTGCTCTTACCGCAGCAGTAACTTCCGAGTGCTCGCTAAGTTAAAAGTTGAACGTGCGTTCTAGTAGCGATAGGGCACAACTGGCCAACGAAACGGAAAATCTCAATCGACATCTGAACTGTTGGGCGTGGTCAAAAAGATCCGTACACCCGCAAATATTAACTTTGTTCCGAAAATAGTACTATTATTTAGCTTTTTCAAACAGGAGCGCCGTTACGTTTTTATTTAGATGTAGCCAACATAACAGATCTTCATAGACTTTTACAATTGAACACTGGCATGTTGCGACAGACTGTTTTAACAATGACGTAGACCAATGATATAAAATTGAAGTCACTTACGCCCGTAAAAACGCTAGAAGCCTATAATTTATCTATAATAGACAAATACAATGCATATACAAAACAAACATACACTATTCTATGTTTTAGAAAGTGACGTTCATCTCCGGCAAATAAACAATGGTCAATATTACTCACCTTACAGGGAAATAGGTTTCTAATTATTTTCTTTCTAATTATTTGAAGAACGAAAGAATCGCACAAATTTAGGGAACCGGCAATAAACACGATATTTTGTATTAGCTGCTATATTTTGAGCCCCGCGCCGGCCTCCGCTGTTTGTTTACTTGAAGGCGATGCTATGTTCCGACCATGGGATCGTTTCCCAACGATGAACAGTCCTTCAATACTAACAGCTTAACGATGGCTATTCACATTAATTTCTCAGGTAACTACCGTACGTTTTCACCTCAGATCATTTTGTGCCCTTATTTCTCAGACTGTAGCTATTTCATCGATAAACCCGACAGCTTGGCGCTAGCCACTGAGTGCCGAAATCAATTTTGCTTAGATTTTCGATCAGTACCTGAACGACCAGACGTATTTGAGTGGAGTCGTCCTTTTGAATAAAGTTGGGTATACTGGTTTCGGATCGAAACAGACTCGTGTATGAAGTCGCACAATTTTTCGAAAAGAACTGTCGATCGCTTCGGGACATCAGTCGCTTCCAGCGTGAAAGGTATGGGTTCAGAGATATTTAGAACTCTGCGAACTTCATGTTTTTTTTGTTGATAGACGAAGCGAAACGACATCTCATCAGGGATAGTTCGTAATAGCTGCGGATACATCGAGGCGCAGAAATAGCCTTTGTCACATTTAATCATTTCAAAAGTAGAGGTATAGCGATCAACTCGAGTCAATAGGTTGTGGAGAGCGTCTACATCGGCCTCCTTTATTTTCGGTAATGCGAGCATATTTGCGAAAATACAATGAACGATCATTTCACAATTTCCATAGTGGCTAATTAGAGAGCCGAGCGCTGCTTGGTAGCTAGTGTCTGATAACGGAACGTATCTGATAACTCTAGCTGCATGACCGTCCAGTAACGTCCGTAATATAAAATGCTTTTGCTGATCGGTAAATTCGGTTCTTTCGTGAACCAAACGACGAAATTCAACTAGAAAAAAGGGGAAGTCGGCGTAGTCTCCTGCAAAGTGCGTCATTGTCGAAGCTAGGTAATGTACCTGGCGAGAAGCATACTCTTCCTTCAAAGAAATGAAGCAGTTCAACAGAGGCTCTTCTGTGTTACTCAAGCTTTTCTCCGGGATCTCAACCATACTGTAACCGCGCGGGCTCGATAGTGCTGTTACGTGACTAGTTACTTTCGAGCTTTGCAATCCTGATACTGACTGCAACTGGTCTTCCTCCTCGTAAGTTTCACCTTTCGTAGCTATATCTTGCGCCGGCGGTATCGCTAAAACAGGGGAACCGCGACGGTATTTGCTCAGTTTGCTTCTTATACGTTTAATAGTTTCTGAATAATCCTTAAGCTTTGGGCTCTCCCTAGTTGTTCGACCATCTCCGTCGCTCAAAATCGCTTCGAGTACTTTGTTATGGAGTGCATCAAGTTTGAGCTTGTAAGTGTCGGCACGGGCTAAACATACTCCTATCTGATGATTGATTTTTTCCGATGACTCTGACCTTGCTGACGCTGAATCCCTGCACAACTCACTCATGGTTTCTTGCAACCTCACCACCTCGTCGTAAAGGCATCCCTGTTCGGAGTTGGCCATGGCGGAATCAACTTGGAACTCAACTTAAATGAACGGCGGATAATCGAGTAACCTGGATCCAATGTAAATAAAAATTCTCCACGTAAGTCGAAATCGAACAAAAGCATGCGTTCGATCAATATAATAACATGTGGCCTAAGTAGCATCTTCAAACAGTGTCGAACGAATTCTGTTCTCTCAATTTTGATGAAAACGTTTTTATTTGCCCTTAGTGCGTCACTGAATGCTATTAAAGGCAGGGTCTAACAGATCGAGCGACGCCTTTCCGACGAGTCTCTGAACACTCACCTTTATCGGAGACTGAGCTAGGTTATATCGTGTGCGAACGAATGGAACCACACGAATACTCTGCACTTCCAAGCGAACCCTACGAAAAAAGTTGACCAGTGAATTTTCGTCACAAGTCATCATTTGCACTAACTAACATAACAGCAGAGCTGCCGTTGGCCTCGTACGACTAGGCACAATATAGCCGCGGCCACCTGATGGCAGCACCTATGCCTTACCACCACAGACACAATTTCAATAGCGTCTGCTCTGCAATTGTCAGACGTAAAGATAGATCTATTACAAAAGGAAGGCTATACCGACGCAACTGAAATTATTATAGGACACAGAAACATTTTTACTAGCAGCAAAGCTGGCGCTAATCAATATAACGCAACATTATAATTGGTTGGAAGATTCTTTGGAAAATCTAGCATGGATATCCCAGTTTGAGCATTTCGCTTTTAGGAAATGTTGACAAATCAGCACCCGTGTTGACGATGGAGTCTGCCGGCTCAACTAAGCTGTCGTTGTCAACGACGCCATGGACTAGTGATGCAGAAATAGGGGCGGAAGGGGAATAAGAACGTTATAAAATAAATGTCCAGCTCAATGGCGGCATATATTTTTTGAAACTTACGCTTAGACTCCAAGTCACGCCTGTAATCATAAACGAACGGTGAGACAGGACTTGTGTTGTTTGTGGCAATTATATAAATGAACGGTGGCCGTTTTGGTCGGATGAGATAATCTAATATATAAATAAATTCTATCCATTGTCATCTTCTGTTCTGAAGCGATGTATAAAACCGGATTAACGTATATAGCTAATTAATTATAAAAAAAAAAAAACAAAACAATTGAATTCATTGTGCCATGCCTCTTTTAGTGACATGCGGTCTGAATTTTCAGCGCACTTTGCTTGGTAAGTGCTAAACTTTGAGGATATCATATTAAAAATTCGTTAGTAAATGAGTGTATCCAGACGTTGAATAATGTTACTAAGGCCACATGGTTATGAGGCTCGACTTTGAACGTCAGCTTCGTTTAATCTGATAAGAAGCTTCGTGCAGCATAAAATGAAAACCCATCTCTGCGCCCAGCGACCTAGTAACGTCGATAGAGTTGGGGCATTTGAGAACAACTTGAAAACGTAGTATAGATTAAAATTCAGTCACTACGTGCGCTGATGCTGTACGTAGGAATCCAAGCAATACGATCTGTTTCCGTTTATGGTTACAGAAACGCCTATGTATGGATCACGATATGACTTTTATTTACTGATACACCTGGTTAATTTTCACTATTTGCGATATGTGTCCGCATTGTCGTCACCGATACTTTCCTAGTGGCCTATTTGACTTAGGCGATCACCTATTACGGAGTGAGTTAGGTTTGAGCGGGTCTAGCTGGAGTGTTCGTGAAGGCGTCACTTTTATTTATAACATCATTTGCGTTTATGAGGTAGCCGGTCGAACGCGGTCCCTTTGTCTGTCGACAACACAATAGTAAACTCCTTGCCCGGCATGTTTATTGCATACACGAGGCCCAGTCGTATCGCACTATAAAAATTTTATCCTGCAGCACAATAAGCCGACAAATACTTCTATACGCTAATAAAGCCAATTTATATATATATATAAATAACCGTCTAGTATCTTTTGAGGTGGTTGCTAACAGGCAAAAGTATTCATTGCTAGCTGTTATAGATAACCGGTCGCTTGTTGTATATAGCGAACAGCTGTTGCAAGCAGCTTCTAATGCGGATATTAAAATTGTTTCACTTTTAAATTATGCGCATCTCTAGCGCGAAAAACATGGCTCGTAAATACTGCAGCGTTCTAGAAACTTATGAGCGAAGGCCGGTTAAATTTGGTCCACCAGAAATAAGGTTAAAAGAAAGAACATCTTTTAGTCTCGGAAATTAGTTGTCAGCGGTCGAGCTTTTGCTTCTCGAAGGCCACAGCGCTCAAACAATTTTCCGGACACCAGCGAAGGCTAATTTCGTTAAGGATGTTTTAAACGAAAGCGCAATATACTAAAAATGCAAACGTTTAAAGAACCGAAATTGGAGTATTAAAAACCAACGAGGACGTGGCCAGATGGGCTCGAAAGACACGGCCGCCCCCCAGGAGACTTTTTACCAAAGAAGACCTTAAGGTCTATGGCTGCTGTCGCTCAAAGCTAGCTTTTCACATGTAACGTGTTATAGAATTATAATCCAAATGCTGAGTACAAAATGCCTGTTGAGAATTTGCTCCAGGATGGTTAGAAATGCGTGCATTGTATTATATGGGCAATTTGCGGAATTCTAGTCCGCAGAAGTATTATACGGTCGCTATAAATGGGGCGTAACTTAGTCTCCATCACAAGCTAGAAATGAACCAGGTGAGAGAATGGCATTGTCTAAAAGAAAAATCGAATTTGCTGGTGGTATCGAGTACATTTCGGTATGTGTCGGACGTAAGATGATGATAGTATTCGCTATACGGTCTAGTAGCTCCAGTTTCTTAGGAGACCCATAAACTAACTAGACATTACCGGAAAGCCAGTCTACCTATTTGGTGACCTCATCGCCATACCTTAATTACTTCATGCAAAGAAATATCCAACGTTGCCTTCAAGCCGCTTACTCTCCCGATTTAAGTCATCATGACTACGAGGTTGCTGACGCTTTAAAAACAGCAACTTGTGGGTAAACACTTCGAACCATTTATTTACTTCGAGAAGCCATGAATGCAGAAATTACATGTGGGAAAGCTAACAAACGTAGGTATATGGCTGTCTAGATGCTGCAAAAACGCTGGGACAAGTGCGTAAAAAATAAACTAAAGTACCTCTAATATGTATTGAGAAATCACTATTCTAGCCCGATTAACTTAAAAGCTTTTACTCAGTTTCAAGGTCTGCCGGCTTCGCTTGGAACAACCTAATACATACATTTACAAATGGAAAAATTACCTCGCATTCACTCTTGTACTGCGCTTGCGGATTCTTAGTCTAATAATGCTAGTCAAAAACCAATCACAGCTGACACAGTGTGTATAGCCTTTCAGACCGTGTTCGAATAATCCTTCATTGCAGTTTGCTTATCTAGTCGAGGCAGCAGACTATATGCAATACGTACTTGAGAAAACCGAAAAAAAGATTACCGGCTAAGGTCCTCAACAACTTTTCTTTGCAGTTTCTAGTACGTGGCCCAGAAGAATCACGTCTTTAGTCTTAAGTTCTTTGTGTAAACCTCTTAGTTCTTTTGTGCTTTAGGGCTCTCGAGGCACGATGGCCTCAGTCGTCATTTCTTTTTTCCTTCCCCCTTCTGGACATTTTTATTTATCGGTGGCATTTCTTATATTACTCTATCATTTCGATGGTTGGCGCACAACTCGTTCTTCTCACTCCCTGACATGTGCTGCCATTCCACTGCCCACCTTCATTCAGTCAGTGGCACTTGGATACGTCGGCAGCCGGCGCACCACGTTCGGGGTTGTAACGTATCCACCGTCGGTTTCTGATTCCCTGAGGGCAAATATCGACCTCGGCCGGCTCTCTACTGCCTTCCTGTCCTCTTCATTTTCTGCCGTCCCTTCACGTTAGCTTTAGTACTAGTGGCCAATGGGGTCGAGCTAATACCCCTTGGAGCAGGCCGAGGGCCCGCTCGTATCTCTCCAGTTGAATTTACTCGCCATCCCCTAAAGCTTTCTTCCTGTTCATTTTCGGCCGTAAACGTAAGGGACATAGAACGACGGTGAACAGGGAACGATCAACACTTTTGTCGTTTCCTTTGTTTTAAAGAATCAGAAGGACGGCGAAGAGGGTGACGTGGATCGCATTGAAAAACCAAATGAAGCGGTAAACAGTAAAACAAGAAACATACGATATTGTATAGCGTTCACATAAACACATATACATGCAGAAGGCGTATGATTATTTTGAATAGGAGCAATACGCAATATTATTATAGTTGAATAAAATGTGTATAGCGGAGACCTGAGTATAATGGTCATGTGAAGTTTTGATGCTGTTTCAACGAAAATAGAAAGTGTTTTTTTCGAGTATTGGATAGAAACTATTATGCTTCTACGATTTACGTGGATCTCAGCGAATCGCACTAGCGGTAAAGTAACAGGGTAAAGTGATAATAGACGGACATTTCTATCGGAAAATTTCTACTAATTGGTAGATAGATACCTGGCTTATAATTGTCACCCACTGTCACCCTAGGCCTCTTGTGGACTCAGATATATTGGCTAATCTACTGAAACCATGTTTAAGGTACCATACAATATATGTAATGTTTGAAAAACCATAAAGCAGATCGTACCCATTTTATATGTGACCACATACTTGCCTGCTAATCGTAGCGACACATTGTGATCCCTGATTCATAGATAGTTTCGTGCTGAGAGCCAGTTAGCCGTCGGTCCGTCTGATGGAGCGTCTTCCGGACGTAAAACTCAAAATACAAAAGTGGTCACATATTATCCGAGATTCAGATCTTACTGAGCTTACATTAACGGGTCATTTAATTTTAATTGGCTGCTGTCTTGACATAGTAATTTCCGTACATCAATGAACTACTTGGCAGCTTCAATATGATTTAATACTTATTTATTAGCTTATTATATCACAATAATTATGTTAATATTATATGTAATTATTGTTGAGTGGTAATTTCATCTAAGTTTTTTCAGGCTTATCGTCGATGTGAACTCAAACCGATATTATAGAGCAATTGATCCAGTTGGTCGTTGTCCTATCTGGGCCGTTCTAAACGACTTGAAAATGACCATTATGCGCTAATGGACAAGTATAATGAATTTGATGAAAAACCATCTAGCCTGGAAGCATTGCGGTAGCGCTACGTGTGGCACGAGACAGGACGATGCAATTATTTATTGGGCCTTGTTTTCCTGTCATTATTTCCCCCGAAAAAGAAAACGCATTTCCCATATCCCGTTTACTCAAACATTCAACCCGCTTAGATAACGTTCTGGGCTACATAATTGCTGCCGTAAGATTTGTTTCCGTCTACCGTTTCGAGCGGTTTCCGTACCGTCATATGCGCTTCGCAAACAGTTGAACCTTCTGGAGTACGCGACGGAAGCGAATGGAGAAAAGGGCTTCGTTTATTGCCTCTATTAGCTTCTTAATTTTCTCCTACGCCTTCGACTGGCTTGTTCGCTTCGGAAAAGGGGGCTTCCGTTTATAACTATACGACGTAAGTAAAGATACAAGATTCGCTGTTGAATAGCATGGAGGGCCAATTCTTTATAAAAAGGCGGCAGGAAATCGGATTGTGCGTGCGAGCAAGAACGTGCTCCTTGCATTGACGGATAGTTAGAATTCCAGGCTTCAGAAATTCGAAGAGACCACTTGCTGCGGGTAAGGTGAGGCTAGGGACACCACGAACTAGATGGACAAGCCACAACATTGCCGCAATATGTACACCGATCCAACGATCTTTTCAAGAGCTCGGCTTATCGATAAGCCTCGTGCGACACGTTTCGAAGCCGAAGTTGCATGCGCACCCTTACGGGCGAATAAGGACATCGCATGCGAACAACCCTTGCCTGCAACAAGATAGAACGAAAGAAGCCATCAGTCTACTTGATGTTATATTTCGAAGCCAACTGATCAGCGGCGATACTGAGTCACCGCCTCCGTCCTGTGATTTGAGTTCTCTCAGCTGTTAATGTGCAGCCATGTAAAAAGCAGTCTATGAGGGACCGTGATTCAACAAATACGTAAATCCGATGTGACCATTTCAAAGCTGGTCATATAAAAACGCCAAGTAGCAAAATGTCGGTTGTCAATTATACAGTAATTATATTTTACTACGTAAGAGACTCAATAACAAACTAATACGGAAAAGAATAGCCTCGAATCAAAGAGCATTACCGGATAGAAAATTCTGTCCAAAATAGATGTAGCTGTATATGTAAAGCGAGCTCCCGACGCAAGAACTCGTAAGTCCTATTATGCCATTCGGTTCTATTAGCAGCAAATTGAACCCTCAAGCCTATCACGTATAAGTGGTCATGTTACCGTGTTCTAGGTATAAGACTGCTATTCCCGTGATAGTTTTCTAGGGAACGCCTTTGCCTACTAATCGCAGGGACACGTTGTGGTCTAGGTTGGAACCTGGGCATAGCTAGGCCGGACGTATCAGAATTCAGGGCATAGAGAGGTCAGGCTGCCTAATTAGTACTGCGACGTCAGCCACTTGCAATTGTCATTACTATTATTTTACGCCTTTTTCAGTTGCTTTTTGAGCGTTAACAATCTGAACTGTCGTTAAATAAGCATAGCTCACATTGAGATAATGGTCTTCACAGTAGTCCGGATATTACTGGTTGATGGCAAATGGTTATAGGCATACTTTCGTTCACTTAGCGGAACTCATACGATGAAGTGCGCATTTATAGTAACGGATCTATATTCTTCTGTCATTTGAGGTCCGTGAAGCTGTTGCAATTCATGGGGCTGTCTATAAGCAATTCTGGGTCAGTTTAGCCGGAACTATCTTCTCGCCAAAGATCTGTCGTATTGCTTGGCTTATTACTTTATTGTAGAACTTGTTACGATCATCGAATGCAATGACCTAGTTAAGGCAGGGACTTCAGCTTCAGCCAGTTCTTCATAGAAAGCTAGATCGAGAATCCTGCGGGTTATTCCTGCTGTATACTAACTAAACCCTAAACCAATTGGGCCGAGTGTATTTAGATTGAAAATTATACATCCGTTTCCCTCTTGTGAATTTGCGTAATCCGGTCAAAATACTACTAGTAAACCATGCCTTTGAAATGATGCGATCATCTTTTCGGTGTTTATACGAGCGAATTTTTCTAGCTAGCACCATATCTAGATAGACCAGTAATAAAACCAGAACGGCAATTACCATAATGGCAGCGTTAAGGAGCAACGGCAGCTAAACAAGTTTTACGACGTATTTCGTTCTAGCTTAATAGCACCAAGCGTGGGAAAAAGTTCCCGGGTGAAATTCTGGCCTCAAACGAGTTGGCAGACTTTCAATGAAATCGATTCAATAGTTCACTGGGAAACGACGGCAGTAATTCCCATTTGCGTCCTACCTATTCTTCACTCCTGCGGAACATAAGCTAGCGACAGAGAGGAAGCGATTCAGGAATCACTACCTTGCTATTATACTGCTCAAAACTTTAACGGTACAGTGGTAGATACGGGATGAAGCCTATAAGTAAAATATCATTCCGGCAGTCGAGTAGTAAACCACAAAGCTGTCTAATATCCATTAGAAAAATGGCAATTTAAAACAACATCGATTTGTTGCCCGCTTTTCAGATTGCAACACGCACAGAGTCGACAAGGAAAACTGAGCGACGTTTCCGGGTTCTGCGAATAGATTGCAAATAGTAGAACGTTCAGGAAAGCTGGCGCCGGTCCTCTCTGAATCCTTTCTCTTACGATTCACAGCGCGGAACAGGCCATTTCCGTTCGGAGATCTCAGATGTACGCCACATATGACCCTCTTATATATTGTCAACTCGCACTAAGCGAACGACAGTGCTTGGCCGGCCAAAGGTAGTCGACCAGATCCACCCGAAACAGCAACGCTTCTCTAATATCAATGTCTGTGTATTGCTATCTTGAATAGAAACGCCTTTATATGTACGCGTACGTCATTCCTATGGCGTTTGCATCTAGAACAAGGAAGACACTCGAAAAATAGGCCAAAGGACGCGTTTGTACATCGTTTTTTTTTTAATGTACGAATGAATACGTCTTGTCGTTCAGCCGCGAATAGAATGAAGTAAATAGCCTGCCTATTCGGTTGTGTTGGATATTATATCCGAGTTATTCGTGGCTGTATACTTGGATCTAAGCAAAGTCACTTCCAATAAGAACAGAAACAAACATAAATCATGCTTAAAAATGTATTGATTTCGAAATGAATCCGTTTCTCCAAATAAGATTTATTAGAAGATGGTCATAACACATGATAGGGAGTATGCTGTCTTAGACACGTCCTGTGATGGTGGCGTTGCAGGACTGTATAATACTAATGGACACAAACGTTTACCATCGACAAACGTCTATGATTACTGAACTGTTGAAAAATCGTCGCTTATCATGTGTCTATTTAAAGTGTTAGCGGCAAGGTTGAGCGGCGGATTATCGCCTAGCCTTACGATTAAAACAAAGCTGTCATGTTATTACTGCCGCTGATGTTGGTTTGAACGCGTTGTAGCTCGTCTCCTATCTACAAATGCGGACGGTTTAAAGGCGTATGATAAGGATCCACGAGTGGGGTTAGCGTAACAATCACTAAATGGCTAGCTGAGTAGTCCGTAAATGATAAATTCAAATAGATCCGACCCAAATCTTCGAACACGACCAACCATCTCCACTTTTATAACCACTTCCCTGAACTGCGTAGCGAAAATGCTGACCGTTCGGCGAACACCGTTTCATTCTTTGGAAAACATATACCAGCTCGAATTTACCGACTCTACTGCTGTGAAGCACATAATCGCCACTCAACGTGTTTAGTTCTAGTATTTTACGCTAGATCTTGTCTGTCGATATGCAACGATGTATTTCGAAGAAGCGGCTTCGAAATGTATTCTTCGATTTCTGTCAGGTGGCTGATCTTCAGCATATATTCGAATATGGAGAGTGAGCATAAAAACCACAAACAAGCCGCGCTGAAGAACAGTCACGTTCCCATGAGAACTGCTTGTTAGAGCTTCTCGCAACGTCTTGTACTGCCATTTCATGTGCTCTAATCTTTTTACTATGAGACCCTATTTCTTTCGTTTTATATAATAGCTAATCTGTGAGCTTACTCTAAGAGTAACCGGTCGTCAGTCGAGGCGAAAACTTGGGCTTTACTGCCATCGATCGGATCTAATATGCCACCACAGGCTCATGCAATACATTGCAGGACGAACGAGGCTGCGCTGAAGTGGCGCTAGGCTTGACAGTGTCAAAGTCTGAGGGACGCTGATTGCTATGGAATAGCCCTTATTTAGAACTGCATCAATAAAGCGAGTTACCGGCTGCTGCCAGCATCCTCGAAACAGAGCACAAATTTGCCATGATTTAAGTTAGACGGATTCTTGTTAGTTGAGAAAAAAACGCAATTTTTCAAGCAAAAAAAATATATATACTATCGCAACGCTATACGTACAACGTTGAAATAAGCTAACTTCAATAGTCTGTATTATCGTTCGGTATTTCGGTTAGCTCATACAATATCTGTAAAACACTAACATACTGTTTTACATAGAAGATAATCTATTTTAATTTTATTGTGAGCGTATATGTGTATGTGTGAGGCAAATATAAGTATACGGTGGACAAAAATCATCGTTTACGCTCGTTTGGAAAAACGTCGACATTTGTAAGGATACTGTGGATTGTGTGATCAATTTTGAAAGCGGCCTTTCAATTTATAAGCCTTCCTTAACCCTCTAGAAATGCGTGGTGCTTTCTGTCCTTGGGCAATGCGCTAGCACCTGGCACTACAGTTGGCGTCATCCTTTCAGAGGACGATGCCTTTTATTGGCTACTTGGTGCATGGCAATAAATCTGCAAGACTGCATCCTACCTCGTCGTAGTACCTGAGGACAACTGCGACTGTGGTGCCCATGTGCCCAAATTTTTCGGTCAGACAGTATACGCACGATATAGATATGTTTAAATATTGAATAACACAATGAGTTATGTCGCACTGGATGAAAGTTGATAACGAAAATATCTTTGTGTGTTTGTTTCGCTGTTTGGTGCAGCTTAGCTAAACAAATTCAGTGCATTGGGTATTAATCAGTTGGCTCTATATATTAAGGTCAAATCTAGATCGATATAATAAAGCCTCTATAGTAAACAGGGAGCGACGTCCTGCACTAAATAGATACTGGAACATAATGCGGGCCTTCGTACTTGTCAAATTTTGCTAATGGAATTTTTGCTAGCAGCTTTGGCCATAGAACATCACGAATTCAGTCAACGAAATGAACGAAAAAATGCTGGCATGATTCAAAATATATAAACAACATTTTTATGATAAACATTGCAGCGGCAGCCGGTCCTATTCTCTCTCAGCCAATCACTAACTGAACAGTATAATCGACGATACAACGTTTTTCAAACTATACGCCCTAAACTAATGAGGGTTTTCATGTACATATACAACGTGCAGCAACTGTTAGTTCTCGTATGTACATACATATATGTACTGTATGACCACCTGTATGGACATAGTTGAATTTGCTGACGACAAAACAACAGCGCGACTAAGATACGTCTTGGAAAAACAGCTTTATGTTAAAAAAAAAAAAAAACGTTTTTTCACAGACTCCAATGTGAAACGAAGAGATTGACTACGGACAACTTCTAGAATCTCTTAAACATATAGGTATTTTCTTATTGTAACGAAACGATCTGGGCAGAGCAGTTGGGTTTATTTAAGCAGGCTGATGGGCGGTCTGCAACGAGAAATTACAATGGCACAAGCAGTATAGCAATAGCAGTATGACGAAACTAGAGCAACAGGGTACGAAGCAACGATACCGAGTTTGAGTTCAGAACTTGCGTTTGGGCCGGGCAAATTTAGACTATTTTGAAGTTTAATTCCGACAGATGGACTATGGGCAGAAAAGAAATTGGTAAGTGGGCATCATCCCTACGGATGATTATTATAGGCAATGAGTGGGGCGAACATTGCATACTTCTGACCGTGTTTATTGCCATGCAGATGAGTTGAGTTGCATGAGCCCGTTGGATTTAATATCTAACCTTGCGGAACATTTGGTTCCTTTTATTTAGATGCTTTTTTAGTTTTTTTAGAAAGTGTTCATTATACTTTCTGCCTTAGTGAAATTTATTAGATCAGCACAGTATGAAATAACGCATGTCTCCAACAAGCGTCGTTTTGCCGTAGCCACCAGCAAACAATAAGGAAATCTTATCTCAGCTACTGCTACGCCCGTAACCGACAAGCGCAATGGCGTGTTGCCGATCTGCTTTGTGAACAGAGTAAAAAGGAAACAATGAAAAAATCAAGGTATTTCACTGTCATGGCTCTGCCTTAGCTGGCTTACTAACTATTGCCGAGATCGACTGAGGCGGATGGCGGGCGGTCGACAAGCTGCTGGTCTGCCAAACCCCTCTCCGCCCTGGCTCGTTGCCGCCTCACACCGAAGCCATCACCGAAAGAGTGTCAGCAGTCCGCGGGAGATAAAACACCTGGAACGAGGTACTGAGGCGCAAAACTACCAAAGTAGTCTTCCGCAAGGCTAGGTTTCGTTCAGAACCATTCTAAAAGTACGAGAGTGGTAATGCAAGCATCGGGAACAACAACAACGAAAATATTTTCGTGACGTGAGAAAATTTTCGTCGAGAAACGTTTTCATTGACACGTATCAAGGTATACACAATAAGCAACTAATGCCTTAGGCGTATTACGGATGCAGTGTTTGCATTAGGTAGAGCTGTTTTCTTAGTATGTCTTATAATGTAATTATAAGTTATACAGTTCTCCGATAGCGGATAGCCACCGTACCAATGATACGTTTGTCTTTTTTTTTTTCTAGTACTCAATTGCCAGAATTGGAGGGCGCTTAATTAGAGGAGGTGCGAAACATGATAACGAATGAAACATACTTAATGCATATGAAATGATAGCTGTTATCAATTGATTTGAAACGTATTCTTAATTATCCTATATCTAACGGGAAAAAAAAAAGCAAAAGCAAAGCTGATGGTGCCAGTCAGATGTACATCGTCAGATTATATATATATATCTATTAATTATTCTTAACTGTAAAAAAATTTGTTTATCGCACAAATAAACACCAGTCAGAGTAGTCAACCCCTATCTGAAACAGTAAGAATTTGCTTTGCAACTGTACACATACGGCGTCTATGAGGGTACGTGTGTATCTGTGAATACATGAGTACCTACAGAAGACCGTTATATTATTGTATCAGTAGCTGCCGTAGTAAAGAGAACAAAAGGCAAATATAGTGGATAGATATAGTGAATCACAGCCGACGATCAGTAGGCGCTACTTAGATTTTAGCAGCTATCCACGTTGGTCCACTTTCCTACGGAAAAACGAATGACTGAACGCTGCTAATTAGACCCGACTTAAGGGCTGTCTGGTCCAAGGAAAGCTTAATGGTAGCCGTCACCGTTCGAGAAGGGTTAGAGAAAGCAAATGTGGGCACGGCAGCACTGCCGAACTAGGTGGCTTCCTCCGTCCTATCTTCACTATTTATAGGTTTCCAATGAATGACGGAATCGTTTTTGTTTCGTTTAGCACTAGTAGAGTAGCTTGGCCTTCTTATCATCAGCTAAATAAACAACGTGAGCAAGGACGGGTTACGAACAATTACTACATTTGTAGGGAACGTTTACCACGTAGAAGAACTGCTGCTGGACGATTCTATCGGTGCGTGTGTGTAAAAAAAGTTGATTACAAAGGTAACGATAGCGAATGATGTTAGACCTTAAGGTCTAATAATATCAATCTGATACGAACAAAACTCACATAGTCATGAATGTACCTTGCTGTGCGTGCCTGATATAGCAGATAGTACAGCCTCTATGCGGGGTATGCTCTAATAGTCAACGATAAACATGTAAAATCTACGGTAGGCAAGTGTTTTGAACTACACACACACACTTCCCTCAAATAGACCGCACTATGAATATGACTGATGAATAAAACGGCTAGTATAAATGGCTTAGGAGGCACGCCGCATCTGCCATTGTGGTTGATAAGTTAGATCTACTTCGACTGTCACAATTTTCCGTTTCTATATGTCTGCACGCCTTAGATACTTTCTGGTTCGAGCACAGCCGGGCTGACGTATTATATTTTAATGCTTTCTGAAAAACTACAATGTAGGGCGGAGAAGTGTGCCCTTTGCGAAGTTAGTCCGTTAGCTGCTATATGTACTTCGTAGTCTGAAATTGGAGAAAACAAAAGTCCATATTTCTTTTTTTTTCCAAACGAACCATTTTATACATCTCAAAACGAATACAGCTTACGCATGGTGGGCATTCACACAATGAGGGCGTGGTGCAGCCCTTCATTTTTATTCTATGTCTCGTATATGTAGCTTGTGCGGGCTTTCGGAGAAGCAGCTACTGGGAACGACCCAGACGCCTTTACGTTTCGCTGCGTATATGACAGTTCACCTACAACGGGTGTTTAGATGCGACTTTTTGCACGCGGTCTGATTTACGAACTTTGAGACTGCAAATAGCGAAGCAAACAAACATCAGCTATTCTCTCCTTACGGTCCTTGACGCAACAATTCCTTTCAAGGAAAACAGCGCCCGATCTATTGTTAGCTGAAGTATATGACATTTTTGGTATAAATCATCAATACGCCCGTTAGAGTAGCTTCACTCTCTCTGGAGAAAGATCCAGACTATATCGAGCAGAATTTAAAATTAAGCTTTTATTACCCATTCCGATTCTAGCAAGCACCAAAATACTCGAAAGGGTCGAATTGAAGTGTTGCCCCATGTGAACCTACAGCGCAAACGTTAATCGATACAAGCGATATAACTCCTTTTCCCACATCATTTTCTATTACTTATATGTCTAATATTTTAGACTGTTTAGAAGTCACCGCAGTTTTAAATAAATATAAATCAATAAGGTCGTGTGATGAAAACGAACGACCTAATGAGCGCATCACCTGATTTGAAATCTTTTTTCTATATATAGTCGCTCGGAGCACCCGCCTCGGATGCGGTTAGGCCATGAAATCTGTCCTGTAGTCTGTAACTGACTAATTCTTGAAATCTTTGAGCAATTTAAGATATTAGTAGATAGACTATGGCTTGCATATAATAGTTCTGCATATAATAGATACTGCACGTAATTATAAAGTCTATTAAAAAGCGTAACGAAGTATGGTATAAAAGAGCTGTGCTCTGTGTGTTTGTTTAGAATTGAATGTTTATAATTTATTTTATAATTTTATTAATAATTTTATAATAACCTTAAGATTTTACCGAAAGTCTCGCAAATTAATATCCGTATAAATCGCCCGTGGTCATTTTACACTACCTAAGGTACACTTATTTAAACACTGTTTTAATGATAGGAGACGATAGGTTGACGCCCCGTATAGGATGTTAGCGGAAGCAGAAATGACTCTGTCACAGGCCTTTTGCTACTTGTTTGTTTCTAGGCAGAAAAACAAACGAAAGATACTTTTCAACAAGAGTTAATTATATTCTTTTTTTCTAATAACTACAAAAACAAGTTTCCGGTGTTGTTTCGATACTAACAATAAAGAACACAGTACAAATGAGCGGTTTATATGCCATTGCTACCACAGAAGCAGTACTTTGCTTTTTCAATCAGCCATAACAATGGTAGTATTATTAATGCAAATATGAAATATATCACCGTGGAAAAAAGCAGTCGTCACAGAAACGTAATAAAGCAGGTACTAAGTGTACCGCCTAGCAACACGCATAAGTAAGGCGTAACAAGCGGAGTCCATAATCAGCAAAGTATAACGACTCGTTACGGCTCCCTAAGCAAATTGATGACTTCGGAGGTTGTAACGTGTCAGGAAGACATGACCTCACCATTACAACTGGGGAAGGCTAGTGATGCCGTTGACAGCTGTAGTTTAATAATGACTCGACGGCGTTCTCATAAAGAACAATTTGCTTCATTACAAAAAAGCTAGCATCCGGTCAAGCACTACTACCATCACCCGCTTTGTGCGAACACCTTTTCATTTAACAACGACAACAGCTTTTCCCGGCGTAACTGAATATAAGGTTGGTCCTTTACAGCTTCAAAGCTATACATTCCTACAGTAACGCATGCCACTATAGACGCAGCAATCTAGCCCTATTACATGACTTATACTCAATGGGTGATTATTATGTCCCTGTTGACCCTGTCTTCAGTTACGACCTTGCGACACCTGCCAAAAAGAATAGGTGTGCTTCATAGCACAGCTATTCTTTTTTTATGAAACTGTCATCGCCACTGTGAAGTGTCCCCTTAAGATCCTGCGTAGCTTGTTTGCAAAGCAATGATGTGCGGTTAGAACTAAAACATGCTTTCTCGTGATTGGTAATATTCTGTTCGGGCGAAACTTCTGAGGTAAACTTTCTTAATAACCATTAAGTTGTTGTGCCTGCAA
The DNA here is from genome assembly GCF_002443255.2 of Varroa destructor. NCBI lineage: Eukaryota > Metazoa > Arthropoda > Arachnida > Mesostigmata > Varroidae > Varroa > Varroa destructor. The sequence continues at coordinate 37,739,133 of NW_019211457.1, forward strand.
ACGTCGAGGATAATATCGCCCTTCCGTTTCGAGAAGAAGCCATTCTCAAACTTCTCGATAGTCCACGTTTACCTTTACGCGATAAAAACGATAGCAAATGACCTGTACACCTAGATGCCCGCCAATTTGGCGGCTGAATAAAATTCACCACTTTGATCGGCGAGAGATATTGTTATGGCAAACATGTCGGTGCTTTGTTTTTTTCCACTGATCCAGCTATTGACCTACTGGATGCGGATAAAACATAAGCGAGAGAATAAGTAAAATATGCCTACCAACAAATCGAATAACTAACTGATAGTAATATATTAAATACGAACACTATATTAAACTACGATTTGAACTTTTTTTTTGTTTAAAATACAAACACTCATCTTCTAGTAGAAATTGAAATACACAAATCTAAATCAATTCAACTTGAAGAAAAATCATTTACTCGACAGAACACGGCTGATAAGTGGTAGTCAGCAATTCCTAGACATGTGTAATTATTTTTATTAAACTTTTATCCCAACTGTTCCTAACCTAACTTCGTTTGAAAATGGCCAAGGTCATTCAGGACGTGCAAGAAAGGATAAGATAATGGTTTGCCGTAAGGTCCTAGCGCTTAAAATTGTTACGTTTACTCATGTAATTTAAAAGAAGTTTCATTGTAACAGCGACTGTGAGTTTGCTAGTATGTTTTAGCAATCTCTACGAACGTAAACCTAACAGAAAAAAGTGTTGCAGGGATTCAGGCTTTTCTTGATCTGGGTAAGAATCATTGTCACCAGGTTCATAAGTGACTCTATAGCTACTAAGCGCAGCTCGAATGAAGACCTGTACAAACGGAATTGGCTGAATATAGAATCTCCCAACGTCCCTGCCTGTTACTTGCGTATTTTGTGGAGACCTGCATCTCTTGTCTTGACAAGGCGTGTCATCTGGGAGGCAACTTAAAAAAAACAAAAAACCCATCCAATATAGAATATGCTAACACAGCTGAGAATAATACTGAATTAATTCAAATGATTCAATTACTATTTTAACTTTTCTTACTTTTGGAAAAGGCAGTTTTCTAGATAGCGGACGTACGTCGTGTTGCTGTGAATCAACGTAGAGGTCGTCTCGTAGTCCCTGTACAACCATTACTTTTCCTTTATTATTCATATAGTTCGTCGATAATTTCACTTAACAGCACAATAATGTTATTTGGTACATATAAACTTGTTTGTTGTTTCACAACGATCGCATAATGATAATAAAGTAACTGTTCTTTCAGGCCTGTTGTTGTCCTGACTTAAGCAACAGATCAGTGATATACTTTCTACAGGCTTTATTTAATCCGTTTATCACGATCATAACGAAGAAAGTTAAAAATTCACTGACAACTGCTTAAATATGGAGAACACTGACATATAGGTAACTGCGTAAGATGGCCAGTTTGGCGTTTTATTGTGCACCAACTGTAGACCAATTACAGCGGCCTTAGAATAGGCTCGGATCATGTTAACAGCGAGTACGGCAGAAGTTGCGGCAACGTTATCTGCAGCTCATCGAACCATCTGTGTTTTCTGCGAAACCAGCATAGCCTTAGTCTAAGGTAAATTGCACGAAACTTTCATCTCTCATCCGCAGTGTTTGCTTGTGATGCGGAACGAGCTTGCTACTCAAGTACGTCAAAGATTATCTAACTTGCACCCTTGGATGAGATAGCTCGTGTAGAACATAGGAACCTTTCGACTGCCAATCGAACTGGATGAAATAGGTAGCAGAAATCGACGACGCTCGTCTAATCTTGACGGACCCTTAATAGAATTCGACAGGGACCTGTTGACGTCTAACCTCTGATTGAAGCGAATTACCAAAATATACTCTGTTAAAGCGTTACTCGCGGGTCGTGAAATCAATGAAAACGCTACCCCGTGCGCCGATCCCGGTGAGTATCGTGTTATCCCCGAGAGACGCGTCCGAGTTGAACATACATACTCCCGCGTATCGTCGACAGTCAATATCGCTAGATGTACATTCTATTCTGTATTGCGTGGCGACTATATAAGTATGGCGGCGAAAGAAGTGTCGCAACATCTCGTCTCATTAAATAAAGGACTCCTGCTATCGGCTGTCACTGTTCCGGCCGACATAATCCCAGTGATATCGCCGCAGACGAAACTGGCCTACCGGTCCTTGGCGCTTTCAAGACGATTGGATACTAGGAAAAACACCTATTTTCGTTTGTTCAGTCGATGGACTTAAATTGAAGCTGCAAACATACAGCTAGTTCTACATAGAGCTTTACCTTCCACAAATTATTCATATAAATGACCGGCGGTATTAATAGGATCCCGCTGGTCCTTGGCTTATTTTGTGTCGAGCAAATAACTTGGAATTAGTCTTTCTGCCATTGAATGTGCTCAATTGAATGTTTAAATGATTTTCAAAATAATATACTAGTGAGCTATCGGCTTATAACGCTGTAGTACTTTCGTTTTAGGGGTCTTAGCAGGATTATCGAATACTGATTGTGAATATGTGAATGCAAGGAGTGGCTGAGGAACTTGCCGGGCATAAGTTACTATCTCCATCTCAACACGATCCAAACGACATTTCGGGATGGGAGCTGGCCAGATACTAAAGCGATCATTTGAAACAGAGACTGGGAAAAACTAGCAGGCTTATAAAGTAATGGTAACATTATAGCGAAACGAGTTACAATCAGTACTAACCTAGAGAGAATACCGATGGAATATCCATACATAACCCTCATCAGTTGCAAATTCGCGCGGTAACTCAGCGTTTGTATGATACGTCGAAGCCTATCAATTACCAAGTGATCAATAAACAAGTTAGTAAGTTAGGATTTATAGAGTGAAGCTTGTTCGCCTAATGATAACGTTTGAAGAGGTGCAATTAGTACCTTTATTTTGTGTCTCTACTTTTCATTCAATTATCCCATCGTTTTTGTTCATTTTCTCAATTATTTGTCATCTTCTTATGTATGAAACAGTTAGATAGACGCTTCTGCCTGTAGAGCAGGTCGATTCGGCAAGATAGAAGCTCTAATGGACGGCAAGCTCACTTGCACGCTTCACCTGACTTCGCAGTGCTGGTGAGCGCCACTGGCGATGAGGAAGGCGTCAGGGGGATTGATGATTGAGTAGGCAACGGTACACATCGACAGGTAGAACCTCAGTTGGACTAAATGAACGGCCACCTGGGAAAGTGTTAGCAGCGCCGTACGAGGTCCATTAAAACTGCAAACGGGCATCGACAGCGAAAGCACACTCTGATGGAAGCACAATTAGCTTTGAGCTTTGAGCTTTATCATTGCCATTCTGTGTCCAGTGAATAAATTACGCCTCTGACATTTGTTCGAAATATTCGAAGTTAAGTGTTCGAGAAGGCGATAAACCATGTCAATTTAAAATACAAATATAGTGTTGTTATACTATAATAATATTTACCTTATGAGCGTATGTGTAAGCATAGGATCGCATAAATTCACATGTGCACAATCATGTTCGAGTACTCGCCTGCTGTGCCTTGCGGGACCTAGTAGAGCTACATTTGAAGGGGATGGAATATTAGAACCTATGTTGTATATTATTAAGTAGTATGTTAAAATTATTAAGGAGGTTCCTACGTTGAACAGCCTTCTGACTCTAAACAATGAATTGCGGCGGCTAAATTGATCATTTCACAAGCCACTACTACTCCACTTTCGTGATTGCTTCTCTCTGAAGTAGTCGTCGAGCTTTTTGCAAACTTAAAGCAAAGCGACAGATGCTTGTCAACAGATTTGTTGAGAAGCAAGTATGATCCCGCTAATGGAAGGAGAACTACTTTAGTAATAGATTTCACAAAAAAAAAAATATTATTTTTTGTTACATTCATTATTTGATTTATATTTGTTCGCCACATTTATATTTCATAGCAGGTGGCATAGGTAATTCGCATAGATGGAATTAGTACCTTCCGAATTACTTCATAACAGGACTCTATAATTTATAATAAAGAAAAGCTATATATATAAGCCTAGTATTATTGTTGTTTATTCATTTGTATTTCTAATCAGACAGACGTATTTGTCTTCCGCTTGTTTTCTCATCGAATTGGCATACCAGCATGAACGACGTCGGTGTTGATCGATTGGTGATTCTTTCGGCAAGTGGTGTCCTATGATCTGCTTTTCTTTGACTGGCCTCCTAGGTTTTGTTGATTTCCGCCCTCCGTTTGTGCTGGTGGCCCCAAAATGGTGGATGGCCAGTTGCTTAGTTCGGAGAGCATCACCATCGCTTAGACTAAGGAAACTAAAGTGGCTCTTTTGCAACAACAAGAGAAATCGAACGGGTGGAAAAAACGGCCTGAGGGAGGAAGTGTTGATGTCCTCAGCAGCGGATCAATGGCCTTTTCGGCAGCTTCACTAGAAGGCGGCGGAACTCGCAGCCAACCGGATGTTGACTCGACAGAAGGATGAATGATGTGTAGAATACCAGACAACTAACTACTACAGTGCGGAGTAAGACAGCAGACGCTAACATAAACCGCCTTGGGTCGATACGTCTACTACTCAGTTTGGGAGATCTTGTCGTATCGTAAGTATGGCTTGGCATGGTATGCTTTGAATGATTTCTGCTTAAGCTCACGCTAAAGGTCCACGTTTTTCGTAAAACACAACAGCTGGATGGTACAAATATGGAAAATAATAACATGAATAATTGGAATCATAGGGAAAGTAGGGCGCAGCCCAATTGCGGCCCCCATGCTCGCGGTGTAACTGCGACAATCGAATAGATTTGAGCCCACATTGTACATTTGAAGCGACTTGTCGCATTTATATAAATATGGATTGGAGTTAGCAGTCAAGGATTGCGCGGTATCGTACAGGCAATCCTTAGCTTTACTAAAATAAGCAAGATTCTTAGAAGAACCTTTGTTTAGCTAAATTCATTTTACAAACAACCCCGTAATATTTTTTTTTTTTTATTAATTCAAATAAACTTTAATGTGTGTAAGTGGCAAATGAAAAGAACTTACAAGTTCATCATCGCTTTCAATTGGTCTCTTCAACACTGCAGTTTAGCTTTGCTACATTACGTAATCACCGTACGGTTGGCCTTATCTGCTCTAAAGGTAGCAATTATTTAGAGAGAAACTGATAAACCAATACAATTATCAGCGATGTATATTTATTATGTCAACATAGCCAGGCATATCTGGTTGGTTTTAATCTATTATTGGCCCTCAAAAATGTGCTGTAGAAACAGTCAATCCGTGTGACGCACGCTGGATTCCTCTGCATTTGTTTGAGGTACTTTAACGGACCTCGTTGTGTACCTCGACGAGGTATCGCATACCTAAATGTCTACGATAACAGAGCATGTACGGGAAACAGATACTACACCACAGTTAATATTAACGCTTTGACCCTGTAAAGATGGCACATTCTTTATAGTTATAGAACCTTGTTTGAACGGTGTATGGATTTCGACCTACTAGCTCCTTCGAATATACATATTTACAAAGAGTTGCGAACCCTATTGGAGTATCAACCTTAAAGCTATCTTAGCTAAGCTTTATAACGACACAACATGCTCCTTTCAATCTCTGAACTCTTCAGCAGCTGCAAAAAAGGCCACAGACTGCATGTACGCCTTTTCTCGTGTGGCGCTCTGTTGTTCGAAAGAAGAATGGAACTTCCGCGAAGTTACAGGGAACTTCCTTCGAGCATTTCCATTGTCGTAATTAATTGAATTACTACCAATACACTAACACGAGATGCAACCCTCTTTATGTTACGATAAGCCAAGCCTGCTTCGCTATCAGCGCCCCGCATCTAGGGGAAACAGACAAAGTCAATGCTCGCAGAGATTTTCTCTATTGCAGAATCCTACTAGAGTTGCCCATATATTCTAAATTTTGCTCTGATTATTTGATTTATGCCCTAATCGACAAGGATTGACAGCAGTGTCAGGTTTTGCAGTAAACAATTAAACGATATGAGCAAAAGATATGATTTTTCTTAATAATAATGCTACCCACGTGACTGAAGAAGCCGGTCCGAAAATTGACCATTTATTAGTAACATGTTCTTTGGCACGAATCAATTGCAATATCAGCCCTAGAAATTGAAGGGACTACCTATCAACTATAAAGGCTTAGAAGTGGACTGAATTCTGAGATGTCAGACATCATACGTTTAATGACCATTCGCTCTCGTATTTAATAGATCCGGTTATTCTTCAATAAATTAATTGAAATTCGCAATAATATCTGACTTACAGTATTCATATTCCTCAGATCATACAGGTAAGCCTAGTATAGTCAAACAAACCTAGATGAACTATAAAGTTTTAACACTTGGTTTGATGACATCCTTGCATGGACTTCTAAACCTCTCTACGTGTTACGCTAAACTTTGAAATTTTGTCTTCCTGAAACTGTCTTCCTAATATCTGAAACGTCTGTTTTTTAGGTGGACACGTCAGTTGAGTCTATACTTCTGAGAGTATGTTGGGATATCGGTGTGCATGTCAGGGATTTAACCGAATTCATTTGTTTTTCCTGCGTTTTGAGACAGACGGTAGCCATCTGTTGTCAACACAAAACAATAATCGCCGAACATACAATGCGTTTATTGCTATCGCTACTGCTAATCCTGTTCTGCTGTGGTTACCGGTCTGCTGCTGTTACCAGACGCGTTCTAGACGTGATTCGTTGCTGAAGGTTTACAGCCATTACAATGCTGATGGCTGAAACACTGTTTGCTTACTCTGCGGCCAATATTCTTAAATTTGCTCTCGAATGTTTCAGCCTGCCATGCAGAGTTGATGACGCGGAACGGCAAAAGGGAACATTCGCGACTACACAAACCTCGAATTGTTTCGCCCAACATTGCCACCATACCCCGAGCTTCGGTCGTTTCAAGTATTTATTGAGTACGCTGGCCGTATCGTCACCATTGAGATCAACCAGGGATACAGCAAGGCCAGCTAAAGCAGTGGCTGGGTTCCAAAAAACGGTTACCTCCCTTCCTCCCAGTCTCAGTTCAGTTGGGGAAAGAAGGCGGACACGTTCCTCTGTGCATGTGTGGTAGAATGTCGGGACTAAAATTGCCAAGCCAGCAACGATAACGGTAGTGGCAAGATGGGCTCAAGCGCCCCTTTTCGTTGTTGCCCTTCGGCTCGCTTGTCTGGCGACATCGACTCATCTGCTTCTGTTTTCCTCCTAGTCCTCTTTCTCCCAGTCCGTGTTTCGATTCGTGAGCTTTGCCTGTTTCGTCTCCGTCCGCCATCAACGTCTATGGGTTGTCTAATTATAAGTGCAAAGTTGCAACTCATACGAAATTGATCCCTCGGGTCGCCCACAGACCCGCTGTCGTGTTCTCAGTGTGCTTCTCTTTCCTTTATTTCACTGGTTACGTCGCTACCAGACGCGACGCGAGAAGGCTGCTAAGACTAGTTCTCCATGCCATTATCCGTTGAACATAGCCGAAAATAGTGAACCTCGCAGTGGCCAGAGATCGGAGGGGAGGCGAAACAGGTTAGCTTACATGCAAGCGCTGAGGTACGTTCAAAACATGAGTCTCCTAAGCCCAGCCTAGTCGCACCCGTTCTGCCGACGGCGAAGAAGTGGTTAATGGTCCTCAACGCATCATCCTTGAAACCTGTAACAACGGCAACGCTTTCAAGACCGAGAGTTAACCTCAGCCGATTCCAATAAACTTGCCCCATTGACTACCCCTACGCGAGAGTGTAGACGACAGACACTTGAACAACTAGCTGGTGTTGTTTGCCATAAGACTCGCGTCTGCTTATCGTATATTCAGACCATGGAAACCAAACCACTCACGTTTGAGCGCAATACACTCCCAATGCTATGCAGAACTATGATTTTCGTCGACGTTTCATGACTGTTCATAGTGTGACACGGGAAATAGAAGTTCAAAATAACCTGCCGCTGAAACGTTTAATGGCCTTCATTTGACATGTAGAAGTTTCCCTATTATAGATGCAAAGGCGTGTCGTACATTTATGATCGCCTAAATATATTATAATACGTTATACTTAAGGCTCGGACGAGCCTGTACAATCATTTTACACAGAAAGTTGTTTGGTTAAATATTCAGTGATACTTGTATCAGGTGGGCATCTAAACGTAGTAAGTTAAGAAGGGTAATTAAGTCATGAGCCTTATCGGTCATTTTATTGTGTGTAAATGAGTTTTCTGTCTGCAAAGCTATCGAGCATGCAGTGGACAACAGATTTAAAGTGAAAAGTAATTTAATTCGTTGAATTAAATTGTACGGACATCACCTCTGCTGTACCAGCACGTAACCACTCCTTAGCACGCAATGCTTTCTATTTAGAAAAACTGATGTACTTTCCTCATTGACCCCCGATTTATGCGGAACTCAGATGGTTAACCAATACCCAATAGGCTAAGCGAGTACAATTATGCGAACTATCTATACACAATGCCATAGGTTAGAGTTTTAAATAGTCTGCATACAAAGATCGGTTGTCTCTGAAAGTCGGACCATAGATGTCACAGATACACAAACATTAAGGCCACAAGTATGCAGGTATGAAACACCGGTGAGCGAAACTTGCAATGAGAAACCCAGAACGGGACTGCTAGCTTGCCCGCTCGGTCAATAAGCGTTATCGGAGCAATTTATCGGAAATCATGCTACATCCACGTTCCGTCGCTTCCTCGCTCCCATGCCCCGTAAATGTGTGCGCACTTGATGCAGCGAAATATTTAAAAGCAGCCTAGACAGATATCTGATAGCCATAATGGCTGCTAAAATAAACGGACTATTATTTCCCCTGCATGTCTGGGTACCTTCACTGTTAAGACCGATATCAGGGCTCTTATGTTTCTTCGGCCTACAATCTGTCACTTGCTCGATCTTTGCGTCCGCTTTTTGAAAGTTTCAGCGTCCGGGAGCCAAACCGCGTAAGTCTGTGGGGCTACTAGCCCCTTGCAGGACATAATTTCACAAGGTCGTGTTATAGTGACAGAATAGATGTTTGAATTTTCCCGCCATATAAAAGAGTTTTCCGAATGTGGCAGAGTATATTAGTTTTCTTTCCTTTCATTCCAAGAAAATACACTCCATATATTCGAGTTGAGACTATTCAGTTCACAGGTAAAGAAAGGCAGCTCACAAAGAAAATATCAAAGCCGTACAAGTTTGTACGTATTCTTGATTCATATATCACTCTCTGTATCTGTCGTGGTAACACAGGCTGAGCTGTTGCTTCGTTTGTTGTGCATAGCAGTTTGCTATCTGAAACAAGCTGATGCGTTATTACTGATTCGTCCCGTAATGACGGACTGCCAAGGACCTGATGTTACGTACGACCTGAGTTCGTCTCCTGTCTCGAAGTTCAATTCATTACAAGCGGACCTTTTTTTTTCACACTTGACTAATCAATCATCAAGCTTCAGCAAATCACCTCTTTGACCTTCAAGACTTAGGTGTTTTTATCTTTTTTAAGTTTCTCGTTTATTTTTACTCCAGTTTTATAGTCCGCTTCGGTTAAGACCATATTAACCCATCAGGAGCATATGGCACATCAGTAGACAAGGTGGACCACAGCATCGAGCAACACTTAGAGGCTGTCCGTCCATTCGTTCGTTTAGTTTCCTACACTGCTCATCCGATACATGGACAAAGATTGCGTTTTTCCATGCCAACGAGAAGTTTCAGAGTGGGAGCGCGGACGGCGGGCATCGAACGCGTTGAAGATCGAACTTTGTTCGCCGTTCATTCGACAAAAATAGAGCTCAAGGGCAAAAAGGGGAGAAAAGCCGAGCTTGGTTGACCAAGAAGCTCTCTTTGGGCGGAAAGATCTACCCCAAACTGCCGCTGTCCCCAATATTGCCGCAAAACTACCTTACAGACTGCCCCGTTTCGATCACCATCGAAACGAATCAACGGCGACGATTCAATTCCATTGGCTCGCACGCCAGCAGTAACGTCCCAGCCTTTCCTTGCCTTTGGCCCCGCTAACCTTCCCGAATTTCTCTGCACCGTTTTTCCTTTTCCCGAAAATAAATACGCTCGCCTCGAGGCACATCCATGCTTTCCCGACAAAACTAGGCAACGAGATCGGCAGGCCAGCAAAGTAAACGAGCAGCAGCAGCAGCAGCAGGGATAGAGCGGCCCCTTTCTGCTGAAGGGAAGAGCAGACGACCACTATGAGAACTACTGGCACTCACTTCCCCTCTTGCAGCCTATCGAAATCCAACGAATTCCGCCCCCGACCGAATGGTTCCATTCCAGCTTTTTAGGACGCCCTGGGGAAACAGGCCAATCGTCGGTGTTTCCGAATGATTCATCCATGCGCTGCAGAAGAGAGGCCGGACTGGCGGACGACGAGAAGAAGAAAGAGCAGGTCGTCAGAACCAGAATCGGGTAGTGGCTCGTCGGACCACCTCTTAATACATCTTGCCGTCAGCGGCTGGCTCGTGGCCGATGTTCATACTGAAAACCAATCTCGACTCACGCAGACCTCTCAATTCAGTGGCAGATATCTATTTTTTCTCTCAAAATGCACACTCATTTTTCATCTAGTGCTACTAAGTAGATAAGGAATATGCATTCAGCTGGTCACCGCGGGTGTACTGCTGCTGGTGACACGGTGAGACCGATTGGCGTATTTTTATTACCTTTATCACCTTTACTTCGCACACGTACTCTGCCATACAAACTAACTGACTCACTTTCGTTTCAATGTCTCATTTCCAGTAGGATACTTATGATAGTTATGTATTATACAGTGATGAAGTGATACATTAGAAATACTTTATGGAAATGAGCAATACGTGTGTCTGTGAGCAAATACTTATCTATCTGTGTGTATTTGGACTCCTATGCGAGAAAAAAAGCTCACTATGAGTATTTTGTAAAACATAATTAACTACCGTGTTCGACTGACGACAATATAAGAAGAATTATAACCACTGCACACTATTTCGTCTATTTGATCCTACTATCTGTATAGACAATACCCAAAGCTCCCCCGAAATAGTATGTTGATTAGACAATCTATTTATTGTCCAAGACCTTAGAGAGCATTCATTCACGGGTTAAGCATTTTAGCATATTGTATAAAATTTTCTATAACGATGAACCAGGGGGAGGTTTGCTGGGGGGAAACATGATTCACGAAATATCGGAAACGACAACCTTTGTCCTACCGGCAGAAACAATTAAAAACGATGACAGTTTCACTGCAAAACCCTTTAATCGCCTTTTTTCTATCGATCTGCATTGTTACACTGCCGAAGCACTCTAGCTTGAAGAATCTGGTGTACCTGAGTTAACTTAGAAAACACAAAAGAAAAAATACGTGGACCATCGCAGACTCAATATATATGAAGGACCATGTTGCTCGTAGACTTATATATATATATATATACATCGTATACATATGTTGCACTCATTGTATTCAGAGCTATGCTAAGCCGTTGTTTATTCAGGAAGGCAAAGTCGCTGAGGGCAACATCAGCACTACCAGAGTGATCATGCCGTTGTTGTTGTTGGCAGTGGTCAGGATGCTGACGATGACGGTGATGGGTAGTGCAGCTGTCACTTCCATCACAGGGGATTGCGAGGCCACAACATAGAGGCGCACCTAGCGAGGGCACCACGACATGGCAACCAAGTGAGAGCCCAGAAGTGGCGACAGTCGCCTCATTTGGTAACTGCCCAACGTTCTGCTGAACCATTCCCTCTATCAGTCGTATTTCCTCGGGGGAGTCTTGCAGGCTGAAGTGAGCAAGTTAAAAGGCTGGTGAAAATACAAGGAATAAGCGGGTGTGAATACGTGCACCACCAAGAGCCGCAGCAGTATCTTGCTTGATCCTTGTTGAGAACAGAGGAGAGCAAGAGAGCCGACAGAAGCGGACTAAAGACCCAGAAGCAAGCAGCTGCCATAATACTGCAATTCGGTTGACATCATACAGATGTGTCCGTGCTTCGATATGCTAGAACGTGGGCCGCATAGGCGAATACACGAACGTGATTCTACCTAGAATATTTTCTTTTATCTCTCAGATGATTCTCTTACTATTTTCATCTGCTGGATCGGACTGGAGGCCTAAGAAAATCGGATCACTGGAAAAGCCAGACGTATCTATTATATATAAGAGTTAGCTCTCCTTTCCAGTGAACTCAGATAATAAGCGTGGCGATGGACAACGTTTAAACCTTCCATGATTTTGTTGATAAGCCGATAGGTACATTCAACGATATACAGTAAACTTAAATCGACTTTAACCAACAGCAAAACCTCAGTTTGCGGTGTACTTCAAATAAATTAATAACAAAAACATATCACACAACGTATCTCAGAACAAAGGGCTTGTATCTGTACTAATATACCACGTGTGTGAAGAATTATTGCTTAGGCCGCGTTTTTTTTTTTGTACATTTAACCATAATTTTTCCAATTACAGTCCTCACTATTAGTTATTTCTCTACGAATATTTGTAAATATCATCAAACGAAGCTTAGCTTCTAAAGTCAGGCGGTCCAGTAGTTACAAATGAAATCGAGGATACCTGTCCTGTCTCTAGTACTTCTAGAACTCGAGTGTCTCATTTTTAAAATAGGCTCTCTCTTTGGCTTAAGCCTTGTGGTTTATGAATGTACACGGTAATTGGATTACATTTAGTAACCGGAAAATAGTATTGTTAGTTTTCGAGTACTGGAACCAAACGACTTTTTTTTCTCTAAAAATATAGGACACCGCTTGACGTCAGCCTGTTTCCTTTAAGGACATGAGTCGTTTCAAATATGCTGATAGGAGCTCATACTTCCACGTAGTATGCGCTGGCGAGAAACCTGTTGGAAGGTGTATTCTATCTCGGACATGGGTTCAATAGGCTATTACTGATCCTTAGGATGCCGCCTATGTTTCCTCCTCCAGGCGCCACAGATACAAACGGGACTACGTATCTGTAATTTTTGAAGTTTTATATAACTCCGGTTTGCACGACTGGTCATAATATATTTGCCAAAAACAAGCAAAGACGCCAGAATACAAAGTTACTAAGAAATAGGCACGCTATTAAGTAGAAACAAGAACTATACAAATATATGAAGTTAATTCATAATCTACACAATATACTAACGGGCTCACGTAAAAATATCCGGTTGGTAAGTTCTGGACATCAATGGTCTTAGCCTACGTACCCGCTTATACGAAACCACCGTATCTATTTCAAGTCTTTCTGACTTTTCATATTGTCAAGCCAATATTCAGGGTCAGGTCGAAATGTCAAGCCAAAGACATGCGAGATCGTTTGGATACAATCATTCTAATTCAAATGCGGCTGCGTTTAAATCCAATAATCCTCTCTTTGGTAAGTGCTGTGTGCCGATTGTTCTATACAAATTTTTATTGAGACGCGATCGTTCCTTATCGTTCGAAGAATTGCGATGCAGGCCCTTTTTCCGCTGAATCTAGAACAGTGCCTCCGCGATCAACCAGCAAGCCTTTTTGAGCCTGTAACAAATGGAGATTAGTTAAGTACGGCATCATTGATAACAAGTAATTATCTATGACGCCAAGCACATAAAGCGATTTAAGTATATGTATCAATCTGTTAGCCAAGATAGATTTACAAATTACAAAAAGACGCCTGAACATTTATTGGGCAAAATTATTAAGCCACGTATTTCAATTCTATTTGTTGAAATAATCTCGTAAGTAATTCTTTTAGCAAATATCGGTGGTTCTAAAAGTGCCAAGGCTTTTCTTCTCCTTGACTGACTATTGGGGAACCGCTCCTGGGTGCGTCCTATAAACTGGCCTTGTTGCTCTTGAATTCCGCTTTGTATACAGATCTTGTTTGTTTTTCGGTAGAAGAAGGGTCTGTTAATGGATTTCATATTCCCATGCAATAAATAAAAAGCTATTATTTAGGATAGGCCTCGCCTTTATAGGTCAATCAGCCACTTTCCAAATATCATCCAAACAATGTACAAGAGCAGTTGAGCGGCTTTGGAGATAACTGTTGTTAATGCTTTTAAAAACCGCGGCGCGGACTCTCTCATTATGCGTGCACAAAAAGTACCTGAAGTTATCAAAGTCCATCGTGTCCGATAGCTGAATTATTAGAGAAAAATTGTAAAGCTCGTTCGACTTCCGTAGTGGCATCGCCCTATGGCTGATGAATAGTTCGTCAGGTAGCTAGCAGCTGTTATGGATTAGAGAGGGCTAGAAGCTTCGAAGTGCGCGTATCTAGTAGCAGTTAGAGTAGGACCGGAAAAAAGAGCAGTAAACGTATTCGTCACTGTCCTTCATTTCTGTTGTTCAGCCTTCTTCATGTATAGATGCCATTACAAGTTGGGTAAAGCACTCTAACCTGGGATTGAGCTAATAAGCGTGTGTTAGTTTTTGGATTACGAAGGCGACCCCGAGAAATGTTAAGCGAGAATTTTTTTAGGCAAAGTTTCTATTAAAAAAAAAAACAGCTTAGTTTATCTGATTCTTAAATATATATGGCAACGGCTGCATAGGTCGTTTTCGATGATTTGGTGTGTGTGAGCTCTGTAGGTCCAAAGAACGACAATCCATTATGCGTGTGCTGAGGGACGAGCTGTCGTACACATGACATACGTTTAATATAAGACTGCACAATCAAAACTTTGACCATTGCTACGACATCGAAACAGAACTTTGCAGTGGGCTACAAGAAGACAGTGGGCTTCCACAAAGGATACTATCGAGGCCTTTTACATCTTGTGGCAGATTCTAACCTTATTTTATTATTTTGAATATATCCAATTTTCGGATTAAGTAAATACCTACAATCAACAAAGCTTTTCCGGCACGTATAGGACATGTCTCCCCATAACATTAAGTAGTATCGACGTGTACGGAGAAACGGAGGAACGATTGAATTGACTTCGTACTTGGATAAAAAATGTTGCCCAGCGTTCCATTTATCGAAAAAAATACTCAGAACCGAAGTCCATGCACATAATTGCATTTTTATAGAAATCTATTAAAACGGGGGTTTCCAATATTAAGATCGTGTAGAATATGATGCTACCTAAGAATGCAATAGTCTAATCAGACTAACACGCGTAACTGTCCTCCCCAGCTGGCACAAAATCGTTAACAATCAGCAAGCTTAGCTACGTCAAAAGAGCTTTCTTTATCAAAGCAGTTTCGAACAACCTTTACAGAAAAACACTGCTGATAGGCCGCAAAAAAAAGAATCGAGTTCGCCAATACTGCAAACTTCGAGACGTAGAGACTAATGGCGGCAACACAGTACGCACAATACGCGTAACATTTTGAGGAAGTTCATTTTAAAGCCCAGAATAATCTAACAAGGATAAATGAAACGTACCCCATCTTAGATTACACTGGCATATAAAGAAGAAGTTGAAAGATTTTTCCTCTAACACAACGATTTTCTAACTTTTGTGATTCGGGCTTTCATGGTTAGACAGCGCACAGAAATTATCTGATGTCGCCTTACGTGCATGAGGAAAATCCTGATAACTGATATCATTCCCTATCCGTATAGGAATATCTACGCCCTAAAACGAATATGGCAACGTTGAAAACATCTGCTTCCTATCTGAACAATAAGCTATATTAGACGACGCGTGTTGAGCATAATTGAGGCAGTGGTCAAGCTGTTTTCTTCTGGCTTCTACCTTTAACTTAGGCGAATTTATTTCAGTTTCGCTTTAGCCGAAATCTTCTCGCATTCCTCTTGTAGATCCGCATCGTCTAATAAAACTACCTAAGTCTACCCAAAAAAAAAAACACGCTACTGTAGGCTAATCTTTTGTGCAGTACACATCGTTATCTCTTCATGCTTGTCAATAGCCTGGCAATTTTGACGAGTGTTTCACTCTTACGAAACGGAGTACCACTCATTGTTCGTGTTTCTTCATAGGTTTTTCGAGTCTGCCCGACGGTTTATCCAAGAGCAATCTGGTCTGCGGTGCTTGATTGATTATGTTACCAATAAAAAATGTATGACGGATGGCGTTTTAACCGCATTTCATGTAGTACGCACAGCCCCTCAAACAAGTTAGCATGTTATGTCCAAAGGGGTTTGTTGAAACGACGAGGGGCTTCTGAAGGAAACGTGTCACCGGTAGACCAATTAACGCAATCTATGTTCATAATGGATCGTGAGTAAGTATTTAGCTTCAATGGTCAACTGGAAACGTTCTCTGCGATAATAGATAACTGCTCTATTTGAGGCTCAAGGCACCCCGTAAATCTGTTATGAAATGGAGCGGTGCCTTACGAAGGCGGACATCTGAAGATGTCCGCCTTCGTAAGGCACTGCTTTTTTCTTTTTTTTTTTTCTTCAGAAATACTCTTTGGTGAATGACGGCATTATTCAAAGCATTAATCTGGTATTCGTACAATTTGGGAGAAGGATTGTACTTCAGCTGTGCAACTATCTCCTTAGCAAGTAAAATGTTTGTTAACGAAATGTGTTTGTAGATGACTGGAGTTGATGTCTGAGCTCTATCGGTGTCGTCATTCCCGACTACCGTTCCCTCAGACAACGCTTACATCGTTTGATGACGTACATTACTATAGATGATATCTAGGTGAAGGATGTTCAAGGCGGATGGTTTAATCGACTATTAAAACCTACATCGCTAAGAAAGCACCCAAAGATCAGTTTATGCTAACACATATGCCGTGATTTTCACTTAAAAACTTTCGTACTATTAAACATATGATTATTTCTCCGTTTCTGAATCTTTCAGTTTCATCTATTCGAGGTCGAAATGTTAATAAGAAGAAAATAAATTTCAAAGAGTAAGTTCCAATTGAACTGAGGATCAATCCCATATACGTATCGAAATGCCCTGATATTACTGTTTCAGGTAGTCGTAAGATAGTTCAGTGACAAGGCAACTAGATATTTTTCCTCCTTTTATATATGCTTCAAAGTTTAAATTTTTTTGTCGAGTGGAACACATTTGCTTAATCAAAAGCACAAATACTGTATATATTATTTAGCCTCATATCAATTAAGTAGCTATACACTTGTGCCTTTCTATTAAACGGTCGAAAAAGTTTTCAAGCCAAAATTCAAGCAGATATTTGAAGATTTAAAAATAATAGCACTAAGCTACCTTTGATCAATAGTCTCCTGTCACTTCAGCAGTAACACCATAATTCCATCAGTGGAGACCTTCTCAGTGACCTTCTCATCAGCGGTTTCTGAAGGAAAAAGCTGTGACAAGCGCTTTTCGCACCCTTTTATTAAGACTAACTTGACATAATTTAGTTCTATGAAGATCATATTAGATCATAGTGATCAGATGATTGCTACGACGGATCTATTCAACTTTTCCATCTGGGTTTTGTCAGTTTTTCTAAAGATATATATGTTATTGGTATTGTCATGGCCCATCCGATGAATTTTGTTTGATGCTTGCTATTCACTTAGTTGACTATTGAGTTGTTTCCGGGCGGCCACAACTGAAAATACTGAATAGGATACAATTTTTGGTCAGGCGCGATTAGCCGTTCAGAAGTAGTTGAACTTCGTTACGTGTCGCAGATGGAAGTACGGTTGATACGGGGATTCTTCTACATTAATTCGCGTAGTATTCATACATCGGGCTCTCTTCAAATAACGTAAGATTGCATAGACGAGTCTTCGTGTTAGGCTACGGGTTTGCCTGCTAATCTTTGGCACACGTCGTAGTCTCGGTTGGAACCCAAGCACACACGCACACACTGTTCGTTTCGTGCTGAAAGTCGGCCGTCTAATGGAAGGCTAAAAGACGGTGTCGGACGAAGGAGTACTTAGTCTTTTCTCAAACGCCAGTTTCTTCGCAATACCATAGCTTCTTATATGTCGGTCCCTTCGCATAGGTTTGATCAGCTTTTTCTGTCATTAATCCACAACTTCGGAGCACACATTCGACATCGGGATTTCCAAAACGAAAGCGGCATCTCAACCATAATAAGCATATTTTTTTATGGGCTGGATCAATATTCATGCCTTTATCGTAATAAAATATAACGAATTCTTACAAAAATTTATCTCATCATTAAGGCGGTTTACCCTGAGTCTGAATAACACAATCCTAATAATATTAGCCCATCTATCAAATAATCAATGTCGACTCGACCCAACTTTTCTTATCAAAAATAGGTGGAGCTGAAGGCGTCTAGCCACACAAACGGTGAACGCTTTTCGGACAACCCAAGAAGAAATTCAGTAAAATTAATTTTGCGAGATTTTTTTTTAATAACTTAAAAATGCAGTCTGACTTTTACTAGATTTATTAGATTAGTTTACAGGCGGCTTAACTTTACCTACCTTTTCTTTTTCGAATATATGAAAGTATAACATAGAACTTTCTTCATGAGTGAATTGACTCATCTCGGTCAATTTACTCGAATTCTAATGGGGACCTCACATAACTAAAATAGCTTGCAGGGGTAATACGCAAACTGCTTCGGTAAGCATTTAACTTTCACAAGTTGAACATATATATCATTTACATAAAGTAACTATTTACAAATCTTTGCTCTAAATTATTTACATTTAATTTTTATCGCTTACCTTACTTCCTGTATTTGTTTTATATGATTAATTACTTATGGATTTATACTGCTGTTCAATGCCACCGAAATGTTAATAAAAGGCTTTTTATTGTTGAATTGTCTCCTACCTAAAAATTTAAAAGTAGACCCTTTGACGACTAGAAGTGTCGATCATTCTTTCTAACTATTAATAAACATAGGACAATTAATTCGAATGTTTCAGTTTCATCAAACCTGGAACGAAAACCCATGGGGTCACCACTCACCCAAAGGTCTAAACCTTAGATGGAAATCAAATGCGCCTTCTATTACAGCCTTTCAACTGGCCTGAATTCAAAAGAACCGCACGAAAGCAACCTTTATTTTCAACTATTTCGGTTAGTGCATCAATATTATTGGCTATGATTTTACCATGCACCCAAACACTCGAAGCTGCGGTCGCGCTGGCCGACGTCCAAATTATTCAGCACAATGAATTAATCTTCCAAGCAGTTTTTCGCCATTCGTTTCGGAAAAGCCTCGCCAGATATCCCGATCATTGGTCACCGATACTAATTGTTCGGAGCAATTTTCGGACAATGCTTAACTAGATCCTGAATATTAGCTGGATTGCCAATTCTGGTCTAGATACCCCCGGGGCCTAGTGCGAAAACTGTTCATCTCAGTCTCCTAGTGGGCACTAGACCTTCACGTCTCTGCAGTAGGTGGTGCCGAGAAGCTGTGGGCTTTTTCGTACAATAATCTCTAATCTAGTATTCTAATTACGTACTTGTTATTGCACCTAAATGACATGCATAGAACAGGTCGAGAAGTAGAGAACTGTTGTAGGATATTAAAACTGACCACAAGTGCCCAATTAAATCCTTAGGCTGGCTCTATACCGATGTAGGCCGTATTTAAGGCTTTGATTGAGATAGAAATAATGATGCTTCATTTTCCGTCGATCGAAGGAGCCTCCATAATCGTGTGGCTCTCATACAACAGCCACAGTTACAGATCCCCTAGGGACTGCAGAGCTAAAGGTACATAGAAGAGTTTATAATTATGTTTCCCGGCAGTCGTCCGTCTAGAGTGTAACGAGAACTTTAGCCGAGGTCTTTAACATGGACAGAACGATAGAAGCTAGTTAACTAACGATCGATACCCCGCAGCGCAAGTTGCAAGCTATGAACGTAAAGCTGATAGGGTCCTTGATTACTTTATTAGAGTAATACGT
Source organism: Varroa destructor (assembly GCF_002443255.2). Taxonomy (NCBI): domain Eukaryota; kingdom Metazoa; phylum Arthropoda; class Arachnida; order Mesostigmata; family Varroidae; genus Varroa; species Varroa destructor. The sequence goes on from NW_019211457.1 coordinate 37,758,897, forward strand.
AGATAGCAATTATAAACAAATGATGCAATTATAACGCGATACACTTCCGCTTTGACCCGCTCTACTTCAACCAATACGGTTATAGGAAACGGCGGACCATTCTCTACACCTGCAGCGATCACTTTCAAGCTTGACTACTGGTAACACATACGAAAACAGGCCCCTAAGCCTAAGAAACGGCTCTAGGATACAAGGCATTGTATTCGGTGTACACTGATTTCCTTCTACCGTAAAAGCTCGGGCTGCCTTTCTCAGACCCCTGCATAAATATGCATTTATTTATTTGTTTTTGTAAGAAATGTAATTTTTTCGCCTAATTTCTATTGCTCTACTGTCGATATCTTTCAAGTAGAATAGTATTTGGTTTGGACGCATTTTAACCGTCAACATAAATTCGTATGGTACCAGGTCGTATCGAAAGCCGCGACCCTTCAATATGCCCCGAAAAGGTTCGATAAATTGCATCAATAGGGCATATTTAACTTCGTTCAGCTTGATAATTAAGTTTCTAGCTAATTATATCTAGTTGCCTATAATGGTGCGTGTAAGATCATTTAGTTTGACAGTGTAATTTGATTAATGCACTTGTTGTAGACGATTTGCGTTTTCCCTGTTTCAACAAACATCAACTTTTCGGACGAGAAGTGATACTGAGTGCTACGGAGAGTCATCGCCTTATTACTAAATATTGGCATACTCTGTCATGATACACAGAAATTATAGAAATATAGCGGAACCAGCCAAAACAAACAAACTCTAGCCTATCCCAACGCTACTTCCACATAAATAATATAAATCTTCGCAGGAAAGTCGAACGTGGTTCGTCGGGCTTTACGATAATCCCATAAACAACTAGCAGACTAGAAGCCTTAGACGTAACAAGAAGGCAATTTAAACGCCCTCTCTCCGAAAGCACTCAGAATATTTATCCTCTTATTGGTAGGAACTTCAAAAATTACGTTTTTACTCCCCCCTTACCCTCCCCTCTACTCAATCTCGTCCAACTCGCTCCAAAAGTTCAATAGGAAAAACCGTTCAGCGTTGTCAGATATAATATAGAAGTGTAACGAACATTCATCAGCAATTTCTTTTTCCTCTGTTTCTGAGATGCGAGTCATGTAGCGGTTCTTCCTTTAACGGTAAAAACTCTGTCCCGTGAAACATGGCAATGGCCAGGTTACGCACCATGATAAACTTAAGTTGAAAAAGAAAAAAAAAAAACAATTAAAACGTATATTTATGTTCATGAATCAATAGCAATCCTCGGCAGCTGCAAACTCTATCAAAATACTGAAAAAAAAAAAAACAATTATCAATCAACTGCAACTTCCTGCTGCCTATCAGTTGTGACGAACTGCGAAACTCGTCGCAGGCACACACAAGCTTCTTGTAGTGCTTACGGGTTCATACCCACATTTTGTTCGATACAGCCTAACAACGAGTAATCCGTGATTGTTCATAAACAACCAAATACTTGATGGTAATTTTCATAGTCAAAAATTCGGTTACTGTCTTATCTCGGTGGAAGATGTATCTCCAATATGAAAAGTTGAAGGAATCGTAGAAATGACGTGTTTGAACAGATAGATTTATTGCATCGATTGCGCCCAACAATCTCAGTGTTACATAGATAGTGTAGCTTTCCTCGATTCTAGTTTGTTTGATTCTTTTCAAGCGCGCACATGGCCACCGTAATGCAACAAGCTATACCATCTTGACGAGAGAGATGTTCATCGCGTTTATTTTAGGTACTAAAGATTCGCTGCCCGCATGCCTGGCCTGTTTTCTCCTTTGCAGCTCAGGATCTTTTTGGCCTACCTTCAAAGCGCTCATTGTTGTCTCTCTGTTATCCTGTGTTTCTTATCCTAGTGAGTTTCCTCTGAAGGTTTTTCTTAGCTATTTCTGAAAGCTTTTCGACAAGTCAGCCGTGACAGAAAGCCCATGGCATGACTAAGTGAAGTTTTAAATGTCCACGACCTTTTTTTTTTTCTGTTTTTCTCCACCGTTACAGGCTGTTGACAGCTTGCAGTATGCGTAAAGCTACAACCCTTCTCGTTCGCTCTCTATGTCACCCCCTGAGGAATGCCACAGCAAGCATTGACGATTGTGCATAAGTTACATTGCACTTCTCGTTACGGCAAGAAAACTTGAGTAGTAATATCTATGAAGTTATTATATTGTTTTGTTATGATTATATTAAGTTTGTAATGAATGTTCGCGTGCCTTGTCCTGAATTTACTGGTAACACTTAGACCATGGCAAACATTTTTCCATTCTTTCTACCATCACCCCCAACCACGGCAAACTGGTCACCTAGATGTATTACTTACAATGACTAACGAGTCGGCTATAAAGTGAGTCCGCTCGAAAAATATTAGCTGTGAACAGGTTGCTGTCTTGTAGAGGAATTGTTGTTAGCTTTGCTACAATACCGAAGCCTGAATGTGCGCGTGTGAAGCTGATTGTGTTTATGTTTTTCTCAGTTGACAAAAGTGCATCTTTTAAATTGTGAGTACATATTTCCTGGAATGTTGACTCTGGAATCATCATGTGAAAGACTCCGTTCTTAAAGTTGTCCATTCTTAGAAGTTCCTGAACGGTTGGTCGTCCTCCAGCAAGTTCTGAACAGTTCTACCGGCAAGGAAGTTCCGTCCCGCTGTGTTCGTTTGCAAGTTCAGAATTTGTTGAACTTATTTCGACAGTCCATACGAACATCGTCTTCATTTGAACTTCAAAAGTGCTCTATTCTATCGAGTGATGCAGAGGTTGTACATTTACGCATGCCTTTCAATTTGCTACAGACTGTAGAAGTTTCTCACTCGTTGACCTACACAAAAGCTATTGAAGCAGTATATTATTCCCACTCTAAATTAATAATAATTTCATTGTGACACTTTCTATACCGGTTCTATTTTTACGTCCAAAGTGAACTCCCGTTTCACCCTCGCAGAGCTGTTTCTTTTTTTTTCGCCAACGAAAGGTTATATCGAGCCGTAAGTTTCCCTTATTTTTCCTGTCGCCCTTTGCAGAACATATACAAAGGCTTGTTGATTCAAACAAGTCTAGTCTGCGAATGACTAACTGAAGACTAAGACTGGACCTTGGTGCCGCTGTAGGACGCGGTGCCGCAAAGGCTGCTCCGCCATGGCGACAACGGGACGATAGCGCCGCATCGAATGAATAACGTATGATAGCTCGTTGCTTTGCTGTTGCGGTTCATTGCTTTTGGAATATTTGCTTTTCTAAGACCAGCAAAATGGTCTCTAATGCTGCTGATGGGTTCTTTGCCTGAACGCCGTGCGCCCCTCTTAATGCTTATCTTTATTCTAACAGCTACTTAGAGAGGAGAAAAAGAAGACGAAGGAGGAGTTGATGTGACTATGAAATGCTAACTCGTCTCTTCATAGCTGCAAATAGCCTCCAATCATAAAGAGAGCCTTTGTAACAAGCTCAGGATTAGTAGCGCTTTGTGCTCCGGGTACGTTCTATATAGAGCGTCACTGCTAAGAGCTACCGAAAAGAACGAAGCCTTGTGTCGTCATTATGATCATCAATGTACATTTATAAGCGCCCCGTCGAGAATAAACGATGCGACCCTCAGTTAAAATCCGCATGGCTCTTTCAGATGTGCTTTTAGATTTTCATTAAAGCCGTATTGAGAAGTGCGCCCCGGAGTTACCTGAGCGTGACACCGGGACGAGGCAGTAAGCTCTGACAAGCTCAGAGGTTAAGGCTTGACTCGCCTAGAGTTTAACCTACAACAAGATATTACAGTTTATTCAGATCTAAAGAGTAACATGGAAGGAATAACTCATTCGACCGATGCCCTCTTCACGAAGTGATCCAGCTTTATTTCGGTGTATCCGTGTACTGACTGAATTGAGCAACATCGGTAATTTTCAAAAGTCATCTTTATCACCTGACAGAAACGAAATTCCCTACTTTAGCTTCCTTTCCTACCTGAAACAACATACTTCTACTACCACAGACTTTTCCTCAATTATATACTATCATTGAATTATACCCTTGATGATTCGTGATGAAATTTGGTGAGGTTCAAATATAAATATAATAGTAATTTGTTAGCTTGCTGACTCCTTAGTCTGAATTCAGTGTAGGGCATTAGTTAGCGTCTGTATGCGTGTATGTGTGTTACGCTCTAAATAATTATTCAAAATTACATAGAGTTCTTCTAACATTGGAAAACTGCCAGCTAAACGAAGTTCTATGTAATTTTGCATAGCTATTTAGAGCGTAACACAGATTAGTAACGCACAGAGACAGAACAGATGAAATCGGTCGTCGTACGCGTACTAGTCAGCTAGCGGTCGACCGCGATCGTTTCGGAAAAATAAGCTTTTTATCGTCTGCGACCAGATTGATCTGTCTTACTATCTTAGTACAGCGTTCCATTTTACCTTGAGCTGGGTTGACGAAGGTTGCCGGCAAAGTTCCTCTTTCTGCCCAGTTACTATATAACTTTCCACCTGCTATCGCTCGCTTGCTTTTGCTACAATGCATCGTTATCTTTTTGGTGTAAAAAGCATCAATTGTAAAGTGCGCACTTAGTGATAAATTCTGAAAGAACCGGAAGCAATTTCCTATTATGACCTTTACGAAAATTTGGGAACTTGCTTCCCGTTGTCGAGGACTGAAGATCGAAGTTATATCCATGTGACATTAGCTGTGTACATAAGAGGAATGCTGAAATAAGTATAGGGTCTCTTGGATGTAAATCGTAGCGTTGTAGGGCCAAGGAGTTCGTGCGCTAACTGCTTGTAGGAAAAGAGATCATTGTAGAATTTAATGCCCCTTGAACAATCCGAGATCTGCCAACAGAAAGAATATAAGATAAGGAGCTCTGCTGGGGTGCGCAAAATCAATGAGGATCGCAACCCAGATTAAACTTTCCTTACGTGGAAAAATAGCTTTACTTTTGTAACGAATCACGTAGAAATGCTAAAACACGTTCATTCCTATTAGGCTGCCATAATATTTAGAGACATTTAGTCTTATGTGGGCAGTTGAAAGCATATAGAATCGTTATTTCAAGTTCCTATATTTTTTGCTAGACGAAATAAATGTTACACAAAGCTATGTAGTAAATTGCTTCTGTTGTTTATTCATCCGCAAGAAGCTGCTTTTTTTTTGTTTTTTTACTAAATGCCAAAAATCCAAAGCTGTGTGTGCTGAACTGTCTATACAGGTATTAGGAAGATGAATCTACTAAATATCATAAAAATTAAATAAACAGTATTACTTAGAACTTGTTCATGAAAAAATATTAGCTCGTTTTGTATAAACTTAAGATTTTTCTACAAAAAAGTTGTCTGAATTTTGAAAACAAATCGTAATTTCTGTCTAGCTAAAAGCTTCTAACTACAACTTTTTTAGTTCTGTCACGGTATAAAATCGAGCGTTGCTACGCCATGGCAGTGGCTCAGCTCTATTCAGTAATCTTTTTATCCCTTTCAGTTTTATGAATTTGGTTGAGGCCAGCACTTCTCATACCTTTAGATACGTCAAATCTAAATAAATAATAAATAAAAATAACATTAATTTTCACGACAGCTTTCGACACTTCTTACTTACCTCTGCATAGGGTCTCCAACGAAAATCATTTCTAACCATATAATTCCTTGCCTGGAATTTTTCAACCAACGATTCGGGATGCTTCTAGTAGTAGACGCCTTGGTAAATATAAGGTCTCTAGGGCGAACTGCCGTTACCACTGTAGTACTAGCACGTAACTGATATTCGTACACAACTTACTGTCTTTAGTCTGATATAGGGTCGAAATAGTATATCTTAAGCAGTGACCCGTCTTCATAATGTGATTACACTTGACGCTCTTACTCTATCTCTAACGTTCTCTTCCTCGACAACTATATACATACGTACTAGTTTTAAGTATTTAATGATCTTCCCTCCCACTATTTATGTGGAGTTTTAGCCGGCCATAAAAATTCTGTTTAATTCCTATCCTGCCGCGGTCCGTACTACCCGCTGAAAGTCCAAGATAGCGCACATATAATAAATGGCAAGCATTTAACGCCACTAAACTTGCCACCTCGTAGCCCGCACAAGCGACGGTCAAAAGAGATTAAGATCTCATCTATGGTACCTTAAAAGCGGCCGCTTTACTCGTATTGTGCCCTTTGCCCGGAGTTGACTAAGAAAATGAAGCCGACCGCTTTATAAACCAGATCCAGGATTGAGGTAAGATCAAGAACGTTACCTGTTTCTCTGGCTCTCATCGCAGAGAATAAAAAATTATGAAGTATAGGGAGACCCGGTTTTCATGTATGCTCCTCCCCCCCCCGCCCCCGCCCCCCCACTCTTTGCTCAAAAACTGCATAGGGAAAAGGAACCTTATACGTAACTTCCTATACACAGAAAAACTAGCGTCAACACTGAAAGTGAACTTTTGCTGGATCACACCGCCTTCGCAAGATTCGTTTGTATGAACGACAGGGCTATACAGCAGCGTTGCTATTAAATAATACAATGTCATTTTTTAGGGAATATGAAAGATTCGTTAGAAATCTACTTTGAGTTTCTTTTTGCGACTCATACAAATATCATTAAAAAGGTTTCATGTAGTTAATTTTATACTGTTTAAACAAACAATCGGCTGTCAATTAACCGATAGACAAGCCTAAAGCACAATGACTCAACAAGAACGGCCGCAGTCCGTTTTTGTCTAGTTTATCTATCCTAAGCGTAGGTCTGGGGACTGCACACAAGAAATTCTTTATGGTTTCTTTGCCATCGTTCCTTTGTACGCTGTATTTTCCAGATCTCATTATTTATTTTCATTATAGAATAGCCTTTGGTCCGCTTATTTAATTGTACTGAAAAAACTGATTTGAGCTTTTATAGATAACGAAATTTCTTGGCTAGAAGAGGTCAGCCGCCCTCCCCGACCGAGTTCAAGATAAAACAAATATATATATATATATAGTATTAATTTATATAATAAATAAGTAAGGCGGTCCCTTGAAGCGCCGATGCGTTGCGGATTTATAGATCTATTTTAATTACTCAGCTACAAATTAAAGGATTTTTGCCGCTAATTAAGTGGGTGTTTTTCTATAACGTTATGGTAGGAGCAATGGTGGTATGCAACAATCAGCTGTGTTTCTATCAGAATGTTTCTCAGAACGCCTTTTGATCTCATACAACTATAGCCAGAACCCATGGGAAACTATAGGCCTATTCACCAAAATTACCAAAAAGATGATTCTATTTATTCATTCTGTGATATCGAAAGAGCACCCTTCAAGCATACTGTGAAAAAATCACCAATCAGGCTTCGGATCAGAATCCTTCATCGCAACATAAGGTACACACGGCCAAACTCAAACTTAGTAAAGGTAAAACTGGTAAGAAACATAGATAGCAAAAACAATGCTTTGATGTTTTAACAAAGAAAACAGACGATATATAACACCAAGGGACTGCAAGCTTGTAACTACTACCAGCGTAGCTAGTCGCCGAACGCAAAGAAAGTTAAGCATCAACGGCGGTCGTAGATTGTCGACTAAAACAGCGTTTTGTTCCTATCTTGCTTTGGTTAAGGATGCAATTTTCTCCGTCGGAATCGCGAGTAACTAACGTCAGCCTGTACACGGAGCAGTATATTATGATTGATAGCTAAGGGACCGTTATTATTGTACCGTATCTACTACTCAAATACTGCTAAACGATCACCTAATCTATATAAACGATGTGTTCTAATATCTCATATCGTTCAGTAATCTGAACTTATTAGTCATTTAGCGTTGCGTCGCACGTTTCGTCTGACGTGTCAAGCTATTTAGCGGTGATACAGTTTGTCTAAAGCCAAGTTACCACAGCCATCTTCCACCGTCACTGCGAAGGTGTGCAGTGTCATGAAGTTGGCTATGCGTCTTCGTGCGTATGCAAAGGTACACATGGACAAAAACTCAAAGTACGTCAAGACCGATAGTCAAAGTGAAACAGCGAGATATTGTCCTTTAGAGCAAAAACAGGCCGACGTCAATAAAGAACAGAGACAATGATTACAACGGTGTGGGACTTTATGTCTCTGCTTTTGAGGGTGAAACAGTGACTGTGCTCTTTTTGCACTCGTTTAACGTCAACGGTTCTCCCTGCATCCCAGTAGGGAAAGAGCGTGCGCGAGAGGCAGGAATGTTTTCCTGGGAGGGAAGGGGAGCTGGGGAAGGATGAGGGCGTGTAAGAGTAGGACGACTGTCGGAAGGATTGCATGGAAGGCACGTCCGTGGGCAGATCGCCTCGTACAGACCAAATCCGCTAATATTATTCAAAAAGTTATTCAGCTGCGTGAGCTGCCTTGCCCCAAGGATAGTCAGCTAGTCCACGCAAAAGCCCGCTCTCCCTTTTGTGGACGTTCTCCCTTTCCTCTCGGCTAGAGACAGCGGTTTCTGATCATCTCTATGTGTACCGGCGCTCGTAATAGTATTCACGTCAGCATGCTGTTTCCCTCTTCGGTTGCAACAGAGACGGTGGCATCGCATTGTCGTAGCAATAGTGATCATTGTTGCTGCTGTTGTCAGCTGTCTCTGCATGTGTCGTGTTCCGTTTGGTCTCGCCATTGCGCCTGCTGTAGACGAAGGTCATTATGGCGAGATATGCATAGTTATCAAAAAGGACCGAGCATCTCTATCCGATTGCCTCTTTGGTGGTCTCTTCGAAATGGTCTACGAACGGGCCTCAGCAAGCGATTGACATGCGGAGCTGGACCTTCCTTCCATTCTGTTCGTGTCGTTTTGCTGGCTCAACCCGCTTACGATCTCGGTCATCGTCCGTAGATGAACGAGCGGCCTTGAGTGAGTTGCTTTGGCTGAAAGACTGAAGGATTCGGCAAGTTTTTAGATATGACACAGCCAAAAGGGCGGGTTCTTTCAACCTAATCAGTAATAGCTTACTAGTTTACTGTTCAATTGACCGCTGTATATTCTATATAGCTAAGACAAACTGATGGTTACTTCCGCTTTTCTAGCTACCTTGTACTTGGTCCTTTTCAGCTGCTCGGTCATCGCAACGTGCGAAACACACACACACACACGTACACAGTTACCTACTTAACACACCGCTAACACCGGCGAAAAAGTGAAACATAAACAGCAAAGAAAAAACAATGTATCTTACATTGGTACTGTTCGAATGACGGAAATGAAAATTCATAAAAAAACTGTCATTTAGTATAATATGCTGATCTAAAGATGTAGCGGTAACTTCTAATCACAGTAGCGTGCTCGGGATTTTAATTCTCTAACTATTCAGTTTACCGGACTGAACGAAGGATAAACTTTGCATATTCAGATAACTCAATTATCGAGGGCTATATACTGCCGAACTGCAGCCGGCGAAGTACTAGACAATTGTGCTATTGCTCCCTTATATCGAGGCTTTTACCAAACTGAATTGAAGGCTATAAATCGAATTATAAGACGGGGAACTGACACATCGAAAAAGACTGTCAAGTCAGTTGAAACGAGACTGACAGGACCGCCATATTGCAGTCGTCCCTGCTTGTCTGTCTGCCAGCTACAAGTGACCGCGATTAGCTAACCTTGACACTTCTCTTAATACTAGCTATTACAATTGAAGCTATTCTTTCTGACTTAAAACGTAAATAGAAATTGAATATGATTTCGCCCGAACAAATGACGGGACCCGTGTTTGTAACCGTGTCATTTGACGTAAAAAAAATGACCTCATTTGGTACAATTTCAATGTTGGTATGATTCAGCATTGCTTTGAAGAAGAAATGGTGCAGGTGAGTCTTAGAACAATGCGAACAAGCAAGAAGGTAAAGGTTGGTTAGAAAAAAGACAGATGGAGCCTTAATTCTTAGTTAATTACTTAATTAATTAATAACAGGGAAAGGCCGTACAGGACAGTAAACACCGCATCATCCAATTGGCTCATAATAGAGATGCGTATTATTAGAAGCGTATGGACTATCTACTACCATCGGTATACACTAGTCGTTTGCAAGGTCTGAAAGTACGAATCCATCCAAGTTAAGTAGAGAATTCGAAACGTTAAAAAAAAAACTTTTATTGGGCTTACTTTCATCGACTCGTATCAAACCTATTAATTATATCTCATGATATTTGCTTTCCAGGAATCATATGGTGGAGTGAGGGATCGTCACAACTCCGCTACCTCTACACTTGATACGCATTCTACTGTATTGGCCCTTTCAATAGCAGCAGCAGTCCCTAGGAGTAATTTGCATTTGCAATCAAAGCGATAAGGGAATTCGCTGGGCGTTATGGGTAGTGGGTAGGAGATGAGGGCGGAGGTGCCCACGCACACATTCAGATACACCAACTCCAATTGATTGTAACGTATACCTCGCTCACTCTTTGTGTACTTAACCCTTCGACAACTTCAATTGTCGCGCACACACCGAAACCCTTAAATAAAAGTGATGGTATCGAATTTAGACCGGTAAAAGTTTATTCCTTATCCAAACTACTACGTTTGTCCTAACGCTGCAGGAGCTGACATTGGATGATAGAATTTTCAGTGAAAGACGTCACCAGAACGAGACAGGAAATGTATCGTAATAGGTTTTAGGTTAAGGAAGGGTTATTTTAAAATGACAAAACTACGATGATATTATTTGAACGATAATCTTTAGCGTTGCGCAATGGCTTTACTAATTATCCACGTACATGAAACGTGATGACTAAACGGTCCTTTCGATGGGAATCACATGCAGCACTGCGTGGATGTAGCTTAAGAAACGCGCGCGCGCGCACGCACATACACACTCAGACTGTCCTTATCTACTCTATGTTTGCCTTTGTTCCATTCTATTGAGTGGGCGTTACAGGCAGCGTTCGGAGGTCGCATAACGATTAGGTATCCAACTATGGCCGATGGGGGTCCGACCCTGCACCCTGCAAAATCAATAATTAGAATTTCGGATTGAGTTGTTCTTGTGTGTCCTTTCAACGACTATGATCTCAGTGTCACTCCAAACATCTGTTTCGGAGAGATAGCTGGCAGACCTATCTTAGCGTCTGACGTGTTTCAGTCGGAATATTTGACACTATAAAAAATTCTATTGTTTACAATGATCGTCGACCACAGATTGATGGTTTAGTCGGACAGTGAATTGTAATAGATGTTCTAAGGCATACACACAGCTTTACGCGAATGACTAGCGAAACAAATGAGCTCATTGAATCACCGATACCGCAAAACGTTTGCCTGCTCCTGAGGTAGTGTGTGTGCATTTATCAGATGTCCTTATGCACCCTACAGGTTTCAACAGATCATTGCGCTGTGTATTTTAAACGTCTCTAAACAGTTTATAGGGATTACAGGCCTGTCAGCTTCGAGCTCAGGTGACGTTCAGCATTTAACTATAATAGATACAAAAAGTATGATGGATTAGTATTAGGAACTCGTGGTGACTCGGGTTGGAATGCGGGCGTAGACACGCTTCATTACGTGCGAGAAGCCTGTGATTTTTTCTATTGCGAAACTAAAGCTTATCACGACCGGCTAAATGAGAAACGTTTTTCTAGATAATCGGATTACAATACCAGACACGAGATAGAATTAACAATGATCAATCAAATGATTACGCTGTACGGTCATGAAGTGCAAACTAACATGTATATACTTAGTGTTTATTCAACATATGTACATGTCTACTGGCCTCAGTTAAGCAACCTCAGCCCGCCCTATCGGTGGCGTCCGGCCATAGTTAGGTCACTCAAACAGCTTTGCCCTTGAAGGTTTTAGGCGAAAAAAGAAATAAATAAACGCCACCATACATTTCGAATGTTGAACGTCTTATGTTATTGATTTGCTGAAAACAAGAGACTTGGCAATTGGCCCATTTAGCTTGATCGTTTACTACAAATGCGCCTCGTCTAACGTGTTATCAAACAGAACGCTATCCTCGTACTGTATGATGGCCAAAGGAAAGTATGTACGTATTCGTTCTTTCACTTATTGACACTTGGATAGAGGAGGCTATTGATCAAATACAAGCCTTCTCCGAGCGCTGCTCCCGTAATCTCCGTCACGATCCATGATCGAAAAATTGATGCAGTTAATCGTAGCGTCATCGACGTAAATAACGTGAACGGTTCGACCGGAACGTTCGATCGTGTTAAAAGTAAAAAACAATTTTCTGTTCTAGTAGCAATTACTTTTAGATGGTTGTTCATTTGTAAAATCGGCAGACGATGTTGGTTCATTACTATTAAAATATTGATTATTTCTTGAGGTGGCTCACTGTCCGCTGAAGACTCTCTGGTGCGTCAATGGCTAACGGATAAATAATCTGTCTTCTAACGGCTGTGTTTAATGGTAAAGAAGACTGCCCATTCTAGAAGCCAGCCAGGGCGATAACTACGAAAAAGGGCTAAACGCTAGGCATCATCCTGAATCATCGTCAAAATGCTATTTTATTAAGAGGATAGTAGCGGTCCTAGATATATGGTTTATTGTATCTATTTTATATGAAATTGTAGATACTATGTACGGCCGTTCTCGCTATCCATGACAGTATGATAAGTAACTATCTATAGAATAGGAATAAAAATGCGCGAACATCAGATCCATATGTATATACATATATATATATATACATCAGGTCCATATGTGTATATATACATCTACATGCTCGATTTCATTACCTCTTGTCTTGCTAGGGCCTAGCTATTAAATGCTTATTTCTATCTTACGAATAGACATGGATGGACACTGTTTGCCTAATTATGTCTTATTATTCCACATTACTACATAAATTACTATATTCTACTATATTATGTCGATAGGGCAATTATGCATACAATTTTGCCAAAGTCATAGTTACTTAGATACGTCATTGGATCATTGCTTAGGTGTATCATTTGCTTACACATCTACAGCGGGCCCTAAGACTCGCTGCTGAACATTAGCCCGGTCAGGTGTGAGCACGGATTGGCCTAGTTTCATGAGAGGTTCAACCGGCGAGGGCGGCAACTAGACCCAGATGAGATCGTTCTTCAGCATGTATTGAATTCGTAATAGCAACGTTTGTTAGGTAAAAAAAGAATGTGCATGCGCTCATTCGATAATATCTCCGCGCTCTGGGCTCTCGATAATATCTCCGAGCTCTGGGCTTTCGATAATATCTCGGTAGGCTGAAGGCGGTGATGGTGATACTGGTAACGGCGTTGTTAAAGCCGATAGGGACGATGAATCGATGGTGTCCTTCGATCACAAAAGGCGCTCGAGAGTGCAGAAACGCCTAAGTGGCTTCGAAAAACCCAAGCTAAATATTACACTACTGCCATATATAAAGATACGTCTAAATGTGTCCATATCACCATTCCTAACAATGATGACAGACAAAAAAAATGCTTAACGTAATGCTGGCAGATATTTACCTATCTATAGGGACGTAAAGCGCATATATTAAATGCATGTTTGTCCGGGATCGTCTATTAAAGCATGTAAAATTTCCCTGTGTTTACGCCTGTTAGGTAACAAGTTCTCAATAGAACTTGCGTTACTTTTTTGACACGTTGCTATACTTATGGTGATATTCGTATGGTCATAGACAAGTTTTCGTTCCCTTACCTCAAGTCTATGGCCTTCTCCCTGTGTTAGTTGTTCGTTCATTCGTGGGTGCCCAATTGCCTCGGCGGCAGTGGCCGCCTGCAGGACATCATTGAGCGGGTAATTAGATCAAAACAATAAACCTCCCATCATGCGTCTCCTATGGAGTTTTGGCAGACAGGCCTATGGAATAAACTGCTTAGAAACTTATTGTATTGGTTCACCTGATTAAAATGTACGGGAAGGTACGAGGTGCAATACGGATTGGAGTGAAACACTTTTATAGCCTCATTCTCTGTTTAGGCAATATGGAAGATTATCCGTGTTAGGTTGAAGAAAAACGTCCGTAGAGCATTTAGGTTTGACATGGTCGGTTGAAGCGAAAGAAATACTATCATAATTATGACACATGAAAGTATATACATCTTATTGAGCTGGGAAAACATTGAAATGTAATTATAGTTTCGATCAGATCCCCACTAAATAGGGCTTTGACTTAGACGGTCGCGTTTGTAGCGCGAGTAAACCACGTCTAAACTATCTTTTCTTGAAGAACTCGGTCACGTGATTTATATGCGCACATTTATGCTATGGGGTTGAAAGTCTTTAGTTATAATAAGACGTGAATTGTGGATAAAATAACGGGGATTATCGACTTTTTCAGACGGGCTAATTATAATGCAACGCTGCTTTAGCTGTATTTCACGGTTATCAATACAGAAGGCAGTGGGCAATCTTTACTACGTCGCGGCATAATATGTTAGGTCGAGGCGGGACAACATCGTTAAGGGCACCCCACACTGTGGCTATTCTCATCTATTAATCGGTAATCATGTAGATGAGAGCTCGATATTACGGAAAGGGTTTTTTTTTTTCACTTCTGATGTTAATACCATGTTATAGACAACTTCAGCAATCGAACTTCACCATCGCAAGGGGTGCTGTCCCGCCTCGACTAACCGCCAGGTAAAGAATTGTTAGGGACACCCTGTAAAACGATGTTACCACTTCATTCTACCTATCATTGTTCGCGTGGGAAAAGATAGACCCCCTTTGCCATCTACCCCAACCTCTCACATCGTAAAGCTCTTGCACTACCGAGCCCTTGAACAGCGAGTTGGGCAAACGGGAAGCGCCGAGCCTGCATCGCTAATTGGAAACGACTGAGAAGACAGCTAATTGCGCCCCGCTCAGGTCTAACAGAACAGTTCTCGCCCCGTCCTGCAAATGGTTTACCACTTTACCAACGCAGCAACAGTAACCGAGCGGCATCTAAGCGTTAATCTCCCATCCTGCGAACCTATAACCGGCCCCCCACACAGTGGATAAAAAACCCACCATGTTGTATACTACTATGCGACGGTTAAATCAAATCAGCGCAGACACAATCGCGTTCCATTGATGCGAATGATAATCCTGTCTTCAATAAAGGAGCGTCCGATATCACTAGCTTCAGCCTGCCTGCGTGCATTTCTTCTGCTCTTGGTTACCCACAACGTTTGCCGGCGGTCGCGTCGGCAGGGGTCAGACCTGCGCCAGCCCAGCCTGGCTGATTACCCGACGAGTGAGCAAGCCCTGTGCGAAAAACAACTAATCCTCTGCTGCAGGCTAGCCTTTATCGACGAAAGTCTTTATAGCATTTTCTCTGCTACTCGTGGTAACCCGTTACATTACTATATGTTGCCATCACCGGGTCCACACGGCAGGAAGACAAGTGACTTGATGTATGACGATACGAAGATAACGATTAGCGAGAGTCAATGCCGAAAATCGAGCTATGCTACTAAACGAGTATCTCCATACAAAAAAACCGTTATGGGCAGAAGTATACGGAGAAAATATGCTAAGCATATAGAAAAATCCAATCAACTGGGTGTTTAATTTAGCCAAGTGCCTTTCAGTCGAAGATCCGAACTTGCCTAGAAAGGTAACATTGACTAACGCTTGAAATCTAGAAAAAAAAAGAGGTCATTTAATATCACAATTTTAAACACCTCTGTCATGTGTAGAGTCCAGGGCAAACTGTATATAAATCTTCTAAGCATTCAGGTATCAAAAGAGATGTAGGCAAGAGTCAGAACAACTTTACTATTTCCTTTTTTTGTACTGTGTTAAGTGGCTTCTCATTGTAATATTGCTTCTTCACACTCGTTCTTGCGTGAACAGCTGTTTAGCGTCTGAACATCGTCATGGTAACCACCGCGATCAAATCGAGCTCATAGAGCTCAACAAGAGTTTAGCATGGTTTATCCAACCAGCCAAACGGAACGCCCAGCACCCTCCCAAGAGACGCGTTCTATATTCTTATGACCATTAACTACGCTACGAATTGCCAGTCAGCCATTCTTCTAGCGTTCGGCGTCATGCCACTGACTTGATTCCTGTGCGAAAGAACAGGACGACTTTCAAGGTGCGAAAGGCCTCAGGACGCCTGCCTTCCGTTGAACAAACCGTACGTGAACAGCAGACGTACACGCAGTGTCACGAACACAGTAACTATTGATTTCCTGCTTATTGTTTTCTGTCAGAGAAAGAGACAGATCCGGGCGGGGCCAAGGGCAGGTCATACGCTCGCAGACAGAATCAGATGCTCGTCTTCACCAGCGACTGTTTCACTGACAACTGACGCGGGTGCAATGAGGGTCGTATGAGTCCGTATAGTCAGTGTATGCATACCTTAAAGGATAATAGGGTTGCAGCCATCCCCAGCTCCGTCAAGCTACTTGGGGTCGGCTTGGTGCGTCTGTGTGCTATTTGCTAACTGATCAACACTGTGTGATAACAAGTAGCTAGTTTCCGCTCCAAAAGACGGATTTTCCCTTGCTTTTCTTTGATGACAAGTGCAGTGGTTGTAGGAAGGAAAAGGCAGCTATGTCCAGGTGCTGCTAGGCATCTAGTTGTGAGTGATATGGAAAGAGTAAGATATACTGTAAGCAGGGGAAGCGAAAGATGTGGGCCGCGTTGGCGTTGTCACCTGACGGCAATTTAGCGTCAGCGTAAACTTACATTAACGCTGGCGGCAACAATGCTTGTTTTGAATTGTACTAAGTTAGCTCTACTTAAACGGGTCCGCCTATTTCAGTAGATATCACTTCAAAGCTCGGTTGATTTGAATTGAGTCAGAACGAAGAAGCGTGATTGGTCAGTCTTTAAAAGTATATGCGCTGCATCACCATTACGGCAAATGATCATATGGCATGTATACAGCTCACAAATTACGGGGAAGGACAAAAGTGTGCCGATAGCTAGGAGCGAAATAGGTCAACGATTGTAAGAAAACACGTTTTCCTTTAGGAAAAAAGAACTGGTAAACTTACTTTCCGCCTAACTGAAAGCGCGTTTTTTTTCCGCATTTTTTTTTTTATGTTCTTGTCTCTTCTGTGAGCATAAATGCACTTGTGTCCCACTCGAAACCTGGCGTCTACGGCCCTGTTACTGAATTCTACTTTTTAAACCAAGATGCATGAAGCGCGTTTTCTGAAGGCCAGTACTACTTTAGATTTTTAGGAGTGATTGTTTAATAATCAATATTTTAGAGCTTTATCAAGATATGCTCAATGTTTAAATACTAGTTCGTAAATTCTCAGTTGTCAGCATGGCCCCTCGTCCTTCTGAACATTCACGACAATCGATTTTATCCGATAATTGATTGATTTAAATGCGTAGCGATCGGGAGCGGCTTTGTGCACTCGCTGTATTTCGTAACGAGTTGAAGTAACAACGCAAACTGTCCAATTATATACATAGGTGAAAAGATTGTAGAAGTTCACCTAACAACCAATAGAAAGGCTGGTGCCAATCGCTGGAACGCCTGAGGCGTCGTCAGTGGCAATTTTGTTCGGCTTAAACGGTACGAAGAGATGTAGCCGACAGCCAACGACTGATAATTGCCCGCTTATATGGCGGTCGTATAAGACAAGAGAGAGAAATTTTCCATCAATATTAACAGTAGTTGACGGAACAAAACTAGATGACGTTGCTCACTCTTCCACATGTTTCCAATGTTCGTTCAGCCTCATTTTGCTAGTGCATCGCAAACGAGCCACAAAAGCCTCAGATAACCGGAACGTCAAGTATCGATGCACCGGTAGAATGACTCAAGTATCGGTGATATGAACCTAATAACAAAAAAGAAACAAAAAAAAAAAACAGTCTTTGCATACATCGAGAAGCCGCAGACGCTGGATGGATCGCACGCGTTCCGCTAGAAGACATCAAATCGTTCTTCTTGATGCATTCAAAAACGCTGTGAAGGACACGCATTGTCTGCTTCTGATAACAAATGAACGAAGCTTGGTACATCACCGATACGAACGAGGATCTATCCCAACGAACTAGGTTTGAAAATACATAACAGATCGACAAATGACTACAATATTGTACGCATACTTTCAACGTACGATATATCAAAACTAGTAAGTAATATACATCGACGAGCCTCATTATTAATAGTCTACCTTGTGTTTTAACACTATGAGTAGGAACATTTCTAATATGGCCACTTCGGCCAATCGAACTGAGTGTGGGTTGTAATACCGTCTTCTTCGCAAAGTCAGCTGCTCACTTCAAGGTGAATCTGTAAGCTTCTTGCTGGAGGCAGTCATCCGCCTTTGTCAGAGGGAGGTTATCATAGCATAAACTTAGGTAGACGACAAACCGACCCCACAAATCCCTGTCCGAAATACATGCTCCCGTGAATGGAAAGCCAGCGAGCGTGAAATTAATATGAACTCTTACGGCTTTGAGTTAAGCTGGTCAGAGAGATGCTGTTTAGCTCCTCGCGCGCCAAACGGCCACTACATAGGGCTCTCACGAAGTTTCATTCCACAATATAATCAGATTCGAAAAGCTGATCGTTTGCTAAAATCCCGTATATTGGAATATACAAGGTGGTCAATTTGAACTACAGTTATTCCAGTTGCCATAGTAAACAATGTAGCTTGAGCTCGCCAAAGGGAACACATTCAATTCTATTTATAACTAAGTTATACTCAATTATGAACCTGTGTTGAACTCGTAACCCAAAGCTACGTCGCAACGGTACTTTAAACGTTTGACATATTCTAGTAGTACGCCCTTTGTCCCGGTCGGTCCTGGACGGTCCTGCATTTACTAATCAATCGCAAATTACGCTAAGCCTCAGCCACTTACGTTCAACTACAGTATTAGCTGGTCTCTTATACCTTACATTATTGCATATATATCCTATAAATGACACAAGCATCTCAAGATGATATACACTAGATGGTCGTAAGTGAGAAGTAGTTCGTACAGGTTGACCATCTCGACATGGACACGATCTTCACGTTTACCACATCCAGCCCTGCCGAACGTTAAATTACAGTCGCAGGCATCCTGCAAACGGTAACAGCAGGCGTGACTGGCGAACACACAACTTTATTTACATTAGTAGTTAACGATTGTGGTGGCTGCAATCGGGACGCCGTTTTCCTCTGCGTCCCGCCACGGTCACGTCGTACTGCTTAGAACTTCGGCCGCCAACTCCGAACTGGGTCCAGTTTCTCCTACTGTAATACGGGAAAGCTGACCAAATTAAGCCATTCCCAAGTCAAAGCAAAAATCGGCACGTCGCTCTTACGATATCCGCGCTCTGTCAGTCACTGAAAGCGTGTCAGACACTCAAAGCATGTTGTGCTCTTCGACCCACACAAGGTTGGCTGGCGTGCCTTGCACCTGGCGCAGGATGCCTGTTCAGGCACACGAACGTTTTAGGCATCGCTAACACTGTATAAAGCTCAAATTGCCCATAAGCGTGCTAGATAAAAACACAATTCCTTCTTTATTTCTTCCTCACTCAAGCTCATATAGCTACAGGATTGTTCCCCGTGGCCTCGTTCACTTGCGTGCATTCAGTTACCCTTTGGCAAGGATCACAGCACGACGGCAATGCGCGTGCTTTAAAGCATGCACTAGAGGGCAATCAGCCCCTATAGCACCTCAATATGAATATAATACGAATATGTTACCGGTGCTAATGTTAAGTTCAAGCTTCATATTGAATACACGTCTAAACCAGCTGTGATAAATAAGGCTCTTTACAATGCATTCGGAAGTTTGGTTAGTTCGATTGGAACACAGTAAGAACTTTATCACATGTGAAACTCTACATTGAACTTATATAATGATCTAAACTTTCGCTTGATCAGTTAGGCTAAAGATCTGCTTTTCGTCATAGCTTTTGCTGGCGACCTTTACGTCAATACCATATAACTGCGACCCCGCCAGCCTATGCGATAAGACTAAAACCGAAAATTTATGGGCTACACTCTTGACAGCAAAATTTCTAGTCGTAGCCGCAATAATCAATACTTAAATCATATTTATATATATTTCAATTAAGCCTGGACTTAACTTTTTTTCTTGGAACTACGACATCATGTGAAATGTCTATTTAATGCTGAAAACTGTAAGCTTGATCGAAATGTATATAACTATGATTTCAATATTGATGATGAAGACGAGAGCTTCTTCGTGTTGGCTTGACAAGATAGATATGGCTGGGGTGATTTAAGTTCCTTAGAAGGGCTGAATTACTGTTCAATTTACTATCAGGCCTCACATTATTATTATTATGTCGGTAATATCGGGAAATCGAATCTTCAAACCTTTCTTTGATACTTGTAGGGTACTATAGGTATTTGTACGAAAAGTTCAGGGTGGCTCACTTCGGTGCTAGTCACACCGTGCGCTTCTGAAGCGGGGTATTCACTGCTTTTGCGGCGTTCAAGAGCTTTCCACGAGTAACAATGAAGCCCCATAGCTTCACTGTCGTCTTCTCCCGCGGCTGCCAGCAAACTCGTTTAACTCAAATCAGTAATGTAACATACGTGCAAGTGAAATGATGTTGGCAAATCTTCCATCAGAGCACTACATCATATCGCGTCCATGGAAATAAAATAGGACAGAAATATAAGAGACCTGGGTTCGTCCGTACTAGAAACTGGGGCCATGTCACTCTAATGCAAATCCTTTTTTCAAATCAAGTTTCTATAGCAGCAGAGGCAGACGATAAAGAAAAACTTTTTACTTAAAGGACCTGAGGGCTAACTCAAGCTCAAGCGTATCACGATGAAAGTCGTGATCCTTTCTTGTGTAACGCACTTGAGTAGCTAACATGTATTACCCAGAAATTGCAAATATTATGAAACATCGAACAATGCAACACCTATTTGGAGCAACCATTAAAATGCTTGCTGAGACAACAGCTTTTGTTTCTATAATTCAAACTTAACTTCAATAATGAGATCATACTAAAGCGCAGAATAACTATTTCTTATCCAGCTAAGTGGAAGTGGCTATGCTATTTTTTTGCCATTTAAGGACGCGTACAACTAGTATCTACGTTTCGAGTTTTATGTCTGATAATGTTGTCAGGCATTTTATCAGAGAGCTCGCTCTCAGCACGAGACGAACTGTTTGTCTATGCCTGGATTTAAACCTAGACCATAACGTGTCCCTAAGATTAGCAGGCGAATATGCTACTACGGCGACCAATAGCCTATTTCAACGGTGCATACCTTATGCAGAAATATAAACAATAACAGCCGCTATGTATGGAAGCTCTAACCGCTCGTTGATATTTGTCAGTCTCCGACCAACGGCCTAGTACCTCAGAAGTTGATGGCATCGACGAAGCCCGCATCTAGGTGTGAACTAGGTGACTAATGCGCACTTCTGGGTGTGCTGCCATGGCATCAAGGAATATGCGGCCCTCGTTGGCTGAAACTACAGCCTAAAAAGATATGACACATTGTAACTATGCTGTTCCATAGGTATTTTTGAACAAGAATCTAGGTAGTTCAGCAGAACCCTAAAGTAATACTTAATAATTTATGTGTAAGACATATATAAGAAAAAAAAAGCTCGGTCACCTTCATAGGTTTGATGGAGTGCATAGATGACGGCATCACGAGACCTGGAGGCCGACCAGTTGCCTAGGGACCAGGCCGGAAACACGAAAGCCGCCACTAATCAGGCTACCGTAAGAGACAAACCAGTTGGGGGCTAGATCGCCGCAGGGGGTAAGCCATCTTCGGGGCTGATGACGACGCTGAAGCTGTAAAGAACTGGTGCCGACGAAAAAGGGCCTGGCTGACAAGCAAAACTACGTGAAGTTTGCCGTGCAGGGAGTGCAAGAGGCCCTATGCCGTACGAACTCACCAGATCCGGCCGTAAAACGCCTACGAAGGGAAGGCGTTGGGCACGTATGAAAGCGAGGTCGTTGAGGCTGTTAAGGGATTGCAGTGGCGGCGCCGAGTGACTAGAAAGAAGGCCGATGGGGAGGCGTTGCCTCAAGCTTGTGAGACCGTTGAGGTTCTAAGTCTAAGGCGTATCCGGACGCAGGACACGCGAATGCTACATGGATGGGTGTTAGGAACGACCAAATATTCCGGTCAGAATTTAAATAATAAATAACTGCTAGTTCGAACGAGGTCATGGTATAAAAGCCCTAGCTGCTTGCCGGTATATCATTAATCTCCGACCAACAGCCTAGCCCTTCTATCTATATATATATATATATATATATATATATATATATATATATATATATATATTATTTGTACATATTCTATATGTGTGTATATACAAGGTACTTCGTACGCGCCAACCTGTGCACAAAGTAAGGAAAAGTTTTTAGGCAGTTTCATGTAGCGGGTACGCGTTCATCCGTTACTCCTGGTACCAGATAGGTGAAAGACAACCTATCTAAACAACAAACTCGCCATATTTTTTTGAAATAGTTTTTCGAATTCAAATGAAGACCAGTTATTGTATGCGTCTTTGGCACTAAAGAAACCCTTCAATTCCACTTCAGTCTCTTTTTATTGCCAGTTTTTATACGATTTCTGAAAAATCTGAGGAAGGCTTTTACAAAACGAAAAAGTTATTATACATCTAGGTATTTGATAGAAAGGTTAATAGTCGTTTTATAGAAGATAGAAGATAATATAAATCGCTAATGGGTTTAAAAATAAACTTCAACGGCCGGTCATTTTGAAGCCCTTTGTACTTTCGATTTTCGTGGCCGTTTGGTTCCTTTAAATTCCTAGAATTTTTACGGCTATTGGTCAGAGGTCAGATTCCGTAATTTTCTTGTGCAGCAATATTTCTAGTGAATTTATGCTTACCAATTTTGCTTGGCACACGATTCCTATTAAAAAGTTACTCGCGATTTTGAAAATGGTCTTTGGAATGGAAAAAGATTTATACTCCGAATTAAAGCTGTAATCGGAGTGAATGGCGGTTATATTGAATAAACATAATTCTCAGAAATGGCACTTTTAGCCCTTGCAAAAAAACTCATTGAAATTTTTTCTAACTTAAATATTGTCTTGAAAACGACGAAAAGAATGCTTGCTTACTTTAGGTTTACTTTTTAACGAAAACGGTACGTAGACTCAACGTTATCTCTCCAAACAACTATCCCAAAGAAGAAGTGTTGAATTGCAATAGCAAAAATGGCTTGGAATTCATTCTGTCCTGCATCAAGGCCAACTATTTTAAAGTTCGACACCTATATATGTAAAAAAATATGGAAATTTATATATTGCTTACCGTTTGCTGGCTATTGAAGCTGCGTGAAGACACAGAAAGATGAGAGTTACTGGTTGTCGATGACACTCAACAACTCCACACCGTGAGGCTGTGTCGTTCGTCAACTTATGAACTACTTAAATTTCTATTACAGCCCAGGTTTCGAAGTGGGATCTAGAGAAGCCGTTAATGGCTAAATGTCAGCCATGAGGATAATAGATTTGGCTTTGGCAATATGAACTATCTTCAACCATTAGTTAGCTAAACTGTCGGGGTGACAAAAAAAAGAGCAACAATGATGATATCTCTTATGCTACACCCTGTTCCAAGTCTGTAGATG
This sequence comes from Varroa destructor, assembly GCF_002443255.2. Classification (NCBI taxonomy): domain Eukaryota; kingdom Metazoa; phylum Arthropoda; class Arachnida; order Mesostigmata; family Varroidae; genus Varroa; species Varroa destructor. The sequence goes on from NW_019211457.1 coordinate 37,782,376, forward strand.
GATGGCGAAAGGTAATTTTCCTTACTGCCTAATTAAGAGTTTTCAAGCCAAGGCAATTGCCACTGACTGGCATCACGGCAGAGCTCATTACCGAAACGAAAGTCGCCATCGAACACATTTAAAAAGTGGCGGTACTGATAAGATAACCCGTTTAATAGAACTCCAAAAGGTGCCCTAAACAGATAAGTATAGTTCAGCTAAATGGCAGTGGGGATATCTAAAATGGTTGCTAGATATCGTTCTTTTTCTACATGGGCATTGAATCGTGACGTAAACATCGCATCGATGCAACGAACGCAACACATTCCCCGCCAATAGGAAAAGGCAAAAAACCGTGTTGGAAATTTTTAGTTTTAACGTGTCAATAATTTAAGAAATCAAGGTATATACAGGGCGTTCGATAAGATATCATTGGGAAACTGGGCAGGCGTTAATGCTTTGAACGAGACTTGTCCGTGTCATGTTTTTCTTATTAAGCGATTTCCTAAACTATTTTATACTTTAATGAATGTAGTTTTGACATTAGGCCGTTTCTTCTATAATGCTTAGTCATATTTGTTCGTCTTACGATATGGAAAACGTCAGTGTCTTGTATGTTCCCGATATAGGGGTTTGCTTCCTGAGTACACCGGTTGAAATAACACTGGCAAAAAGCTTTGAGGAAAAGACGGTCAACAGAAATTTGTGTGTGTGGCCCAGTTGGGTCAACTGAACGAGGCTATCGAGCAGAAAAAGCGGATCGACAATACAATGCCATACGACCTATCCACGACAATGTTAAAGGTCATTAGGATGGCCCTGTAGGAGTTTCATTGGAAGGTCCCTTCACACCCATCATATTGTCCAGACATCGCGCCAAGCGATTATTATGTTTCCGACCGATCATAGACGGAATTTAACATAGTACGTTTAACAGTGAAGACAGTTGTCTGTTGTTAGAATACGGAGTTGCATTTCTATTGAGAGAACTATCTACTCCCTAGTATATTCTCGTCAAGCCAGTCGTGCTACCTCCCTACAGCTGCTGTTTTTAGGTAGATAGGTATTTCAATTGAATGATATTTAGTCGAAAGCAGATCATTGGGACATTGAACTTTTGCGGATCGTGTCAGCTTTGTCGTCGCAACGATGATGCTGGTCAGCAATGATGTACATTGCTCGATGAAGTGTTTGCATTCAACTCGTCTCTACAGCGAAATGAATCTTCACTGCCGCTAACAGTGAAGGGTGTCATTGAGATTCATTTGTTCGTCACACTGAGGGACAATGGTCAGTGTTGGAATCAGCAGTGCGAAATTACCGTATATACCAGTGTAGAATTTTGCGGAATTGAACGTTGCGCGCGCAAAAGTGAACAGGGCGACCCCTACACTGCCGTACCAAACGCGTTCGCCGTACATTGGAGCAAACTATGTGGACTAGATTGTACGTTTCCCTCTGTTTCTTCGTTTACCTTTATGAGACATCTCTCTGTAGCCAGAGCGAAGCTAGTCTATACGGCGCTGTGTACCGTTGTCGGTTGTCGTTATGATCGTGGTGGTACAATTTGTGATTGACATGGTCATAGAAGCAGTGAATCAGTGAACAACTGCTAATTCCGGTGGTAAGTGTTTGGCGTTGGAAGTTCATTCGGTAGAAAAATGGTACGAGCAAAGGGGGACGGATATGGAATATTGTGATCTAGACGACATCTGGCTACAGCACTAAATGCGGCTTTTTTTGTTATCAAAACGTCGGAACGTGCCGCCAGTGAGCGAGATAGGTGGAGTTGACAGGGGCCGATCTGTCAGTGACGGAATTGCAAGGCTGTTATTACCTGCCATTGTCTCCATGACAAATTTATACAGGCGAATAAGCGTGGGCTGCACGAGGCAGGGAGAGAGATAAGCTATAATATCTTTATTGAATGTGTAAAAACACGTAGTCATGCTTGCAACAAGATGTTATTATTCTAACTTCATTAGGTAACCTAACCTGTACGGCCCATTAGGTCAAGCCTAATAGAAGAATCTCATTGGTTTGACATAGAAAAATTTTTAGTTTACATGGGTGGGCCACTTGGCGAAAAGCTATCACTATTATAACCGTAGGTGCTTGATAGAAGTGGTCGAAAATTGATCGACTGGGATTGGTTAATATATTCGGTGTCCTATGGGCCATTTGCCACTTACGAGCCACTTACCGAACAGGTAGTCAGCATGTTCTATTACTTCTCAATCTTTCCTGTTCAATGGGCTATGTCACTTTTCTAAAAATCTACGAATAGATTTATTTTTCACAGTGAGCAATACTTATGGTTCTTAAGCTAGTTTCAGACTATGTTATCATTACTCGACTCAAGCAGCTGTTAGATTAAACGTTTATGTCTCCTTCTGTCAGGTTGACAAAGCTGTTAATTTGTTGTTTAGCGTACAACATACCGCGCAGCTAATTCTAACGATTCCTATGTTGCCTTCGGAACGAAACTGAAAAGCTTTGCTAACACACTTGTAACACGTAACATGGATGCAATTCTCGATTCTTGGCATGGATTCAGCACGTCTGCGCAACGAGGCCGTCGTCTGACCTGTTGTCATCAGCGCGTTCTGCTTTAGTGAGAGCGTCTATTTCCTTTAAGAAAACGGCTGGGGGACAAGGTGGCCAAAGCACCGGCAGTATATATATGTTATGGTAAAGGCTGGCCAATGGGAAACGCAACCAGTGAATCGCTAAGGTAAGATGGTCTCAGTCCTGGGGAACACAGGGACAACTGACATACGATTCACACATCGAGTAGGTATACTGCACGAAAATACTTAAGCCGCTTGTTTCGGATCGTGGCGTAGCTCTGCAGCGACTTCCGCGCAGAGCCTTGCCAGTCCTATGGGAAATATGAAGAGAGTTCGCCATCGAAGTGTGGCTGGTTTGCGGCTGTGCGGATACGTAACGGTATAAAACGCAAAGGCGAACGTGAGCGTCTGAATTGAAAACCGTACAACTCTTTTCGTATGCAGCATGGAAACGCTGATCATTTTTAGACACAGAAGCAGAAGGACTGCACCCCAACGACAGGTTCGACGCTGTATGAATAAACAAATGTACATAAATTTGTGTTATATACGCAGAACTCTATCAGGCCATTTATTTGTGTCAGACGCCGCTAACCATATCGGATAGCCACCGAATAACCTATTGAAATTAATATTACTGATATCGGTGCCAATATTGCTCATTTGAAAAACGTCAAGTTAAGTTTACTGCCTTGAAATAAATAAACTTCTCAAATGAATAGACTTGAGTTTCCTTAAGATGCCATTAACATGGTCCGGCTTTGACTTCGTAAAAACCGTGCCGAAAGATGTCGTTTTCCTTCTTCTGTAGTTCTGGCAAGACAAAAAACGCATAGACTTGAACGATACTACCAATATCTTTCTACCGTTCTAAGCGACTGATAATACTATACCGGAGCTATCGTATTTACATGTTTTCGTTCACTCGAAAATCGTCACAGCCACTGCTTGGTCTCCAATTGCGTGCATAATTCCTCGTCGACGCATGACGCAATCTTCCTAGACAACCTGATTGCTATCCTGTAATCACAAGACTCCTACACTCGTCTCCTTGCAAATCTGCTTGGAGGTTTCGTTTCAGCTAAAAAAATCCTGTGCCCGACAAGAACCAGTAGGGCTCCATAGCTGCTTCTATTACAAGTAACGAGCGCACCTCGACGGTATACCCGACGGAAGTTCCACAAGGATGAACTGACGCATCGGTTGATGTTCAATCCATTCCACGGTCCTGTTTCTTGTTTTCTAATTGCAAAACCGAAATGATACTGTGCGAATACTTTTCACCTACGTGCATTGCGTGCGTCAAGTTTGATTTGACGACCCGCCACATAATTCGGTGTAGGCCACACATGGCAGTACAACTCTTCCATTGCCTCTGCTGCTACCCCACAGGCCATAATAAAACTATCGACATTTGTTATGATTCGTGGAGGTGCCGTCGATTTTTCGACAAAGTAGTTACTCTCTTACAGCTGTTGTATTCGCTCAACATAAGAAATTACGGGTATACAATAGACGGCGTATAGCGTTTACAAACATCGAGGCACTTCTCTAGCTAGGTCCAGTTAGTGCCAGTCATTAGGCTACGCTAATTGATCTATTCGTAATGTTATTCTTATCGTGTTCCCACAAATCATGCATGCAAATCTATCGTACCACGTAGTGCGGAAACGGAAGGACTAGATCGTGTCGTGGCTGCATGCTACGGGTACAGTTGTCTACGTAACGTCATCGTGTCTATGCACAACAAGTAGCAACTCTGATCTAGCCTCATACATTCACAGCGCAGATTTCTTTCTTTTTTCTTTCCCTCTAAATTCTACTGACCCACAAACCTATGGCGTATAAGTGAGCAATTTGATACTGCTCGACCGCTCAAGAGGTACTATAAAATTCAAGCTAATCGGACGTCACGTTCAATGAATCGCTTGTCCAACTATCGTGAATATTTGAACAAGAACCATTAGAATGTACCGCTTCTATTTCTCTTGAATTTCGTATTGGTTGGCTAGTTATACGTGTGATAGAGTTCAGCTGCCGCTGTTGCCACCGGGTGGGCAGGCAGAAAGAGCATACCTATCACATGATTCCAATTGCTATATATTAGCTTTAACGAAAGACATGTTTTTTCTTATGTACATATTTAATACCGCTATTCGTATCGAACGACGACAGTGCATCTGTAGCATCTCGACGGATTTTGTTGTTGTAGTTGTTTCTACACTTACTGTCGTTGGGTCGATAGTGATACATCTTTTGATCGTAGCTATCTGTGGTCGATATTTATCGGTCATGCTAGCGTGGCCAGCCGATCGAGTGAATCTGCTTGACTAGTCCGTACCAGTCCACTTGTTCAACGGTAGCTTTCGATGTCTGTACTACACAAAGGCAGACTTCAGTGCCATTTTGCCTGCTCGACTTCAGACTGCTAGTACATGCACCGCACAAGATGAATACTAGGACTCGTAGTAACATACCCGTTTGGCCTACGAGTCAACGGGGTGATTTCGTGCGCGGCGTCCAGGTGGTCGATGGGACAAACGCTAAAACGTGAGTCTAAATTATACGGTCAACCAGCTGACGAAGCTTAAAAGGTGTCAAAGACACTTATACACATATATATATGTATTCTAATAAACTAGAACGTTGCCGACTGATGAAGACGTGGCTGCACGCTAACGCTGATGGCGTCACAGTACGGCCGGGAACTACTTATTAAAGTTAAACATTTCTCTTTTTAATTCAATTAAATTTAAACAAGAATTTATCTATGTTTAAGTGCTATATATGCCAAACTAACCGCACATGTAAATAGAATGATTAGGCGAAAAAACGTAATAAGGGGGACAAACGTTATGTGCCCCCTCAAGGCCAACCCTCACTAAAAAATTATTGCCCAGCGTTAAGTTTACGTACTAGTGGTAATATGTAATGACGTCTGCCACCCTTGTGCTAATTTGCCCTTGTGTGTTATTTTTAAGTAGAGTGCGCATTTCGTTAAGCTTTATTTTTTACTCGTTTATGCATTGTCTGTCCTTGGATGTCGGATGATTTATGATCTAAAAACAAAAACGAGAATTCGCATAATAATATCTTTGCAGTACCATCGACTTTCCGAATGAAGATGCAGTCTGGAATAGCGTCTATCGAGGCAGTTCTTCTTATTGACAGCGATCGTACGCCTTATTGTTCCGTATGAAAATGGCCATTATCTCTGTTCTGACCAACTATGCTCTCTTCCTTGCCCACGCATTATTATCCATTGACGCGCCACATCTCGTCTGAAAGATTTTCTGTTCTAGTCGAAACTCATGGAAATCATACAAACCCTTATATATGCTATAATTAACATCCGTCAGTAAGACCCAATTTAAAGATTTGGAACTTAGTGGCACACGCTAAAGATCTGCACTCACCATAGTATGGGCATCTACGTGCCGCCATAGTAGCTCACAGGAGCCGCATGACCTTTAGCATGACCCTTAGCATGACCTTTACTCATTTGTGCTTCTATTGTCTTGCAAGGGTGATATTTAAAAACAGCTGATTATCTCGGAAATAGACTGGACGGCCAAGTGGACGAAAATTTTGGTGTGGATAAACAACTGCGCTAATTGCTGATTTTAGACATCTGGTCCGAAGTTGGAAACACCCGAACGAGATCATGCAAATCAAAATACTCATTAATATTTCATTGAAGAATTATTTGTGTAGCCTCTCACGAAAGAAAGTTTGAAATGTGTTATGTTGCTGTTCCGAATATCGGATCACCTAAAATTTTCAATATGACAGTTTGTTCTGAGATGCTCGAGCTGTTAGCCACTCAGCTCTGCTCGTCGCACATCTCGCTACTCAGATCCAGAGAAATTTATCAAGTCATAGCACCGAAGTCACAGAGCTGCCGATCTTTCCATTCTATTTCGACAAGTGTTCCGTGGGTCTGTAGCAAAAGCTGTACATCGCAAAAAGAAAGCCAGCAATTCTTGCGATGAAAGGCATCATATTTGGAAGATTGAGCTTCAAAGTAATATTGTTTTTATAGTTTTGGTACCGTAAGGTTAGGCCACAGATGACACCATTTAAGTAGAATTACCCCTTTCTGTGATATAGTAGAAAAAATGTGAATACTTGCGTTTCTTATAGTAATCTAAAAAAAAAACCCCTTCATCGAAGGATTGGTTAAACGTCTAATATCGCCTGAGTTCGAGCTGAGGCCCTTAAAATTATGACTAGAGCCACACCCACCATGCAACAGTGCAGGTCGAACGTTTGTTTAATAAAGCTCTTAAAAGACTCAGAAACGGTGAAGCCCTACCGAAGATACACCGTCTAGCTCAAACCTTAATACATACAAGAACACCCTTAGTATGCTTTGCTCGTTCCGCATATATAAATGTTGTAAAGCTGATCGGCCCAATGCGTGTGTGATTCCACGTTTTTTTTTTCTTTAACTTTAAGCCATTCTTTGTCAATACAGTGTGGAGATGATCGCGTAACTATCAATTATTACTACTCTAACTTTAATAACTACAAATAGTTCCCCATGCAACATTTTGCATATTGTATTCATTGATTTAGCTAAAGTTAGATTATTGGGTAAACTTCGAATAAAAATATTTGACCAGATACTTTTAGTAGATTTTATCCCATTGTCTCACGTATCTGTCAGTTTCTGCAACATGTTGAATTTTATTCGTTATACAATTAGAGCATGAGCTGGATGGCATTGAACCCATGCGTTATTATGTAATCTAGCAGGGAAAAACCCTGAATAAAATAACCTAGAGGGTAATATGTGATTTACCAAAGATTGTACTGTGTGATACGAATAATAAAAACACTACAGGTTGTTTGATATGTCAAGCAGCATAATTGAGTTTATCGCGCTTAATAAACAACCGCTACTGGCCGGAAACTCCTGCATACATGTAGTAAGCCAAACACAAAAACGTCTTTATATAAGAATAATGGGTTAACCGAAAATTTGCTTCAATTTATTTGTTTCCGATTTGTAAATTCCCTGTTTCGCTTTGTTCCCCATGCATGAATATTTGTTGTTTGTTCTATATAATATTCCCACAGAGAAACAGAAGCTCGACCCATTTTCTGCCCCCGCCCCCCGTCTGTGTCGGCTCAGCTGTCACCATCCAACACCTGTCATTAAGTGATCTCCGGTGCCTCCTTAACGCCACACATCTCCCCACTGTGTTCCGCTGTCGCCGACGTTGTCAACGTTATTGTTATTGCTACCGCTGCTACCACCGCCGTTGACAATGCTAACGACTACTTCCACCCTGCCAACGCTCCACTCTCTGCCTTGTGGGATTCTCGTCGCAGCCTCTGGGACCATCGTTTTCAGAGTCGAACTACCTGCAGAAGCGGCAAGAAGCTTGGGGTAACATCCAAGCGAAACGCGTGGCCGGCCTACGGGGGGCAACGGGCAGTGCTGCTCGTGTAAAAGTAATCGATCCAGAGCAGCAGAATCTAACAATACGACATAGCAGTACCGACAGAACAGAATCAGCAGCGGTGATGTAGGGTAAGAAATGGCGAACGAGACCGTTTCGTTCCTTCTTAGATGACGATGATGGTAATCCGTCAATACAATCTGTTCCTGGAGATCTACAGCATCTGCAGTGACTGCCTGATACTTTACGAATCACCCCCCACTGATTCATTACTAGCCGTAGCGGCGTTGATTCGATGAGGCCAGCTACATAAGCTGTGGTGAGTCCCCGTAACAGCTTTGAACGCCATAGGCCGCCGCAGCAGTGTTCAGCGCTCTTTTGCTTGTATGCTTGGCTCGCAAATTGAACCGTAAAGGAAGACAACGACTAAAATAAAGACGTTAATGGCGCCCGTTCTCTTAGTAGCTGCCTCTTACATGGTCAGTGTGGATAAACTTCGTGTGTGTGTGTGTGTTTGCATGTATATGTGTATATACATGAAGAAGTGCCACGTGACTATCGGGAGCGCTAGCACTGCTATTGTCGCTGCTGATGCTGGTCGCATGAATTGAAGGGACAATCGGACAATCGCTGCCTACACAAAACAGGCTGCCCGCGTCCAGGCAGTGGACGTTCACTCCACACGACCCTACCTTGGCCGTCTGTACACCAAGTTCACGATCAGCAAGTGGGTCCTGCCACACATCTATATGTATTTATAGAGAATATCATATATCTATCCGGACTGGGCGCCCTGGTCTGCCTGTTTCATTCTGTTTTTTCACGTTGTGCCGTCGTCATGTATGTATATGTTCGTACACAATGGAGGAGATAGAATGCCCTCTTGCTTAGGGGAGGCAGATCAATAGAGAATCCACGTTCATATATCCACAGCGTATGATATGTATGGAGACGCAACGGCAGGATAAATGACACTCCTATAGGGGGCGTGTCATCCGGCGTACTCTTCTTACAACAACTAATAGACAACCGGTAGCTGTGGAACACGTTAATAGGCCGAAATGGACGAAAGGATGGATGGATGGACGCGGAGAAGGTAATGATAGCTGAAGTCGCCATGGGTCACATCGATTGTTGATACAGATCATCGGTTGTCATGGAACCTCATATTATCAAGGGCTGGATGCTAAAATTAGGTGTGAATAAAGCTGGCCGCTTTACTTACGCTATATTCGTAACCTACATTGCTTGTTCATTAGACTAGCAACGTGGTCTATCACCGACTTAAGTAAGCAATATATAAACCATATACTTAAAATGATTCGCAAGTCGGTTGAATATCGTCCTTACGCTTATACGCGAGCATATATACAGATAAATGCAAGCTCAAATTCAACTGTGTAGGTGGCTTGTTTTGCACTGAACACTTTCTGAAAATCCGATATTTCCCGGAAAACCTCTTTCAAATATCAGCAGCGAACTTTAATACCTAACTAGCGAGAGGGCTCGCTGTAGCTATTGGTGCGGTCTTTGTTGACTTCAACTGTGAAAGAACTACAATTCCGCCACTCGGCTACGACACAAATGCGTTAAACTTCATGCATCGGTTTCCGTAGACTCATGTAGCCATCGTTTTCGCTTGCGCCCTGGAGGCTCCTTTCGCTGCTGCTGGTACTTTGGCTTGTTCTAAAAAAGGAAAGCCCCGAGATGTCACAGCTCCACACGTATGCGCAATATGCCTAGCATTTAGAAAGGACGGACCGACTTCAGGCCGGACCCTTGTGGCTGTATCTGGTATGTGTGCGTGCAAACAGAACAAAGAAGGACAGCGTGGCTGGCTGCGTTCCCGTAAGCTGTAGCTCGCCGTGATATTGTTTGTCTGTTTTCCCTTGGTTCCACATTTGCTCCAGTTCGCCTGTTTGGTGCTTGGCCTGAGGCGGCCAGCAGCTAGGCGCGTCTTGTCCTCAGCTAAAGAAAGCGGTCCGCCCAGCAGACCGACCGTGAAACGGAGAAACAGGTCAAATCTTTCAAATGCTCGCCACAGCTTGTAAGCTATTGCTATTACAGTTACTTCTACCAAAGTTCTTCCTGACCAGAGGAATATGAGCTGCCTTGACACAGCACTAGGACCGGACGACGCCTCGCCAGAGGTTCGATGGCTGCTCAGGAAAAATTTCATGCTTAGTCACGTACGGACTCAGTTATTGGCTTAACTTTGCAAGAACCGTAAGGCTAAATAGAGTCAGAAAAACGGAAACAAATTAGACTATTACTTAAAAACCCTACGTATATGATCAATTGTGTTCAAGTCAGGCGAGCCCTAAAGTCAAAGACTTGCGCAAGCAGGAGTGAACTTTATCACTGTTTAAGTGACACTTGAACGGGAAAGCAACAAAGCCTGAGTAACTATGGATTACAACCAAAGTAATCCTTTCGCTCTAAAAGAATGTTTTTATTGCTATTGACGTTACACACACGTGTATGTTGCTCGAAGCCTTATCTCAACAAACGCGTACATATTTAGAGGTGGTTGGTTGGATAAGGGACGGACTTCGCGATCCTAGTGTCTCATTTGTGTCCTGCCGGGACACGGTTGTCGTGAGACGTGTCGGCTTTACCAGGGAACGTTAGTAGACACTTCACTTGTCTATTTCTAGCGGTGTTACCTGTCAAACGTGGCAGACGTTTTAAGACCTTTGTAACTCCGATGCACACTCGGCTCCAATGCAAGTGACGAGTGTTGGGGCTACCGGTACTAAATCTCCCTAAACCTTGGAGATCAGCCTGTCAGCTAGGATGTCAGTTAGGCAGGCGGTACTCGCGTAACTGCGCACCCGTTGAGTTAGCATTGCTGGAAGCGCGGGCTAACTAAGTTAACCGACCTAGCAGTGGACGGAAAGACGAACTGTTGGAGGAATACAGACAGACGGAGAAAGAAGGTAAACGGAATAAGAAAAGTAACTACTAGTAGGAGCATTACAAAAGCACCAGGCAGCACCGCACAGGACTTTTTTCCCCTACGAAGGCTGCAAGAAGGAAGGACGGATAACGTGCGCGCTAAAGCCTGCCAAGTCAGGCGTTCTCTCTCGCGAACACAGACGCACACACACACACACACACACACACGCGCTGACACACATAAAATCGAACGAAGCCAACAAGAGAAACGCAAAAAAGACGACTTGGCATAACGTTTGCTCGTTCACTTTACTGACGGCCTGAATGAGTCGAGATGGTGGTTACGGCGTCCGCCGACTCACTAAACAACTCCATCCAGCTCATGAACATTAGCCAAACACGACGCGCAGCAAAAGAGAGAGACGGGCAAGAGAGAATAGAGATGAATAGGAATCCTAGCCTAAAGAAAAGTTCATCATAATAAGGAACCCGGCCAGACGACTCCAATGGATGCGACCTGGATGCTGATGTTTGTTTGCCGACAGCTGCTTGGAAAGAAGCTAGCAGGAAGCCTTTAGTAAAACATTTTTCGAGCTAACTGTTACCACTGGCTTTCAATCTAACACGAGTATAAAAGCGCCGGGCTTAAGCAGTGGAAGGTAAATAATAGCGATGGGCAGCGTAAGTAATAGAGCGTAGAATCATGAAGGAAGACCCTGCTGACTTTGCTTTGCTACTTTGTTAGTATTGGACGATTGAAGTGGTTATCTACTGCGTGACTGGCTAAAGACCCGCATTTTGGGCTGCGTGCGTTGATGGAGTAACTAGAATGGAACCGACGTAGACAATTGTCTCGAAAGGTCTACATAAATGTCTTGTGTTTGTCATGAATGCGTAATTATTCGTAGAATGAATTTCTCAACGCACGCGGTGCACGTTGAAAAGCACGAACAAGTCAAGACAGATGCCTTGCTCGTTTATACTCATCAAACTAGCTCATTAGCACGCTTTTTACTATTGTGGTGCTACTGATGAAGTAATAGGGCTATACGGCATCAATCAAACGACTTAGTTTATTGCGTTTGTTGGCTCATTTTTCCTCGGCCGGTAAGTATGCAGACAGGGTTTGAAAATCTTCCAATTCTATTATATAGAATCACTGTTTTGCTATTATACGCGACCTAATTTAGATATACGTGAGTATTGACGCTGTTGTTGATGCTGGCGGCATCGCTGCACCCAACCTGCGACGCAGTCGAATATAACCTGAGGTACCAGCAGGTAAAATCTTTTCCCAATTAACTTTATCATATTTGGCCATCTTTTTTTGGAATCGACCAAAGAAATATTTCTTTATTTCTTACATTATCATTGCTTCTCAGCGTAGACCAAACATCGAGATACACGCTTTCATTGGATACATTCGTCATGCAGAGTGTCTTTTGTCTAGCGTCCTGCAGTCCAGTTAGGGCATACGGAACGGTCCAGAAACGGCAGTTTCCCTCTGTTGTTTTGCTACTGAATAGTGCTATTCACGTGTACATATATATATATATATATATATGATCTCTAAATAGCACTCCTGACTCCGAAACGGTAGGTCTATAAAAATAAGTCTACTTTTTTGCTTTCAAGATTTTAATAAAGCAAGCCGGGATTTGTCACTCAGGCAAAAGCGTAAGGGACTTCACGGTGAAGAGGTATATTTCTTTGATAATATAACATTAATTACATTAGAATTTAGCAGTGAAGCACATAGAACTTAGAGGCACAAAGAACTTGGATCGTTTGCGGAGCTGGGAAGCAAATAACCATTGTGAGACGCTTCGAAATAAACGATTGTCCAGTTTTTGTTTTAACGAAGCGTGAGCTAAATACGCTCGCGCTATCAGGTCTGCGGGTTATTCAGTTTATACCAGACTTATCAGTTTTGGGCTATAGCAACTTTAGTTGTTGGCCTCGTTAGCGGAGGTTACTAAGTTTTTACGAATACGAGACCTATTTTAAAATACATAACAACCACATTACTGAAAAGTGTTTCATAGAAATGAATCAGGGTGCAACCTCATTGACAGGACCAGTGCAGTTCAGGTAAAGTGCCGCAGGCATACGACACAACCTGTATCTTTTACTAATTATTATTCATAAATTAGACGCCCACTATAAGGTAATGTATTTAATCATACCGGTAGGAACAGGAATCGATATCGATTATGACCTTCTTTAGAACAAGCTTTACCTTGCTCCGTTCTGGAGAACAATCTAATTCAGAGCAAGCCTTTTTTTTTTAAGTTTAAAAAGTAAGAATATAAAAGAAAAATAAATTTCAATTAAGACCTACAGCAGAATACATATAACTACGAACAAATTCAACCTGAAACTTCAACAACGATTCTTCACTGTCACTACCGCCTAATAACTGACGGCGAGATGCTATCCGTTACCGATCTATGTGTAAGCGAAGTTAATCGGATCGACTTCAACGGTGTAACAACAGGCTTTCTTTCTTCTGAAGCAGCGCTGTCCTTATTTCAACATAAACAAACATTTCAAATAGGACATGTATACGATAATAACGCTTATGCTTATTCACTGTGTCTTCTCAGATTTTGCCTGTAGCTCTGTTGAGACCTCAATATCAGTAATAGGCGATCTAAACCAGATTGAATTTCCATTATGCCTTCCTAGGTAGCATCGAATCACGTTTCTATCTAGTCATCAGTCTCGTTCGAGTCATCCAATTCGAAAGCAAACGTGAAACTACCGTACATATAGGTAGGAATATGATCATCTTAATGCTGGATGTCATAATGTAACCACCAGAGAGCAGTTTCATAGAAAAGTCAGATTTTTTTGAAACGATCAATGCGAGGGATTTTTCCTGTTTGTTAATGAATATCAACGTTTTTCGACGTCTTGGCCAGGCGCATACGGGTATCTGTCTCGTTCCCATCTTACAAGAAGCTAAAAAAAGACAGCTTTCTATTTGTGAAAGATCAAAAGAGAGAGACGATATCCTAAAGTGCGATGCATAATAATAATACGTTTCGTTAGCTCTATCACTTATCAAGTAGACCCTGCATACACGCCCATATCAGTAGTATAAAAAAATCGACTGTGGCTTTCTGGGTCAATTTTTTGATAGAAAACATGCTTTACAGGCAGCTGATAATATAGCGATCTGAATAAGTACATTTACATGTTCGTCTGTATGTATAATAGGCGAATAGTCCCCAGCAAGTTAGAATACTGTTAAAAATATACATATAATAACTTATTCACACAATGGGTAACTACTTCCTGTCTAACTTCGATTTGTATAGGAGGACGATAGCGGAATTAAAGTCTTTGACTTAGGGGAAAACTACCTAAGACTAGGCCTATGCTCGCTAAACTGCACAGATTTTTTTCTTATACTTCTTGTACATTTTACTAAAAACAATAGTTACAGTCTTTGATTTACCGTAATTTTTCATTTGCCATTTAAATTAAGTTGAACTTATTGGCACTTCATGACGTTATAAAGTATGCAACGAGAAAAACATGAACTCAACGCTTCAATATTGCTACGACACGGAAACGTCTGTATACAGTTAACGCCTATTTTGCCCTTGAAATCATAGCAGAGGTACCTAGGAAATGATGTACCTAGGCGCATGGTAATGAACACATTCTATGTAATTCAGCTCATATACCCCGTGAAGAATGACTTCATCTGTTTTTTCTCAGGCCGGTGAATTTCTACATTCACTGTGTGGGATACGCAGGCGTCTATATGAGTTAAAGGTATGAAACATCCACGAGCGATACTGAATGAAGATATTCCCTTATAGTAAATAAAATCAACTTTTAACTTCGTGAAGTTCTAATGTCACCCATAAACTTGATATGGACAGCCAAGGCAAAAACCCATAAGCGTGTAATGCATAGCCTAAAACTGAAACTTCGCAACAATGATCATCTAAAAAATCGGAAGAAAAAAGAAGAAGACATCTCGCTAACAAATGTCTCTTAAGGTCATCGCAGAAATTGTCTATAACCCGTAACGTTTGTGTATCATCTTTCTATATATGCTAGCAGTGATGTTTCCCATCTTTTCTGACATTCGTGGAAATGTTTAGCATTTTTGTTAATAACGTAAACTTAACAACAACCTTTTTAAATATAAATATAAAGCAGCAACATTTTTGACCAATAAAATACGTACGAGTATATATATATATATAAGAGCTTGATTAGTTTGAATTTCCTAAAAGCGTAATGAGTAAAGATGACAACGATATAAAATGTTTGTGCATCGTCAATGCAAAATAAATAGATAGATCGGACACACTAACAGTAGCCTTGTTGATTCTTGTTGTTTATAATTGACGAATTGCTATGTGACAACGGTTACTTGTCCAACTGAGCGTATTGAAAGTAATGGAGTACAAACTGTTACGTAGATCATTTCACAGCTTCACCCCAGTTTTCACTACCAGTCTTAAGTCTCGTCTATTTTATGCAGGTAGAGATACTGATTGATTTCGGCAACGGAACGGTTCGTTGTGTCCGCTCATTTACTTCATTTTTTAGTTTCCCATTTACTCTGCACCCTTATTATATACCCTTTAACATTATAAACAAGGACACATTAGTTAATCGCCGTAATACATTCCTTTTATTTATAATAACGTTCCGTATTTATTTACAAAAAAAAAAAAAGTCTAAATGTTACATTGTCGACAGTAATCGTTGCAAATATATCGAATATAGACACGAGAATTGTTTTATCAGTATACAAAAACTGTCTGCATTGTGGACAATAATTCCCTGATAGGATGATGTAGTTTACGTAAATGCACCAGAACAAACAGAGTAAACTGGTGAGTGTGTCGAGCATGCTTCTATTGGGAACTCTTCTTTCTCGTCCTTGCACGGCAAGCGTCTCGCGTCTGCCCGCCAGTCGACCGCCAAAATCCATGTGACAAGCATTATTTCGAAACCTGGAATCGATTACTGGGCGAGGCGGTAAGCAAACCTTCGAGATCCCATCGTATGTTTGAAACTGTTCCTATTACGAAACTAACTGGTGCGCATAATTATACTACACGTAGAACGATATGTTATATAAATAAACAAATAAACTTTTCAGCAATGTACGAAGCTGTTGTGATATAAAATTATGTATCAGCAAACAAGTCGTTAGTTGATTTATCAGACACGACGACGCTTATCATTGAGCCAGTTCCACATCTTTACGTTTAGCCAACAGGCGTATGGTGTTCGGTGGTATGGCATCTAATATGAAGCAATTATTTGCATTTTGATGTCTTTCCAGCGTAGCCAACAGCTTTTTGACTTCAACCATGAAGTTGAATATCGCCCTCAATATATCCCATGGAACAGTACATAGAAACTTTAAAACGGCCGAAAGGGCACAGAGTAAGAGGTACAAAAATCAGCCCGAGAATAACGGAATCAACAAGAAGCAGCGTTATCATTACGGAATTTATAAGAACATAGGGCGCTTAATAGCGCAGTGAAGGACGAGTAAAAAGACCAAGCTTGGAGCTAAGACTTTGATGTCCTTGGTGTTCTGATATTCACAAAAACAATTGACCTGCCAGCAAGTGACCCCCCCCCCCCAGAATAAAACGGGTAATACCGGAGCTATCTACCTAAGAAAGCAGTATAAACAATGTGACACCACCGTCGATCAGAAAGGGTAGATGTTGCGTTTAGGGATGAATAATCGGACGAAGGGACAATTGGAAAGCGTCAACAGCGGGAGGCAGCCGGACATCGAAAATGCCCCCACCAGAAAGGCAACGACGGTCAGACACGTCCGACTGAGTACACGACATCAAAAAAGGTACTGGTCACACCTTTTGCTATGTACCGTGCGGGTATGCAACGATAAAACTACGATTAGTGTAAAGGGCAACGCGAAGTATCTTATAAACTCAACCTTTGTTCTAACGAATGTAGGCACCGGTACTCGATAAAATCCCTTCTATGTTTTTACTTATTATAAGAAGGGACAAAAATATATTTTTATGGGTTTGCCTTCCGCATGTACGTCCTTCAAATAAAATGATATTTAATTTGTTCGCAAGTATTACTTGAAACAGATTATCTGATTTTATACATTCTAATTAGAAACATAGTAGGACAATATATTTTTGACTAAAGTAATACAGTTGGAATTGGTCGTTGATACATCTCTGATTATCCAAATTATTTTATAGGGCATATCTAATGGAGCGGTGTTTTTCTTTTTGTCTATGTGATCAATCGCTATGAGATAAAAACATTGCTATTGTTACTTAAGATGCCCTAAATGTAATAAAGGGCACGATGCCTTAATAATTTTTGACGCGCCACTATTTGCAGCCTTACGGACACAATCCAGACCTTTACCATTTCTAAATAGCTGTTAGCTTATGTAGATGATCGTTATACCAAGAACAATGTTATCGGAAGAGAAAACAATCGATCAAGAACAATCAACGAATGGAGATCGTTCGTCGTAGTTGATCGTATGATCAATCAGTCAATTAACGATAAATGTGCCGGACAGATTTTTCATCGATTCACACGAGTCCACGTTTCTCGCTTCAGCAATACGCTATTTAGCAAGGCCCGTTGCTTTCTAGGCGAGGTTCCACGGTCGAAGTACTTTTCTTTCGTCGACATACAACAAAAAACATTTAAAGGATCTAGCGCCGGAAGGAGCTTTTTAATGGACCATACACCACTTACGATCGTACACGATCTGTGGGGACACCTCATTAAAGCTGTGTTCGCAAACGCAACAGTCCGGGCCGGTAAAGGACAACGACATCACCCGAATCTAATGGATAAAAATAGTAATTTGACAGCGATAAGCTAAATTACCGCCTGTTGCTTATGTGAAGGTTCAGTGTTTAGCGTTCAACTAATAAGACGATCATTTTTCGGCGTCGTTCGTCCGTGCCGACGCGCTAATACGTGTTCTCACGCATTAATGCTATTGCATGAAAATGACAAATGCTCAATGATCGAAGGATTTGCCGAGGAAACATGTATTTAGCTGAGAGGCGAATCTAGCACACAGAGTATAGTTTACGAGCAAATGTAGTTCATATCCATAGATGCAGTTCGGTAACTTCTATGCCAAACTATCTGTCCTAGCTCGTATTGAATGCAATTAGCCTGGATGGGTCCTAGGCGCATGATTGTGTCTATAGGTGCGCCTAGTATGCAAACGACCGGATAAGCCCTGCTAAGCGAACCGTGTTTCTCTGCATGACCACTGGCATGATAGGTGTTTTCATGTAACATCACATCTTCAAGCAAAGACATTGATCCTGTGTATGTTTATAGATAGGATCTAGAAGTTTTCATCTGGACAAATGACGTATCTGCACTGAACTTGACCCGTTCCTGAACCCGTTCCTTTTTTTTTGCAGTACAATATACCCACAATCATAATACCAGCTAATGAACAAAAAACGTTTTTTTTTTAGAACATATATTTAGTTTCACATCTCATTTTTTTATGTACAGGATAATACACCTCGTAAGGTGCCCATTTCACAATGCTAGAAAAAGGGTTGTGATGATCATGTTATACAAATGGCACCTCGCAACTACTTCCACTGCCAATACTTCATTTAGTACAATTTTATGCCGACGTAATAATAATATTGACTTTGTCTTTATTTTAATATCACAGGCGACGTAATTTGTTCTTGACTACTGTTTCCCTTTCCCTTTACACACGACAGCATCTTCATAATATCCATATCCATCACGCCACACCTCATAACGAGGTGGTTTTTATTTTTCAAAAGTAATAATAATAATATAATTGTTATTAAATTCGTTATTATCAAGCGGAGATACTGTGTAAACAGTTTCCCTATGACACCTAGTCTTTGCACTAACATACACTTTCTCAAGTATATCAAATTCACTAGTTGTTAAAACGGTGTTTTGGCTCACGATATAAATAAATGTACCTCTAACTCTAGTGAGTCTCACGCATAGATAGGTCATCATCACTCCTGAAAATCGTTTAGGACCATTTTTGCTAACAACATCAAGTCACTGCTATCAAATACCAGTGTCATTGCCGTATATTAATACATTTCTGTACAGACACGGATTTCGGATACATGCATGTTATCTCCGTTTCGACCATAAAAGATGCTGCTTTGGGATGAATAGACTGGATTATCACTTCTAGCTATATATAGATATATACAGAAATGATACCATTTATATCAAATATTTCTCGATAACTTTTCGCGTTGAATTTTAGCTGCGATCTTTTAGTGTTTTACAGTTTTTAACAAAGATGGCTTCCTGTTGATTGATTCATGGCCTATGTATCACGTTATAAATAGTTCAACGCTCGCACGTGATTTTCGATAAATTATCAACATCATGGCTGAATGGATGGGCTATTTAGTAATCCATCTTTCCAGCCATTTTGCCTCAAGCATATCACGTTTGTGCAGGTAATTAACTTTTTTTGCAATAAATTATAGGATAAATGTCAATCTTGCTTGTTGACAGACTATCATCTCATCACGTATATGTAAACGCTATGATCGTTGTGCCTCCTGGGACGACCATCAGAAAATCGCTAACCTCATTCATGATTGGGTTCTTTTAAGGATCTGTTCGTGTGACAGCGCTACATTGGTTTGCCTTTGCTCCGAGTGCTGACCGACGAATCTTTTCGACGGCTTGGTCAACTGTGATGTGAGAGGTGTAAGCGACTGATGTATAGGCTGAGACGCAGACCTGTTTGTTGATGTCGTCACTTCTAAACCGCTCTCGGACCCGGCTTTGTTAAGGTTCGCCTCATCCTCGTCGGGCATGCTATATATGGGCTCACCTGCTACGGGTGTAGCGGTGTTGCTTTCGAGTGAAGGCGACGGAGCTCGAATTCTTGGGTGATTCGAGCTACTTCGACTGGAGCGCTAATAAGTACAAAAGTGGTTAGGATGAGTCGTATTTAAGCCAGGTTACTTATTGGACATGCCAGATTACAACATCTGGTTGCACCGCCCCTTTCTACAAAAAGACAAAGAATTACTGGGTCTTCGCTTGTTACAGGAAAGGGCGCATTTATCGAGGTCTACAGTTTTACTAGTGAACTCTACCAGATGTTTGGGTCGGAAATAAAAATACGCAAATCGCTCTTGGCGCCAACTCACCCCGCTTCTTTTACCGAAACTCGAAGTTTCGCTAGAGCTTGACGCACTGTTGGAGTATCCACTGTGCAAAAGATTTTCAAGTTCGTGAGTTCCCTGAGCGCCTCTGGCTACCGGGTAAGCTTTAGATCTGTTGACAGCTGCGATGTCACCAGTTCTGTAGTTGCCAGTGTCTCCTACTCGCGTTCCCGGGAGGACAGGCGGAACTATTGTTGTGGCTGCGTATGGACCTGATATCGGCGTGTGTATTGGGCCTCCGCTATTGCAATACAGAGATGAACGAGGAGCCTCCCTGCTAGGGCGATACAGATATTCATTAGGAAAAAAACTCCGTGTTGAATTGGCCTAATTGAGGCCTGCAATGCAACCACAAGCTACCATCTATAGAAGCCATGCCTGAGCCAAATCCACAGTCGATACTGCTCTGACTGACACTTGCCATTGATTACTTGAACGAATCTGACTTTTTATTGTCATACTCAGCTTAAGCAGTACTACCGCTCGTGTACACGCCAATAATCATTCCATGCCAGTCACTTCATTCTACCAATTTCAATACACGTTTGCACCTCACCTGCACTCACAATCTACTGGAAATCTACAGCCCTGCCGTTAAACTGGTCTCAATATTGCCAAGTTGGATTGGTGTTCCACCCAATCTAATAACCTGTTGTCGTTATCTTAATTATGGCGATTCTACGGCAAAAGTAGAAATCGTAAGAACGATGCTATATGAAGAAATAAAGTTTTCTTCGAATAATATGCTAACGGTTACCAGTTTAAGATGTTCTAGTTGAGGCTGGTTCCTCTACTCTTTTGGTAGCAGGCTAGACGTAATATATCAATCATCGTTTGCTGTAGTGATAGGGATCTTTTGTTAGTCGAGTTAGAACGTCAGTCAGACGCCATTAGTTTAAAGTTGCTAGAGAAGGAAGTTATACTTGCGTGGGATGGATGCAGTCGAGGATATTAAGTTTGTTCTCATAAAGAACCATCTTCTCATGGCGCGGAGAGAAGTACTCTGTTGTATTAGTTGGATGAGGCAAGTCCGTGAAGAAGCTTGAACGTAATGAAGGGTCGGGGATATTGTTAAGGGGTGCTTTTTGAAAATGGTTAATGTGTTAAAAAACTAACAATCCGTGCATAGCTACACTTCATTTTCAACTGAAGCGTCGCATTTCATCTGATTCACTATAAAGCGCTACGTATGCCTTGGTCACTGCTAGCGACGAGACGAGTTTGTTACTTACTTAACGTCACCTCCTTTAGCAACGGGTACTTCCGTCACTGCAGA
Organism: Varroa destructor; assembly: GCF_002443255.2. Taxonomy (NCBI): domain Eukaryota; kingdom Metazoa; phylum Arthropoda; class Arachnida; order Mesostigmata; family Varroidae; genus Varroa; species Varroa destructor. The sequence goes on from NW_019211457.1 coordinate 37,803,713, forward strand.
CTGTGTTTTGCTGTTCATCTTGCGAAGTAAAAGAAGAATAGTTACTGCAACGCAGATTAGAATTAGGCAAAGAATGGCCGAAAGGAGGAGAAGGAGCCAAGGAGAGGAAAAAAGATCTTTGCCTAAGGGATGTTCTGGATGAGAAATTATTGGTACACCTCCCTGGAGTACGTCGACGCGAGCGGTTGTCGTGATTTGACCTGGCATGAGCAATCGCAGACAGTTAGTCAGAAAGAACGTGGAACTAGTTACTGTCGTGTATATGTTTTATTAGAATGTATTATGATTATTATTAAAAGCCTTCGATAACTTTGGACAAAAAAAAAGTAAAAATCACATTCTATTAAGATTGTATGAGTAATTAACTACTGCGTTGTAGTGCATGACTCACCAAGAAGTGAACGGGCAGTGCATATGTACACTCCGGCATGATGTAGGGCGGTGCGTGGTATTCGTAGCGATCCATACGAATCGACCGACATGTCTCCATCGCTTTCCCCAGGAGAGAGAACCCAGCGGCTCGAGCCGCGACTCCACGAAATTTCAGGAGATGGATTTCCAGTTGCCTCACACCTCAAGATCAGTGGATTGGACAATTTGACCTGTCGATCTTCAGGAGGCATTACCCATCTTGGGCGGTCTGCGGATCAATCGACCCATTAATAGTTATGCAGGTAATAAACTGAACAAAAACGGTAGCTAACGATAATTCCCCTCTAATTGTCCTCTCTTCTGAGGTTTCTTCTAGTAAACAAACGTCAAAACTTACAATGCACTGTTAGCTGTGCTGTTGCCGCAACCCGTCCCTCAGAGTTTTCAGCCTCACACGTATAATTTCCCTGATCGTCTGGACGTACGCCGCTAATTTCGAGAGATGAACGGACCGAACCCCGTCGATCCTCCTCGACCGTCATTGTAAGCCCATCGTTGGCCGAAAAGGACAAAGTTGATCTCCCCGTTAATTCGTGGCTATTTTGTCGCCAAAGGATACGCGGCAGAGGATCCCCTGCCGCCGAACACTCTAACAAAACCTTTATCGTACCGTTTTCCGGTATCAGCACGGTTTTGTTTTCTGGGACGATAATCAGTTTAGGTTTATCTGAAATTTAAAAGTAAAAGCTGTCAGTTTTCTTCCTCTCATAAGATTTTGAGGAATACAATTTCCGTACGGCCTGGCACCAGTCAGTTCATCCAAGCCGAATGTAAAGCTTGGTCCCAACAGTAACCAAATTGAATTAAATTATTGATATAAAACTCTATGTAACAACAAACAGTACATAAATATAATTATAACATGAGCAATAAGCTCATAGCATTGTATATTGTTAAAGTCCGATTTCTGATCAAACGATTTACGACTCAAATTTGGCAGGAGTCGATGCTTTTTAAAAACTGTCTATATAAGTTACGGGAAAAGATCTGAAGATGGAAGAACGTAGAGAACATCTTTAGACTAGAGCAGATCTCAGCTGCTTTGTAATGCACTAACAGCCGGTAAACTTTGGAACCACCATCGAAGAGCTGTAAGTAAGCTCCAGTAGGTGCTGCTATTATTTATGGCTGAGAGTACGAAAAGAGCGTGTGGTACTCACGCCGAGTTATTTTTTCCACATTTGCTGAGTAACCTCTACGCTTCCGCCGAAGATAAGCGTCGCTGTTCTGTTCAGTGTTCACAAGTAACCGACAAATTAGACGAAGTCGAGAATAGGATCGTTTGGCGCCGACCAGCATCTGTGAGCTTTTAGCGGGAATATGTGTGGCTATGACTCTGTCTTTCTTGCTATGAGCTAACGGTTCACGAATTAGCATCAGCCACTCGCGTGTTTGTTAGCGGATCGACAGACAACGCGACGATGACGACGACGACGACGATGTCGCTCATGCAGACGGTTACCTTTTTCAATTAGTACTAGCATTGGGTACAACGCGACGCACCGGTTTGGAACGAGTGACCCCGTCAACGCTGCATAAAAACAGTTTGCCTTGTACGCCAGGAACGCCGCCGCAACCAGAGCCAGCAATGCCAAGCACAAATGGCACAGGTAAATGCGATAGGGGAAGCAAGCTTGTGTTCTTACAGCCGATTTCGCGTTCATTCTGTTACTGCCGATTGTGACTGCGCGGCAAACCGCCAAGATAACGGCTGGATTTTGAATATTCACAAGGCATGAGTTGTGGCACGTAAAGCGGCATACACACACAGACCCCACACAGCATGTGCAGGTGTACCTCAACATGTACATATAGAAGACTACAGACGCGCACATCCAAAACGCACAATAACAACGATGTTATTGTATAGCCTGTTCTGCTGAACGTAAAAGGACTGAAACACAAGCTGTTCGTTGTTACCATTATCACGCTTGTACTTCTGCTTTTCTTAACGGACAATGGCCAAAGAAGATAGGATTTTACTATTGTCGCCTGCATAGCGTCTATAGTAGTATCAAAAGCATTGTAGCACCTACAAGTCTATGGAGAGCGATAAGTGCCTCCCACGTACATATATATAGGTGTGTGTGCACGCGGGTATGCAAAGGTAATGATGGTAATTCGCCATAGCACCGATGTCTATCTATTGAACAACATAATGATGTTGATGCCGGCAGGGGCACGGCCGAGATCGACGACCCACTAAATACAAATGACATTAGCGTCAGCTCGCGCAGATAGTTACGAGCAAACCACAAACAAAACTGAGACGTCAACACACGCGCTACGAAAAAGATGATCTAGATGTAAATATTTTCTATGTAGGTGAATACATGGCTTCGCCAGACAGCGTAAGGCCAACAGACTATGATAACGACGAAACGACCGCAACGGTCCGGATCAAACAAAAATGAAAGAAAAGACGGACGCTATATCAAAGTGGAGGGTAAAAATAGTTGTTCTAAGGTCTTTATATTGAGTTACGGGTCTGTTAGCGTCGCAAGTGTCCGGTCATAATACGGGCCACACTATATAATCAGGGATATTGCCGCTCGAGGAAATTCGCTGACGAACAGACATTGCAATGTACATTAGTAACTTTTCTACCGCTGTTCATAGCTACGTTCTCCCAATGAACTTATTAATCAATAGCGTAGTGAACATCTTCCAAAGACTCTTAATAAGCTACCAACGTACGCGGGACCACTCGGTAACTGGGACTGAGAGAATGACATGTCGAAACGAAAACATATATGGTTTCGTCTATGTGGAAGCACTACATATACACATATTAGATGTATGTAAGTGTCGTTCGTACTCTGTTAAGACAAAGGCTTTAATGGGTCATCATCTAAATTGTTTTCTTCGATTATCGGTTATGTTTTATGCATTCTTTGTTAATAAACCTTAAACAATGCGTCTATGTAAGCATTCTACTCGAATGTTCAAAACGTATCCCATTTCCATGATTGTCAGGTTCTATGTGTTATATTATGCAAAACTAGGCTTATAAAAGCCTAGTTTTGTATGATATTGCATATTGCAAGAACCGGTATCAACAACAGTGTTCAATTATCTCTCTTAGGTACACCTTATACTACTCGGCTTCCAGCATTAATCCATTTAGCTAAAAAGGTTGCGATACTACTGCCATTATTAGTACCCGAACATCAAACGCGGTCATATTGGTATAATAACATGGGCTTAATAATATACTGGCTAAAAAAGAAAGTAGAAAATATAACAAATTTGTTTGTTACAATACAATGTTACCTTTTATACTGACTATGGGTCTTATGAATTATAATAACATGAGTAACGTAATGCCGGTAACTTTATAGTGTAACGTACTCAATACCCATGGACACAGAGGCAAGAGTTAATGGACTCGTTTCGTTGGAAGTGATACCTCAAAATTGAAGTCATTCAAATAATGCGGAAATAAAGACAGAAGACTTAGTTCCTCTGCACTACATATAGTTTGTTTTATTGCAATAACGAAAAGAAATAATGGATTAAGCCAGCTGAATTAGGTTAACCCTAGGGTGGGCCATCTAACAACGCGAAGTCGTAAGTTTGCCACCTCGTACACTGATAACCAAAAGCATCAACGGAGCCATATTGACCAGTGACCTCGAATACAATTTTCCGCACCAGCAGGGCGATTTGGTACGCATGTGGAACTACTTAAATAAATCAAGGTGCATGGCGTTATCGCGGGTTTTAATGCTATAGATTTTCAAAGACGAGAGTATGATGTAAGGAATCGAGAGAAGCTTACTATGCAATATCACTCGTAGATTGGCCGGGGGTGTCTCTCTGTTACCGACGGCATTATCTGCTTTACAGACGTATCCACCTTGATCGGAAGCACGCACGTCGGAGATTACCAAATTTCCTAAACCTTCAAGCCTTAAACGGCTACTCGGTCCTGAGCCTACATTTACCTGAAAATAAAATGAATTCACTCCTCATTAATTAAATCAAGATCTTATCAACTTAATATATCCCAAAGAATAATAATGAAAGTGGTTTTGTCTGTTCAGTCAGTTTTAAAGTGGCTATGACATGATGCCGAAGTTTGAAAACGATCAGGAGCAGTTCGGCGAATTTTTTTTCATAAGTTCCTTGTATCTAGCGAGAAAATGTATTCCGCTACCGTGGTAACGACGTGATTTATATCCAAATTAATCTTTCCTAAGAGAGACAAGCAAGCCGTCATAATCAGGTGCATTTCTCGATATTAGTTTATGATCGCATTAGTGGAATATTGATGGAACATTCGCGTTTATGGGGAAACCGGACTATACGACAAGTACACGGAGCCGTGTTTATAGAAGAGCGATGATATACGTTCACTGAATCTAGTTGCGCTACAATAGTCTTTGTTTTTGTAATAGGAGGAATTCATTTTATGTCGCCTCTCTATATTTCGAATTTTATGTCCGGTATCGCCGTTAAGATTGCCATCGGAAAACCGGCGTCCAGTACGAAGCGAACCGTTTGCCTATGCCAGGGTTCCACCCTAGCCCACAAAATTGTATAATAAACCTTAGCAGGCTTATACGTTAGCCACTAAGCTCGTATGGGGGCGTTCTGCCTCGCACCTAGCGTTTTGAGTGGAGGCTTACTAGGTCCACAGTACTATTGAGAAATATATTCAAGCACGGTGTAAGTATCGCCTTTGTTACCAGGTGCTTAAGATTAATTTGGCACTAAAATATTGTCTCGTATGACACAGTGTGTTACATAAGAGTTGTTTAAGTTGTAGTAAAGGATGTTGCAAGGAAGCTCACGATGCTATCTATCTATCTCTTTACATAACGTTTAAGCAACGCATATGTCTACAATGTCAATACAATTTTTTGTGTGTCAGCAATCAGGCCAACCTAATCTTACTCCACTGACGGAGTAAATTTTAAAACTTGGTTCTTAGCTTGGACCTAAGCCAGCAGAACCACACATTCCGTCAGACCTTGCAAAGGTACCTGAAGTAAAAAAAGGACGACCTATGCACATATCATATACATGGTGAAGTTCGTAGAGAACTTACGCTTCACAAGTAAAATGCTGGTACCTTCTCTCAAACCATCAAAAGAAACGTTTCTGAGACAGTAAAGCGTAGTAACGTTCGTAATGTAAAGCATCGAGAATATTGTTTTATATCACTTCAAACAGATTTAGAGGTTAAAGATTATATAAAATGAATTTGAATACTCGGAACCTTCTCCCGTGATCGCACCTTTCCTACAACGGAAAGCTTCTACACGCACCAGGTGGATTACAAGAACGATAATTATAATTATCAATAAAATGCTACTTACGACTACACCTTCCTTGAGCCACTCAATTGTTGGTGGAGGGAGTCCTGGCGGAGGAGCGCACTCAAGAACTACCGTGCCTCCCTGAGGAACGTCCTTCCTTGAAGGTACTTTTAGGAATTCCTCGCGCAGATCTGGAGGGTAAATACGAATGAAAAAACAAGGTGTATTTTAAATAGCAAATAATCTATAGTAGTTTTTGCTCTTAGCTCATGATAGACATACAATCGACTCTAGTCACAGGCAAAATTCCGGTTTACATTGTTTAATAAAATCTACTTTTTTTTTTTTAAACAGGACCTGATGAAGAGATGGATGCTTTCAATTCTGAAAATTGAAAAAACGAGATAAGTCTACCGGCATCTAATAACTATTGTCATTATGTGGAAAGCTAAAACGTTGACTCAGCTATACTTACATGCTATCTGGAGTGTCGCGTTGTTGGAACGCACTGAATTGTGTCTAGTTGAAAGGCCCTTTATACTGGCTTGGCACCAATAGACACCCACGTCATGAGTATGTACTGACACAAGAAATAGTACCCCTAATGAAACAGTACGCCCAAGTGATGGTTTAACAAGTTTTCCATTGTGAAACCACTGAATTTGAATATCTGCATCAGTTATCTCCGGGGAGAGAGAACGAGCGCGGCAATTTAATTGCGCTGGATCATCGCGCAGGGCAACCGTGTCCTTAGGCTGCTCTATAAACTCCAGAAGTTTGTCGCGTTCTGAAATGCCTAAAAAAATCGATACTAATTATCACTGACGGCACAACTGATATTCTGACGTAATTATTACGCTACACGATAGACAGTAAACTACTATGCACGACGTAAACATTTATAGCGTAGGTAGCTTTACTTAACTTACTCCGATGATGGAACAAATTCATAGACGTGGACGGATGAGTTTTTTTTTGTCATACTACATGAACTAATATCTGCTGGTTATTTGTTATTATCACGTTCGACTATAGCAAAATGATGCGAACGCTACGTCCTTGGTGGCAAGCGAATACAAATATAGAATCTCCTTAGGCAAAAAAAATAGTAATTAAGTAGACAACACATTACTGTCATTAGGTGACAAGAATAACGTCCAAGTAAGTTCACAGAAAGTTAAAAAATTTAATGCTTGTCCTTTTTGCAGTGGCAAATATCGCGAAACAACTTCACTAATAGTAAGTATGCAATGTTTCCTTTAGTGAATTGTCTCACATTATTATTCCTACCAAATCGCTCAGATAATATGAAGATTGCCAATATGATTTCTATTGCAACAACAACAACGATTCGTATAATATCTTCATTAGGGAAAAGCTATACATAAACTCCCACAACGATGCTGATGTATTGACATGATAACAGGTAAATCTTTTCCTGAGAAACAAGTCATTGGTCTGTTGTACACGTATTTGTAGAAGCATAAGAAGAGATGATCTTCGATCAAGTAGTGCTTCGTCTAGAGACATTTGCTTGCCGTTTAGCTGGATCTGATATCAAAAGTCGAAGGGGTCATAAACTAGAACAAGTATTTGGCAGTTGTGCCGCCGATCATCGGCTTGCCAGCGATCACTTTCTTCTTTCACGGTATACAATAGCTAGGGACAGCGGCAGAATAACTTGCAGTAAATCTTGACCGTAATACGTAAGTTCTACCACAAAAGATAATGATCACCTCACAGTACGCGTACGTTCACTCGCGGCTCCAGCCCCGCCCTTATGCCGACATACCGTCTGGACCGCACACATAATTCATAAAAAAAAAAATAGTTGTTGTTCTCTTACAATAAAAACTATTACTATGAGTGAAGAGTTTTATTGATGCGGTATATTGCAGAGTTCAAAGTAATAACGTAAATGCAATGATTGTACCAGGTCGTTAAACGGCTTAGCGGGTGCGGGTGTTAAGATGCTTCAGTCATAAGTTGAACTTCGATAAGAAGCCAGTGATAACATCTCTATATCATAAACACCACGTGTGATGACCTAAGTAACGTTTTCTTCTTTTTATATGAATAGAAACTTTTAATTACGAACTCGTTTAGACAATAATGAACCTGCTTTTGCAAAATGCATTTCCTTTAATCTATACGCTAAGCCGCTCTTTTACATATCTAGCCAATGCAAAACATCATACGAAAAAATGAAACACTGTTAGAGATAAGGTCCAAGCGAATCTAAGTTTTTTTTTTTAAAAAGCTTTACAAACGTGATAAGAGCTCACGATGTTGCCTTAGGTACCACGTAGAATTTAATTATAATAAACCTAGCAACTCTATTAAAGCCGATCAAAACAGTGCACCTTCATTGGCTTCTAACTTAACTTCACGTCTTAGCATCATAGATCTTTCAAACAAACTTACAACTTACCTTTTGATAGAAGTTCTACAAAAATTGCTTAAAACATGTCTGAAAAGCAAAAATAATATGCAATTGCCAATATCCCCCCACAAAAAAAGATAGAAGCAAACTGTTAGTATGAAATATAATGAAACGTCCCGTAGAATAAAACTATGAATTAAAACTAATAATCTATTCAAATGTCAGGGAAATACACTTCGATCCCCCTGTTATGATCGGGATCTGAAAGCCAACTGTTGTTATTACCATTGTTGCCGCTATGAGTGTGGGAGGCAACTTGTGCTTTATCTTGTGGTAGAACTGCTCAGTTCAACGACGCCACACTTACTCACTTACGTTGGTCGGCCCCAACTAATCAGCTTGGTCTATTTAATGTAAGTTCGAATAAAGTCAACCGGCGCTTAAACATCAATTCAGATCCGTAAAATCAGTTCATTACTAAACGCCACCAATGGTCGGCCGGCGTTCTTTTTTCTACAGGAACCGATCAAGCTTCTAACACAAACGTTGTTCGCTGATTAGTGGGCAGATAAATGAGAACCAACGTTCGCCCTGACGAAAGCTTTGTTCATAAAGACTGTTAAATAGTTGCCCTTGAACGCTGACCCTATGCTATGTAACTCATAATGCCCTTTGTTTACCCGAGTCGCTAGAACAATACCTCCAAGTTAGATTTTACCGTTTCGACCAGTTGGAGTTTTTGTTCGTTGAATATGTTGACGCATGAAGATGGACGACGGTTTTTGTCAGTGAAGACACTTGGGCGGTCGATCTAATAATGGGCCTTTGACAGATAGCGGCAAAACCGATTTAGCTCCAAATGAATGCTTGCGTTGGGTAAGTAAAATAAAAATCAAGGACAAGCTTTGTCCTGAAAACGGTGCGCTCGGCATTTATTATATTTTGAAGGCGAGTTTATTAAAAATAATCTTCGAAAAGTTTTCTTGGTTTTATTATGCAAAAGTCTACAGTACAAAATTTTCAACGGTAAACGTTAAACTTATCAATATGCAATTCCTAGCTCTAAAATATTCGCAAACTATTCTATCGCTCTGTCAAAATCCCGACGTTCCACTTGTGCGTATACGTAATTTAGCAAGTAGCTCATAAGTAGAACGTCGTGTTGATCAAGGACTGATGGGAGATATACTATGGCAAATACCTATAACAGTGTACATAAACGTATATGTGTAGCGTCTGAACTTTGTTGTACCTAATGGATATTCCTCCATGTGCTTTTTATAGTTTGTGGCGGTGTTAGCGAAATAGAATTACACAGCGATGGCTGTTAATACCCTACACTATAGCACAGAGATAAAAATGAACGCTACGACTCAGAATTAAATCAATTAAACGTGTGTGACTGCGATAAAGGGTGTTCATATTTTATGCACGGCTGGACCATTTTTCGCTTCAGCAAGAAATTACGGGAATGGATTCTAAGGCGATTTCAGCTGTCGTGTGCCTGTCTACTACCAGGCTTGCTACACTCAGTGCGACAGCGCACAAACGGGGCGCGCAACGGGTACGCCTTGAAGGCCATCAAACAGACGGCTTGTGCGCACTTAACTCTGTGCAGCCGATTCACCACCCTCTCTAATCTTTTGTTTTTGTTCCTTCATACTGGTGGTACTTAAATTCCGTATGCGGTGACTAATTTGAATTAGAAGAATTCATCCATACATAGTATGGCGCACGGCCGGCACCATAATGCCTCGACCGTACCCTGAATAACATGGGCGCTTACCTGTATAATAGATAAACAGTAGATCCATGAGCTACAGCGCTAGAGCAGGCATATGACTCTTGAAGAATGTTCATGTTGTTTCTTAAAGGCGACTACTAAAAGATTCTACCCAAGAAAACGCAAATCGAAGAAGACCTAAGTGGTAATTTTTAATCTCTAGTTTATCCATTTGCAAGACTAACCTAACACACGTCCGAGGAAGATACCTGGTAGATGCCAACCTGTTCAGTTCCGCTGTGTAGCACATGGCTCTCTAAAGTTCAAAGGTCTGTCATAATCAGAACTTTCTTAATGGACATATCTCATAAGCTAATGATTATGTCACAAGACATAATATGACGAATTTCAATATTACATACAAAAACAAAGTGGCTATAGAAGTACGATGCTACAGCTAACCGCTCTCAATCTGTTCAGTTTCGGAGTAGCTCCGTTCGGTCTTTCAATGGAGAATTCCGAACACTAGTTGCGCCAATGCCTTTTTCCCCAAAAGGACGTTGGGACTAAGCATAGTGACCCGAAATCACCTCGCATATCTCCTAGTCGGCTCGCCACGTACATCATCGCTTTGAGCTCCGAGCAATTGCAGCCTCCGAGACGAACTAGAAGCAAGGGTTAGCGACGAGTGATGGGGATATATTTGGCTCCGGTGCAATGAAGAGCACCAAGTGGGACGAGACCAACCGGCTAAAAGACATGTCGTTAGCCATGGATGGATTCCATCATAAACTCCACAAAAGATTAAATTTCCATGGGCTTGACGATACATGTGAATGCTCCAAAATGCAAAAGGAAATTGCTCGTTGCCTGTTGGTATTATCTTTAGGACATCTGGTAGATCTTTTAAGTTAGTTTTATAAATGCAACAGTTCATATGCAACGTGTCCTATCTGATGTTGCTGACCTGTCTACGTAAAGTCAAAATACTACTGTAGAAAATGAATGGGCACGCAAACCCGTTTACGTATATCCCAATGCTATGATGTGTAACTTCATGATGAACTAGCATGACAAAAACTTGATGAAGAGATGATTGGAGCACATCAATAGTCTTCAATGAGCTGTAAAAAAATAACTACATTTTTTTTCTGCTACCGGTTTCAATACACAATTATATTTAAACAATGTGAGCCAAACCTGCCATTTATAATATAAGAAACTATGGGACGTCAATTTTTATGAATGATATAGAATTCTCTAGCTTAGTGTTGATGTGGGGAACCTTAACGTAGCGATATTGCTATGCTAGTACTATTTGTTTGTTCTCTTGCCCTTACCCCTCTTCTCAACACCCATAATTTGGTCATCATCGTAAGTTGAGTTGGTACTTGGAGCTCGTCCTGGGCATGTAAGTGATGAAGTTAAGCCGATCTCGAACCCGAAACAGCTTAGATAACTACCGAGCGTAGCTTAGTTACTTTTTGTATATGATTGGAGTACTGCGATTAATCATTCCCTTGCGTCCCCCATCTAAACCGAAAATTATGGCTGATAGAATCTTATGACTAGAACATTTTATGCTATGTTGTGTGGTAAATTAATTATTGCTACAAAGAGACGTATGTGCTTGCGCATGAGTTTTTCCATCACTATAATGACATAGCTAATTATATTAACAACAACAACAGTATTTTCTGAAGTCATCATGTTTCTTATTAAGTCGCTATATTTGCCAGAAGAAACGACGGGATACGGGCCAACGACAGAGGCGCGATATCAGAGGAGCTGCGGAGCAGATACAGCAGGAACCAACGTGAGCAGATGCGCAGACGCGTTTACTAGAAGACGACTTAGCGAGTCTCGGACTCTGTTTAGCATTTAGACTAATTCCATTCCTGCCGTACTGTCAATCTTCTTCGAAAGGAAGGAGAACTATGAACTCTTCGAATACAAACAACAACAATGATCGTAGCAACAACGAATGTATAGAGAAAACCAGCATGCGGAAGGATCTTCCCAAATGGCAGGAGTTTCGGCGAGAAACTCTTCTTTAGTTCCATTTCTTCTTCCACTCTTCTTTAACTCCATGGCTAATGCCGATGTGCAAAGTGATATTTTACTGTTTATATACATAGACTGTGACGTACTTTGCGCGGAAGGGTCTTCAGTGGTTTATTATTCCGCGATGAGGTTTTCGGTCACATCTTCCACCTCTGCAGCATCACAGACTTAAATAATGCACTTCGACGCGCGTTACCAGATACCGCGCCCAAGTTACGCACGCGTTCAGGGGAACGACCTCGAGTCATCTGCATGGCCTTGTTCTGCCTGATGTTGAGTTTAGGCCCCACATTGAAACCAGTAATATTAGTAAATCTTGGTTGCAAATGGCAAGTATTTTGTTTGATGTTCATCTCAAATCTATCTCTACAAAGAACTGCAAAAAAGACATCTGCGACCGATTGCTCTGGTCGTTTTCCATCTGAACCTATAAAATGGAATCGACGAACGGCCTACGTCGGCATATGCGACAGATCAGAAAACAGAATAGCGTAGCCATAACACCAATCATAATAGTAATAATAATACACGTAACGTCGCCTATGACGAAAAGAATATTAGGGAGGGGGGCAACAGCAGTGCAGGCGATTTGATACGCTGTTGCTGTTCGACGTGACGTGGCCGTCGATACTTGTGGATACTTGCCGCAATCGGCTGTAACAGTTGTTAAAAAAAATAAGTCGCCGTGAATAAGAAGTGATAGCAGATAGCGATAACTGCGGCGTTAGTTCGGACCAGCAGACACGGGCACATAGCCAGAGATCCGGTCGTCCTCAGCGATTCTCAGCAGCTTTTGGCTGGCGTCATCGGCCAAGGCTCAAACACCATCAACGTTGGCAACGAGAACAACGATAGCGGAAGAAACAGCATCATCTCATTACCCTTATCTACGTTTCAAACCGAAAAGAAGCCAAAAAATTCTACACACTTTGTTGATAGGCGATAGTTTGTTATTTAAATTGAATATCAGACGGGCGGACATCGTTTGCTCGCTCGGCGTCCGTTCTAATCCGTCTAGTGCTTAGGAGTTGCCCGTTGCCTGCTTGTACGGCTGGTGGCACATTCGTTTAGGAAAAAAGGGACATATTCTCTCACAGACGCATAAACGGGTTCGTATACCGATATATGTATATACATATATATATATATATATATATATATATATATGTATAAGCGATATGAATATAAACACATCCGATAACAAGACGTCCATTCGCCATAGGCCGACGAACGATGACTAAAACGAAGCAAAGTGTTTGTTGAAATTTATAAAAAAAAAAAAGAATATTTTCACATCGTAGAAAGCATATGATGGATGGCGTTACAAATAACCCCTAGAACATGACGCTTAATGATCGCTCGGATTCCACTCGGTGCTATAGCGTAAGGGCACAATCTACACATTCGGCCTATTGTTGGCTTGAAATTTTATGCAGTATTCAATCCTTCATAGAAAAACTTTACCGGTAAGAAAAGTTCCTCGCAAATTCGTTGCCTACGTAGTACTTATATTGAGTAGTTATATAGCACCTCTATACGGAGTGACAACGCAATTAGTATGATGCTTTTTTGTTTGCGGATTATTATCACTATGGGCTGTTTTTTCATTCTTCGAAAGCCTGATCGGCTACCGATATTTGAAAGGCGTTAAAGCAGATTATAGTTATATAAAGAAGTAGCGATTTCGATCGAAGTCGATAAAAAAAGCTGGCACCACGTAATTCGATTGAAACTAGCTATTAATAAAAGAAATATTCCCCTTCAGGGAATAGAGCAGTTTAGAGCTCAGAACGTCAGAGCGGAAGGTGGCATCTGGGATAATCTAGAGAATACCAGCGATTTCTTTCTTCTTTGAAAAGGAAAGCAAACCCGCTTGTCAATAGATAACGAACCTTGAAACCGGGACCCAACTTTACACTTACTGACAAAGCTGCACAAAAATGTAATAAAAAAAAACTCAAGAAATCCCGCCTTCGTTTAGTCCTATTTTCGCCCCCTTTTGTGTCCTCCTAAGGCATCATGTTCCTACTCCAGCACCGCAACTAACACATTAGTTTATTCCTTATAATATAGACGGCTATATGAAGACTCTATATATTAGTGTAGAATTGACCGCACAGCTGACAGAGAGATCGTATACTGCACCAGGCGTCGTCCGCTACAATCACATGGAAGGTATTATTAAATATAGAATAAAATTCCAATTCTTTTTCTCTATTTCGATTAGCAATATTAGAATTGTAGAATTAAGGCTGTCGTATCGATAATTTAGCGGAATGAATTGATATATAAATCAGTCGTAATGTGAAGCACGCATTTGTTCTTAAGCTCGCTTACCAAATGAAGTGTGGCATCAGTGCGCTCGCCCGAACACACGTCGCAATGGTCCAAAATGCTTAATTAGTTAATTATCTACATCTTACTAGTGAAATAATTACTGCAACTGATATTACTCACGCTATCTCTGACGTTTCTAGCTAATGGTACTACGTTAAGGCACGAAGGCGGGATTTGATCATCCCGTTTTACTAGACAATTGTACAGTGTTTCCTAAACAAAACTGCCTGGCCCCTATTTCCTTGCTAGCAAATTGATGGTCATCCTAACGTAAAAGCTATATGAACGCACAAAGTGAGGCTTACTTAAGTCTCTAAAAATAAAAACGACTTCAATCGTAGCTAAATTTGAAAATACCAATTCGTATAGATGACAGGTTCGAACGCGGAAAACATGTAGGTCCCTGAAGATTTATTATCTGGTCCGAAAGAGACTAGGGATAACGTGCTCGATAGATTCATGACAACAAAAGTGTGCCGATTAGTTCATTGATATTGCGCTTGAATTTCATACAGAAATAAATGAATAGATCCCTACCCGCCGTACCTGCGTCCCTCTGGCTCGAAGACAAAGCAGGGCGATGCTGAGAAAAAGATAAATCGGCAAAAATCAATAAACACTCAAATGCAACCTGCGCTGACGGTATAATCTAACCTCAACTATGAAATAGAGAAAATAACTAGGACAAGTGCGAACAATAATAACAATTTACATTTTGTGCATACACTGCGTATTAGCAAACAATAGCGTTATAGTTTTATATTTCGCGGGCACAATCCAAATCTGTATGTTTCGAGATTCTTCCTTCGTCTTAAGACGGCATTATTCACAACAACGAATTTTCGCGTATCGCGTATAAGCTTTCGGGTACTAACGAACAGCTCGTGACCACCCAGTAGGCACAATAGTAGAAGAATCACAATTGCCGCCCAAGGAAATTTGAATTTTTCTTCTTTCGAATACGATAACGCTGACACCTCGCGATGCCGGATGCCGCTTTCCACTTAAAGGCCACACCGTTTGACGCTGCAAAACTGACATTTTGCCGTATAATAACCGACGATACGTGTCTTACGAAACTTTACGCCGCTTCATTTCTTTTTCTTCCGGCTTCTGAACCGAACGAGTACTACAGCATCAAATGTTGGCTATACCATTAGTTCGAGTCGGCATTATTTTTATAGCATTATATGAACTATGCGGTGACCACAAGCTGGCGATTGCATTTCCTTTTCTACACCTTTGCGATTCTCCCTATCTCGCGCGCTTTCTCTCTTTCCTTCTCGGTGTCCTGCCGAAGTTCTATTAGGCCCGGTTCTCTTTTCGTTTTCTTTTGAAGGCGTGACGTGCAGCGCCGCCTCGTCTCTGCAGGCAGTGATCTTTTCGCTGCGGAAGCGAGCAAACCTTCCTCTTCCATGGATAGCGCCCAAGTCGCGCCCCCTGCTCTTAATCGTCTTCATGCCATCCCATCGTCGTACAGGGCCAATGACTGTTAAGGCTCATTACGAATCCGTTCCTCTTGATGTCAACCGACGGACGTATAAACGCAGTGAAAAACAGCAACAACTTTCACCCTTTCTTCTAATACCTTATTATATTTAGAGTGAGAACTTAGAATTGTAGGATCTGTGGTATTTAATCTTGTCCTACGGTTATTCCTACGGATGAATGTTGCACGGTCTCCAGTCTGCATACGCAGTACGAAAAAATCGGTTCTTCGAATTCTGTTCCATAAACTTTTTCACTGCCCTATCGTATCGCCACCGTAATTATTGCCGTCATCATCAGCAGCCGTATCTTTCGTTCGGCCGAATGATAATGAGATGCTCAGTGCGAGTCTGAGGATCGGCCCGAGCGAGCGGCGACGGATCAAAAGATCGCCAGCTAACACTGATTCATCCTTCTCATTTGTTGCATTTGTTATAGGTTATCGCGAAGCAGCTGAAGGCGATTGGCTAAGTGAAGGTTAGTGTAAGTTGTCAAATCCATGTATTCCTGCAAACCCTTATAATGATCTTCGGTGGATTCCACCTATAAGCGAAACTGACGAGAGGATGCTAGTCAAAATCGTCGTTTTGTTTAATTTAGTAACAGGCAAATGCGTCGTACAGCATTAGCACAACTTTTATATTGCAACAAGTACCACTTCGGGCGCCGTAGTCTGACGTTTTTCTTTGGCTTGGCGTTCTTTGCTGTCGCTGTTGTTGCCCAACGTTGGTGCCCAATGCTGAGATGATCACTACGATGTCGCCGTTTCTTCACCAGCGATGTTGCTCAGCGCGGTTATAGTGAATTGCCCCCATGGAAATGGCACCCTCGCGACCGTCTCCGGGTGCCCCTCAATATTAGCCAGCCTGCGCCTATTGGGTTGTTTCCGATCACTTTCTCTACAGTCACTAGACCTAGTAAACATCTATCTATTTATTATATATACAACAGATATGCGCACCTTCATTGATGTCTATTTACGCGCAGGATTTGGCGTCACAGCTCGCCGACCCACAGACATCTGGGCATTCCAGGTAAGGCGTTTGAATACAGACGACACGAACTGATGGTACGTCATGGCTGATGGAAGGCACAATAATGATGCTGATGCTGCCGTGAGTATGGTATAGCGGCGTGATCAAGCCATTATGAAATTGCTGTTACAATTGTCAGAGTCGGCACCATCGAGCTACGGCGGGCAGAGACGACGCCCGGTTTGAAATTACATCTATATAAGTCTTGGTTGATCATGTCGGCCATCTACGCCGTCGTGAAAATAGTAGTAATTATAGCGGTTTCGCCACTAATGCTGTTATTACTATCTGCTGTTCTGCATTATACCGATAGAAACGATACTAACTACCAGTTCGTAGCAATTAAACGTCAGACAAGACCCCAGTAAAGCCATGACGATAACATCAAATAGATACTATGCATGTGTTTATGTAGACAGGTGACTGTTGACTTCTGAAGCTGACATCAGTTTCCTATTCAGTGGACTCGCCGATGCGTGCATAAACGAACAATTACAATTTTCAAACGAAAAAAACATCGATTTTCACTAGAAACACTAATTGCTAACCACTAATGTACTATTGCGACATAACAGCAGGCATTTCGGTAAAAAAGAAAAGCATATTTGTTTAATGAGAAACTAGTTGTAGAGAACCTTTCTTTAGCAGCTAGTCGTGGTCGTCCATCGACTTCAATCATCTCTGCAGCCCCAGTCCGGAATCACGGAAAAACATACATGATCCTTCTGTTTCTGTCATGCCATCTTCCTGTTATGACAAAACGGTTCTAGTAATTAGGTTAGTAGTTGAGCTATAGCCATATGATAAACAAAACTTAGATGTGGTGATAACTGATGTGTCCACGGCAACTAGGAGCCGACGGTTGGCGTTCGAGTCGTATACATTTCGGGTTCGAGAAATTGCTTAGAAAACAATAAATAGAGGAATAAATCACTGGAAAAAATTCTGTTCGATCGTAAGGACCGAGCACTGGCTTGGTTGACGATCAATTAAACACCTTCTTAACGACAGTGAAGCTACTGATCATAACAATGTATCGTATTATTATTTCAGAATGGTGCTCGTACGAGGGAAAAGAACGAATGGCAGGCAACAGTATCGGAACAGAAACAAGCACACCGTTCGGATGCGTCAGTGTTTATCTATGTATATTCAAGACGATGGTCGTGAGTAGAAATAATGTTCATAACAATAGGTAGATGACGCCACATCTGCGGACAAGACAATGGCGGTAAATTTGACGAAGACAATGTGAAACTAACTACCAGCGCCAATAGCGAAACGTGCTTATAATGTTTGAAGCGGAGTTCTACGCATGTAAAAGTGTTTTTTTTTTAGATGTGTTAAAATGATGTACAAAAATTAAAGCAGCCAGTTGACCAGGCATGGCTAAATTTGCATTGCAAATGTGACACGTTTAGAACGTGTCGAACCTAACTTCTACATAGGAGCTGCAAATTTTAAGCTAGCGACGACATTGTATTTCCTTGAGCGAGCCAAGTTCGAGTTAGTTAGATGATGGCATTCTATCTATCAAACTGCACAGATTCAAGTGTGCACATTATAGTAAAGAGTTTGCCGTCAGCCTTCAAAAAGTAAAGCTCAAGGACTATTTTGTTTCATTTAGTCTCTCCTCCAGATGCTTGTATAAGCTTCTTTGAACTATGGAGTTCCAAGTAGCGAGAGTTGAAAAACGTAAGGCACAGCTCCTCAGGCGTTGTTCGAACCATTGCCTACGCGTAAACAGAATAGGATCCGTAAATGATTAAAAGATTATTATTTTTTTTCCTTCTTTAACAGACTAAATCCGTTTGGAAGAATAACATTTAGTTCTAAATAAAGCACACTCCTTGTCACCAACGTCATAAAGTTATATATATATATATATAACACAGGTCTACGTGGACCACGTGGAAAAAGAAAAGATTTTATATACAACAAGTAAGTGATACCGTATATGTCCATGCAAGCTGACTGTAGATACTACTTTATGTACAGTTGTCCGCTGTAACTTTCTGAAAATTTCAGCAAAATTTATGGTATATTATAATGAATTAGGCACGGTGGCTTAATCCATAAAGTCTTGCACACAGGGTGATGATTGACGACCTTTATCGATGCACCAAAAAACTCTTCATTATTTTCTTCTAACAATAACAGTGCTACCATTTTATTTGTTTCTATAAGCTGTAATTAGAGTGTCAAAATCAGAGGTACTTCTTTAAAAAGCTGTTTTTTTTTTTTGTTGAAGAGGCTTGCCGTTCTATAGGCCTGCTTTAAACACGTGACAAAAAAAAATCTCTGTTAATCTGCAAAAGGTGTCCCGCAAAAACACAATTTTTGCAACAAAAATTATTTTACAAAAACGACGTATCACCGTCGTGCTTTACTATAGAAGCTTCCGAGTTATACAATGGCTAATCTTGCCTATTGCATAATGCAGAAAACTAAAATAGCTATAATTTTAATTTGATAACTTTCATTAGGCTACGGTTGAAACTATTTGTGTTGTATTTAGTTTAAATACTAAAGTCTATGATATTTCCCTATGTACCATATGAGATGTTTCTTTTTTGGTTTTCGATAATAACTAGAACAGGAAATATATTATAGAGACAGGTTGAAAAAAAAAAGTCATACTTCATTATGCTCATGCAATATATGCCTACCATGAATGCGTCTTTACAATAAGTCTGTTTACGTTCCAACCTATCTGAAGGTACTGGAACAAACAATATACTGAACAAGCTTTCTAGACCTGATATTGTGTAGTACAACAACGGTCGTATGGTAAACTATAGTTGTATACACACTTGGCACAGACCGAACCTAAGGTCACATATAAAATAGAATTTATCAAGCATGTCAATCGATATGCGAGAAACGCAATGCCTGGCGCAAAATCTACATCTCTACTACAGGCTAACTGGCAGCGCAAAGTTTAACGAACTTCTACTTGCTTATCTGAACCTATAAAAATCTTGCGAAATATTTTTTTGTAAATAATAGCAATCCACATATGCATCTATCGATTTAGCATTATAACGCGAGAGATACAGGCTAAAAGAAGCCAAAATTATATATATATATATATATATTTAGTACGTATACATTGTACGATTCCGTGCATTTCGGTGTACGTACGTATCCGGGGGGTCATCTATCAAACATTATCTAAACAGCTATCACGCTCGCAATAGCCCTCCAAAAACCGTCGTGCTAAAGCCGTTTAACTACGGTGATTCAGACTATATGACCATTTTGTTCCGAACACTGCCATAAACGGATTCATCTATATGTAGAACAATTCCCTAGTCTAAAAACTATATACGGTCGTATTTATTTATAGTGAAAGGTAATTTTTTTGCATGGTAATGTTGTGCTACCAAACGAACTTTTCAAACTGGTGCCAAATAAAAAAAAATTACTTATTGAAAATAGAAAGAGAAACGTAATTTACTTTTCTTATCATGTCGTATTGTTATCATATTATAGTACCTGTCGATGGCATAGTTCAAACAAGCGAAATGCAGTACATGATAAGAAGTCAAAAATTCAAAGAAGTATTAATTATCGCCGTTGTAGATCTAGATATCAAATCTTCTTTGTTACAACTCTAAATTCATTCAATCACACCTCTAATCAATCCTCTAATATGTACGTTCGAGTACATATCATAGTAACAGTTAGATATGGTGATGAACACTTTGCCCCTAGTAACAATGCTTTCATAGTATACGGTTTTTTTCATAAAAATCATAAATATTTTTACATATAATACCTTTAGGGATCGTTAAGTGTTAACAAGTTAAAATCTCTATCTAAACTAATTAACCGTCGTCGCACAGTGTGTATGCGAGCAATGTACGGCACCTTGAGCCTATGGCAGGTTACATCCTGTAATAATCATCAGTGTTTCAAAAACACAAAGGAAAAGGTATAGTGGCTTTGATTCTTACCTTTGCCTAAGATTCGGGGAGGAAAACTCAAAGCAAACGCAGTACAGACAATTATCCAAACTGACAAGCACATGACGATTGACCAACACCATCGACACCAAACGAGAGCACCAAAAGCTTAGCAACAGGCTTTTTTCAGTGATCACTAACAGTAGATGACACACCTAATCAACCAAGCCCGTATAGCTGCCACGTATTTCTCAGCCGTTACTTTTCTATTTCGTAATGTCACTTCATAACAATATCCGCTTCTGTCATTTGCTCGACTAATAGCTTAAGCATATCCACACTCACAACTATTCACAAATTATAGCGCACACTTTGTCTTTCCTCATTGTAAACGATACCGCTCAGCATCAGTCAAATTGGCGGCACGATAAACAAACACTGCTAAGCCCATCGTCCTTCCGCACGTGCTAAAATACAGAAGCAAGACGTGTTCATGGGTTATGGGAGCACACGAGAATGGTTCCCGAACACCGATCCACCCACCGACCGAACGACCGACCGACCGCACGTCCGGGTTGAGATTCAGCCTCTCTGATTTGAGGTTTCGTCACGCGCTCGGCCGTTCACCGTGTTTTTCGATCTTCTCGGTGGAAAGGGCCCAATGATTTTGGGTGAGGGAAGCCAACACGGGGAGAGGGTTGCATTTGGGTTTACCAAGGGCAGCTTGCCAAGATATGCCGACCTGTGCGTCGTATTATTCGATCGATCAGCGACTGCAATAAGTAACCTTTGGGGAAGCTGATCTCAACCGAAAAGATATGGATAAATAAATGGACTCTTTATTTCCCGTTCCTTCAATCTCTTAAAGATGCAACTTTGAGTAATACAGTTACTCATCGGCATGGTAGAGCAGTACAAGAGACTAATGCTTAAGGGAATTAGCGATCCTAATAACATGACCATCTCAGAGATTTCACCTGTGCTCAACTAGAGACTGCTGTTAAAGCCCAACAGAACTAAAGGGGCATCCCCAAGTAAGTCAAGGTATTCTTTATGCAATAACTACACCCAATCATATGGGATAACCTAACTACAATGTCGTCTTCGATTACTAGATAGTGTTTCCACAGTGAGACTACACTTTCAGCGTGTTTAACCATGCATGATTGATGCGCTTACGCTAATCCTTATTCGTAGCTATTGGATCTCAGCGAGAACGAAGTCAAAGCTCGGGTGCTTAAAAGAACACACCCAATCTTGTGAAAGCTACATCTAACTACGATCGAATTGAGCGCTCTGGATAAATTAGGGCTAAGATCGTTAGAAGATGTAAAGGCGGTCCGTTATCATAAAATGACTCAAATAGTGTATGTTAAACCCTGAGTACGTTAGCATTGGGCCGCAAGGTATCCGCCCATATTCGATGACATGCTAGAATAGCGTACCTTGAAATTGTTCGGTTCAAGTTGACCTTCTTACAACCTAGTTTGAGTTTACTTTTATGAAACGAGAACAAGCCGAGCAAATACTGCCATTTCTTCAAAGAACATGACACGACATCCTATATTTAAGGATTTCAGCGTGATAATCAATAACAGCATATTGTCCTTCGGCAAATCGCCTTTCATATTTTCCACACAGAGGGCAAAGCTTATTACTATACTTGCGTCATAGCTACAAGGAGAAGTCGAGATATCAAAATATACGTGATTTTCCACCTGTGGAACAAACACTGATGTTGTATTATTTTGAATTGTCTTCGGCGCTTTGTACTCGTATTTTATGAGACTAAAAATTTAAACTTAACGAATATAAGTGTATAATTTAATACAAATTGAAGAAGTACATACAGATATTGCCCGCCGCTTCAGACGAGAGGCGTGCAATCATTTTCACTTGAGGTCAATTTTAGAACATACGTTGCAGTTACGCAACATATATTTCTACTCGATCCAGCTGTTAAGTAACGGGATATTCAATCGATTGTCGTTTAGTGAGAAAAGCTAGCTTGAATATAGCTCAGCGACAGTTTCTTTTAGAAATATTGTTGAATCACAACCCCCCAAAGTGTACCCTCAAAAGGTGCGCATTTCGCGGAATAACAATTAGCTTAATAAAGGAAGCATTTTCACGGTTATTCAAATAGACGTCGGAGTGAAGTTATAGCACTGATCTAATCATCATCACTTACGCCACATGTAATATACAGACTCTGCTTGAAGCTTACTATAGATTTCATTAGAAGCCTTCCCTTACACCGTCAAAATTTCTCCTCCTATATATCGGCTCACAAAGGTTACTACCTATAAGGAACTGGGCAAAAATCCCTATTCCCAATTGACAAAGCGCACCTGTCGGATTACTTCATTGTTTTCTTCACTCAGCAATGGGACCCCTTCGCTGAATGCATGGCATCAAATCCATTCCCATAGAGTTCCCTCTGTGAATTTGGAGTGCCAACGATTCTTCAGTTTCATTTGATTCCTGATTGATTAGTCTCAAATGCTCGTTATACTGACTCTTTCGTTTGGGGTTTTAAACAGAGGAAACTCAGCCTTGACAGGGTTTTCCAAGGCTTAATTCTCGATAGGCTGTGGTTACAGAACTAAACCTTGGTCAGCTATTTTAAGCGGCATAGCAGCTGTCGAATAGATGCTGTTAAGTTCACAAAAAATAAATTCTTGTGAAAAGTTCCTCAGCACAGCGACGGACAGACGAAGGGAAAGTGAATTCACGCATCGGCGAAGTGTTAACAACAACCTCATTCTGACAAATAGCGAACGCCAAGTGGTACGAACTTGAGAGTTCCTCGATTGTCTGTTTCCGTTCCAGCGTCCGGCCGCTTTCCAGTCGAAAGAGCTAAAGTTAGTTTTATTAACACACGAGTATCGAGATACTACGTAGCCACAAACAATATATTTTGACAAAGAATTTGGGATTGTTCTAGTTTGTGATAGTTGGCTGATGGGGCGTAAAAGGTAATTTTGAGAAGAAACAGTCGTGGGATGAAGTAATAATAAGTATAGTATAACGATATATAATAGTATCATCCAACGTTACTCAAACTTTTCAACAACATACCGCAGTCTTGAAGAGCTGAAAAGTTTCGTTGGACATAGAGGTCTCTTCTCATAAGCAAACAAACGACAGTCGTGCATTAGTCTAAAGGGCAGCTTCTTACTAGCGACTTCTGCGCCGGTGAAGGATTAACGGCTACAACAACAACCAAGAGGCTAAAATGTGATTTTGACCACCGCTTTACCGCTTTTTTGCATTGTCTTGTGAGCAGGAAAGGTTTGCCTGTCTAGGCTATCTATCTTTTCTCGAAAAACAACCTTCCTTATGGTCTTTCTTCCACTCCTCATCTATTGCTTGCCCTGTCCAGCGTTACCCGTAGCCAACCACTACTATCGCTAGTCCTTCTTTTGCTCTTGGAGGAGGCCAAACGTACCCTGGGCCCTAGCTGAAAGATGATCCCAGATGGCACCCATTACCGTGGTGAATTCCTATGAACCGTTACAGATACATGTGGGTTTTAACGGTGTCCCATATTATCGCTGGCCCTGTGCGTGTCCGTACTGATGATCTTATGGAAGAGGGAGGGAGCTATCAAGTTGGTGCACGGCAAATACATGTGGTTTTGCCCACGCCCTGTGAAGATTTTGCCCTTAACATTAGGCGCAATACACGCCCATCCCAGGCCATAGTAGCAGCGGGAGCTCTCATTGGATCACACTTTAGGATTACACAGTCATGTGTTGGTTTTCTGCCTGCCTGCCTATCTGTCTACTGCCACACAGAGAGATAGCAACGACCAAACCTAGACTAGTCTATCATCGGGGAGTCTTGGTTAGAAGATTCGCCATGGCTACTGATGCTTGTTCTATGGCTTGGAGCTACCCCATTTCTTCTTGAGCCAGCAACCTCACTAACTCAAAGCATTGGTTCGGCAGGAAAGCCAAAGATGAGGGCAAATGCGGACCCGTTGATTCTCTTAGTGTACGCTGGTCCATAACGCCAATGCCTTCGTTGCTTTTTTACTGGATTTGCCTGCTGTGGCTAAAAAAGGGTAAGGGCTGTCTCGAGCTTTCCTTTAACGAAAGAAGGCACCTATTTGCGTTTATAGCACCATATGTACGTATGTATTCTCGCTTTCAGGTCGAGGCCTGGTTGAATCTTACGCTTAGATTAAAGGCCAAAGTTCTAGATTTATGAACATACTCTTTCATTCAGCGTATGGTATTGTTCAGTTTATACGTTACATCAGTACGGCTCTGCTCCTCTTGCCTTCTAGATTGTCCAACCTTTGCTATTGTACGCGAAATTGCGATAATACTGTAACTCATCAGCAGTTTCCACCATTGTCTTCATAGTATATCTACTGTGAATTCGGCCATTCGGCTATCGTATACTTATTATTATGACCATGTAGGCGACAAGCTGGGGGATGTTTGCGACTGAATGGCTGGTGGGTGGGGGTCACGGTCGTCGATATGAGCGCCC
The DNA here is from genome assembly GCF_002443255.2 of Varroa destructor. Taxonomy (NCBI): domain Eukaryota; kingdom Metazoa; phylum Arthropoda; class Arachnida; order Mesostigmata; family Varroidae; genus Varroa; species Varroa destructor. The sequence goes on from NW_019211457.1 coordinate 37,828,849, forward strand.
AAGGCTCGGTGGGTTATCTAATATAGCAATGAATAGTGAATTCATCTTCAGGCGATTCCTTTAGCAACGCATATTCGTTCTTCGTACCGTGTAAACTTGGAGTAAAGGGAAAAAGCCAGCTTTGATATGCAGTCCTTTAATGGGCTATTTTTTACTCTTAGGGAGCAGCCACTTTCAGGAGAGCAGACATGATTCAAAGACGGCCAGTGAACTGACTGGCCTGTGAATAAGACCAACGCAGCATACGTATATATATATATATATATATATACGTATATATGGTCTGAAAATTAAGTAAAATTATGTCATCAATGTAGTTTATTGATACGTGCTTATACCTGCGCTGTTATATTTCGAGGGCACGTAAGTCAGTATAGCGGTCGGCGCAATTTTCCCCACGGCCTGAAGTGGTTCGTTATATAGCCGCGTCGTCAACATATATTAACTAGCGTAAATAGAAACAAACCATTTCTATTATCGGGCTAAATAGAATAAAGTCAGTTTCAATATGATCATTGTACTTAACATGGCTAAGCAACAGAAGCCCTACCGTTACCAATCCGCTGGCTCCTCATTTCTGATCTCAACAGTAGATGCAAATGAAGATTGACATACCATCACCGATGTGAGAAATAAGAGATCGTATGGCAAGATCTATTGCATTATTATGACTAGGTCCCTATGCTTAGGTTTACTACAAACTACAACTTTATTACAAAACATTTAACGGCAACTTCGCAAGCTTCGGAATTTCGGACCTCCATTACGTTTAAAGGTTACACATTCGAGACTAACACTTCAACTTTACCACAAAGAGTATTTTTTTTTTTTTTAACTATAACTTTTACGTGAGCGGATCCTTTTTCGCGTATTGCAAAAGACTACGTGTTGGCTGTGCGCCAGCGATTAGGATTATTATTAACACCCTTAATCAATCAACGAGTCATAACGAAAATTTAAGGTCGATTTAGTCGTATTACTTAAATAGTAGGGGTAGAAAAAAAGACTTTTTCACAATATCTTGATTTATATTTTCTGGTAGAAATGCAATCTTTATTTTTGCTTTAAAGATGTTTGACAGGACCTTTTTGAAACCACCTATCTCTTAGCAACTGTTAATTAACTTTTTTACTTACGCTGTGCTTTTGACATGATTTTGCACACTCAGATCAACCAGACCGCTACCTGAACAGGGTATCTTCAGGCAAATGACAACCTTCTCTCAACTTGTCCTTTCCTCGTATTCTGCATGCAAAGTCGAATCGTTGCCGATAGCGCCCATCACGACAGAGACAAGTGGTCGACAGGTCGCTTGCATAAGAAAACGAAGCACATTATCCTAAGTTAACTGTAACTACCTCGAAGATCCCGAGGCAAAATATTTAGCTTAATAAAGGCGTTTCCAATCCGAACGTCTTGGTGATTTGTCTTCTTCGCTTGTCGGAGCCGATCGACTCTGCTGTATACATGTTATATTGCTGAAACTCCATAGTTCTCATAGGTCCTCGTGTATCTTGCCCTTCTTTCTAGCTATAGCCACTAGTGGGACTCTAAATATTGTTACCGCAATGGAGGACTGGAAAAATCCTTGGTAATTCATTGGGATATTCGAATACGAATCGTATTAACTACCAAGAGGATTGAACGACTAGCGTCGTCTATTGCACGCAGGCACAGCGATCTTTTGTCAAGCATAAATTTGAAAGGTAGCAGTGGAACGGCTGTAAATTTGTAAAAGTGGTAGGCCGACTTCAAGCTACTTCATGACTACAGTGCAGACATAGCGTTTCTGCTGAAGTTAGATCACGGATACAATTTAAAGACGACAGTAAAAATCTCTATTTGCAACAACTTTCGGCGTCTTCTTTTAGCAATTCGATCGATTTTTGTAGGGCCTTCTTTGTTGTCGAACGTGTGCATCCACATGCACTCGAGTATGCACACTCACTCGGTTAGAAATGCTTGAAACGTCTTAAACAGCCCAGCCAGTCTCTACTATTTCCCATCATCGTCGTACGATATCAGCTATATCATAGGATTACACAGGAATGACTTCGTTCCAGTGGGCACCAGTCGTCTTCTACCGCATCCAGATACGTCAGACCAGCTGAAATGTCTACCTACAATTTGATTGCATCGGCACACTTCGAGGTTGCTTGCAGGCCGTTTGTCCGAATGAGTCAGTCAACGCCAGCCGAAATTGCACCCAGCCAGTTGCAGCAGCAGCAGCAGCCCTCCTTTTGAGGCCATCTTTTTTGCTTTTCTTGTTCTCTTTTTAATACTGTCAGCATAAAAGTTAGACTCAGCTGAATACATTTCGCAGTCTGAGGAGCGCGTAGATGTTGAAAATGAGTCCGATTACCAATGCCAGTAAATACGAATACTGCTATGTATGTTAAGTAGCTTCTTTGTTTCTGTCGCTACCACTTCAACACGGAGGCTTCACGGTCTAACAGCATTGACGTCTCCGCTACGACAGGGCCAAACTTCACCCTGCTCATACCAGTGGGCATTTTTTAACAACGGGGAGTCAGCATCGCTTAATCCTAAGCCGCAACCCTGGCCTGTTTGCGCGTTTCTCACCGTTGTAGGACGCAGTTTCTATTTCTGCGAACCGGAAACGTGTGCGTGTGTGTACATAGACGTAATCATACATACACAGTAAACATAGACGTAATCTCGATGCACGTTCACTTATTCATTCGCAACGTGTTCACGCAAGCAAGCTGTGCTTTATGCTGTTCGAATGACTTATATAGCGCGAAGCCTTTTATAGGCGCCTTCGTGAACGCTTTTTTCGAAGATATATTCTCCGCTTTATAGAAATTTTGCCGGGTCTAGCTTCAGGTAGATTTACACTACTATTATGCCATAAAGTAATTTATGTGTACAGCCCGCTGTAATTTGTAAGCGAAAATCGACACTATCTAACCATAGCTAAAAACCACAAAGTTCCTGAAATGAGTGAACAGGAAGCAACATGATTCATCTTTCGAAAAACGAACGCTAATAAAGATCTATAAATAAGACAACATTTAGGGGGCTTACTCATTTATTGTAACTTACGTGCATCGTGACCATGCCTCGTGCAATACTACATCTCTCTCGACCATGTTTTCATCATAAATTGCTAGCGGCACCAGCAATCGGAGCTACAAACCGCAGACAAAAGTTTCGATTAAAAGTACAAGTTCGAAACTTTCTCAAAACAGTTAATCTATCTACGGTATACGATAGTGTAGAAATGAGGCTGATTGTTACGCTTGCGTGTTTCCCGCATGTAAACCGAACAGAATGAAGTATCGGCAATGTTTTGCCTCCACATTAGAGTCATATTGCACGGTTTCCTCTAGCTACCGTGCAGGACGTGCTTCGATAAACAGAACAATTTGCCCATATGCAGGATAATCACATAGTCATATTGCATTTAAGAAATAAGACAAATCTTTGCCATATGCTGCCCTCAGCGGGGATTATTGAGGCATCACCGCAATTGTTCAAATGGTAGCGCTTAATTTCTAAGAAGAAAATATAACACTAGGAACAGTAGCAATACTGCAACAAAGCTTAATGGATGCTATCCAGTGATTGTCTAAAACAAATAGCTCTTACAAGCTAAAAGCTGAGAGAAAATGCTATCCACCTTGAGCTTGTCAAGGTCTCATGTGGGAAACACATGTTATGTCGCATATAGTGTCAAAATAAGAGTAGTAGTTTTATAATAAGCAGTTTTTTGATAGCTTCTATTTAACATCGAATTGTCTCAGAACACGGTACCCTGTAACGAACGCGCAGCCGCCTATAAGCCTACGTATATATGGGTGTACTAAATCACATATACAGATGCTAACATTCGAACCTTGGCCAACGCATACGGAAGCCGGTGCTGGAGAGGCTACCCGGAAAACAAACGATATCTATGAACTCCTAGCGAGTTGTCGGCTTGACTTTTAGCCCCTTATTTAAAATATCGTATAAATCTACCAGAAAAGAAGAATGGCTTTGGTCGAAGCAGATAAACACTAACGCCATGTTTGATCCCCTTGGACAACGTAAAGAATATAATCTCGCGTCCTAAACTATTTGTTTACTAAATGTTAGTTTTTAGGATCGCGTTCGACTTGAAATAGAGCGTCATTGTCACGCATAAACTTACCGAACACGATGTACTAGTTGATGCTATTGAAACCTATTGGAAACAGTTTACAAAACAGCACAGGAATAGTTGACCGCGGAGTGACGGAGAGAAACGAAAGTCTGCACGATTCGCTCAATGAGATTACCTAGTTACCCTTAATCAACGATCTTCTGTTGTGCCTAAAACAACGGCAGCGACATGCTAGCTTAATCCCGTACGCTGATGACATTGCAGCGTGTACAATGAGCAGGCACGATCCACAGGATGCATTTATGACTAGAGTAAACAACACAAAAACCGACCCAATAAGGTTAAGACGGAAGGGACGGTCTATTGGAAATTTTGGCGCCTTTCAACTCAATCCATTGGTTTACCTCGGTATCGTACCGAAAAGCGATGATTGTAGTTATCCCAGATGAAAATCTCATTAAACGCCAGTGGAACTTTTCAAATTGAAGATAGTATGCACAACCTCCATGATCAGGAAAAGACTCACCATTTAATATATCTCGCAGCGTAAAACTAGACCAAAGTGACTAATTCTTTCTAGGAGCGTTCGCATTGCGTAAGGCAACGCACGATCAGCCAGTGCATCCTCTGGCCGGCCCGCCACTTCTCGCACCTTTCGAACCTTCGTCGAATGCTACCCGAAAACACAGGCGGACGTCGCGGACATGGAAGCACAAGAGCAGAAAAGCCGCGTCCTTCTTCCAAACCTTAACGATGATCGACAGTAGGCAGAAAGAAGTAAACGGGGGTAGACTATGAATGATTTTTCCTCTCCCGTTTAAAGTTTGCTATTGCGATAATAGGTGTTGGCCACGGTGGTCATCCCCCCTATACACATGCCTATTCGAGTGACAGCGGAAATATAAAACAATGCATGTACTGTGTATTGTCATAATCATGTTTAGCACCTTATAGGAACATTTGGGTGATTAAATAAATTACGCAAACTATAAATATTGATTATTTTTAAGTTTCAAAACAACGACTGTCGTTATGGTCCCATGTAGTGCACAGACTCTTAACCAGACTGGCAGTGGCCTTCAATGCAAATTGATATAGACAGCGTTCACGACTTTCTATATTGTAAAAGAAGAGCCGAAACTAGAAGGCGAGCATCGTGAGTTATGACACGACAAACACGGGGGTTGTTCCTGCTGCTGCCGTCGTCAGTATTTTCAAAAGTATAGAGTAATTCAACATGAGCCAAGAGCTGGGTTCTGCCGCGATTTGACCACAACAATACATTGCTACGCTTCGTTCGATACCGAACGGCCATTGAAAGTATCTTCTTCCGTCCTCTGGGCGTACGGTTCGTTAAAGTTCCATTGATTCCAAATTCGCTGTTGACAGACGCGCGCGTACAGCGTCTTATTCGAAAAGGGATTGGCATTATCAAACCTGCAACCGTCACGTACACCGGTTTAGCGTCGTTGATACGTTCAGGTAAATCGTAGCTGCTTTACTGGGGCTAGCGTTTTGAAGACGATTTAATTCGCTGGCAGTAGCATCGGGCGGGTAAAAACAGCGCAAAGGCGTGTACCGTACCAACACACTGAATTGGAAATTGAATGGAACATACGCCAGCACGAAGCGAATTGTCGTCAGCTGTGACCTCTATTCAAAGGCCAAGGGGTCAGAAACGCTGTCCGCCAACAGCGATCTATCTCAATAGGTGTTCATTTGTTGATCGTTTCGGTAGGCTGGCAGGCAAGCGACGAGGCCGGATGATCCGTCGACTAATTGTAATTCAGTTTTCGGGCTATATCAGAATTATTTCAGTATTTTTACTTATGCGGAACGGGATCAGCAGTTAAAATTAGCACTTGTCGGTGTCGGGGTAGTGAGAGTGCGTCAGATGGCGGACCGAGTTGACGATCGTATAATGGTTTACGAGAGACTTCCTGTCGAAATCTGCCCAAGATGCCCTTTCGTGCATTACATCGAATTCTCGAGCACAGTTTGCCGTGAAGCCTCGTGCGCATATGGTCGCAATCGAAAAGTGTTAACGATATGAAATCAGCATCAGTTCAATAGTGGCTTAGGACAGAAATAGTCCGTTCCCGTATGTTAAAGGGGCGCACTTTTCGATTTGGTCGTTCTATATTTTTTGTAAGATTGAAATTTTATCAGGTGTTGGACGCTTGAGTGACGCCATGTCGAGCAAGGACTTATCATATATATATATAGATAAATAATATATTATGCTACAGTTGAACAATTCTTCAAATACTGGAAGAATACAATGTGTTTCTAGGATTTGTTGTATGCTACTCAATCTCACCTCTGTTTGCATTACAAAAGCGCAAAAGGAAAAAAAAATAACAAGTAACTATTAAGCGCTCGAATGAATCAAGCGATGAATAGTATTTATCAGGCTATTTTAGGTGACATGGTAAGGCGCAGAGCCCTTCCGAGACGTCCTGATTTCCGTATGTAGTATCTTTGCTTCGACTTCAGAGTACGAACGACTTGCCGACTGGAATGAACGCTGTCATCGGCAGATATACACTTTTGCGGCTAACAGCTCATCGAGACAAACACAGCTGAGCCATTTCCCTGTTGAAGCTCAATATACAGCATTTTTTTTCTGTCTTTTCTAAACAACGGTATTCGCTAATAACCTAAAAAAAGAACACCCTCGTCCTATCTGTACACATCGTTCTCGTGTGTTTTTTTTTACAATGACATCTATTCGAATGGGTGACGAACGAAGCCGGTCAGAGACTTACTGTCGAATCGACCAACCCACAATCGCCACTAAATATTGGAAACTGTCTTTCGCAATCAATCCCGTTTCGTCCCAGCCCGGTGAGTTCGCTCATCTGCTATAGATTTTGTAAACTTTCTGTCTACACTAAAAGACCTGCTTGAACGACAATGCAGTGCGTCTATAGCTTTTGCTAGCGTTTCCGTGCACGTCGACAGCTTGGACTGTCAAGCAGTAACCTGCTGGTTAGCTATTTTGTGGATCCTAATTTCAGTTAGATCTGGCCTCTTTCTTATCTATAGAAGCGTCTCTGGATCAACGAAGTAGAGTGTTATGTCGGTTGTCGCCAAAGCGGCTTTCAACATACTCTTTCCAACATTCTACCCATTTATGTAGAATGGTAATAATGTTTAAGAAACAGATATCACGCACACAGCCCTTTTCGCTTAATCGCTTAATAATCCGGGTTACGTTTGCGGACGGTTCTCTTTTCTTTTGTACAGGATGCGTTCTTCAAGCGATAATGTACATCGACCATCTCGGCTAATCAACCTGCTGTTGCACCTCAGACCCAGATATACGTTGTTACTTATGGGTTTAGTTGATAATGTTGCATTGTATAGACTGTGCCTAAAGGCTGTTGATTTATGCATTACTACTAAACTTATTATTCTATCTAAATAAAGATGTACTGCATCCGGCCAAAGATAAATGGTGCCGAAGAGGTACTTCAATTCATCTTTATTGCAGGCTGTTCACAGCGTGTGTGATAACTGCAAGAAACAGACACGACCCTTGAAAAGGTCTTGCTCATTAAAGCGGGCAATCGTAACTGAACTGAGAAAAGCCAAGTATCGACAGATCCATACCCAGAGCCAGTAAAGATATCAAGCCTTATCAAAAGTCACCGAAGGAATCAAACATGAGAATGTCATATTAAAGACGTTAAAATGGGTTCACTTATTACGAAACAGTAGCCCAGAAAAATCGAATAAAAGCAAAAGTCAAGAACGAAACAGACACGCAAAAAATCACAGTCTCTTCCACGTGTGACTGTGCCTGAGAGTTAATAGGTGTTTTATTCTATGCTCAGTTTGCTGAAAGCTATACTAAATTTATACTCGTAAACCATGGTTTACTTCGCACCTTGAGGTATACAACGTTAGTTAGCTATGAGCACACGTTGGTCCTTATATGTTAAAATACAAAAGTTAGCTACATAAACACACACACACTCACATATATATATATATATAGTGGAAACGGTTCGATGTACGTTTCAATATATTTAAATGACAACAAGATATGCTTGGGACCACAAGCAGATACTCTTACTCAAGGGAGGAAAAAAAATAAGATCATAGATAGGGAATTTACTCAGGGTCGGCGTCCGCTAGTCCGTGAGTTCCGCAGTGGTTGCGGCGAACGCTGCTGTTCCATCGAATGGGAGCTTTTAGGAGTTAAATAGGGCGGCTGTATTCGTTTGGTCGTTAGCCACAGTGGGCGCAGTCAGCTTTAGGCCGATGGTCACAGTCGTATCGTTTCCTATGGCGTTGAGTCGGTGAACGTCGAGGCCTAACATCAACGGACTCCGTCGGCCTAAAACACACGCACTATTCCATATAGTAAATTGAATCTACGTATAAATATGACTTTCACCTACAGCTCTAAAGAATGCTGACGCGCACGACATGGCCGGCGTGTGCACTCATTAATGGTATTGGCGACGTATCGAAACGTGATTTCGTTGCCCATAGTCTTCCCATAGTTTCGCTACTGCTGGTAATGAAATAGTGAGACCAACACTATCCCACATCGCTGCCCTGCTAAAGATGCGTCACGAAAGACCAAAGAAAAAGATGCGGAAAAATTCATACTTATGTGTAGAGTAATCATTTTGAGAACCCGCGACACCAAACGAAGTTACACAATTTATGTGATTTTTCTTCATAGTTCAAACGTTAATAATATATAATCGACAAACGACAGTTAGAATCATCCAATCCTTATTGAAATCACCTATAGCTATCTCTTCAGGACCTATATTTCCTATATATATATATATATACGCTTGTAAGCGTGTAATACCGGAACAGCTATACACAGACGCAGATAATGTATACATATATGCATCGTTGCTATAAGATGAAAAGAAGTGGGCTGAAACGATTGTCCTGAACTGCATTACAGCATAAAACAGTCGCAGCGGCGGCGCCACCGGTATTATCTCTTTGGTACCTGTCTTGCTTCTGGGAGCAACGTCCGGCCGTAACAGAGGAAGCAGGCCATGGCACCACATTGCCCAGTACTAACTATTGTAGCAGGGGTATTCTGCTGCAGTGATGATAGCTATGGTGGTGTTAATAGTGGCCACGGCACAACGGAAAGTGTTTAGCTTTATTCGTTTCAATGGGCCACCGCCTCACTGTGGCTTGATTGTCGACTGTCGCCAGCTTCAAGACGCAAATTGGCGACGACGTACGCGCAGCCGATCTTTTGACTATTCGACGCTTACTCGTTGTGGCTATTCATAAGAAGCGACAGATGATGATAATCAGGATGACGAGAGAGAAATCAGCTCAAGACATTCCTGCTTTTACACACCGATCGGTCCTCATCTCCTGCCCCCTGACGACGACATGATAACACTGCTATAAAGGAACATTGCACTCATTCGAGTTAAATTGCCGAGCGTCAAAATTTAGCTTGTTGTCAACTTCGGCCGACATCGCCTAGCATCGCGCGACAATTAAGAGCCGTGCTCGTACCGTGGCTGAATTTTAATGATATGTGGAGCGAAAAAAGGCTCGAAAGACTTTTTATTAGGTTTTGCCATTTCTTTCAAATATATTGATTCAATGACTCTTGTAGAAATATTCGAGTTTAGACTGTGCTAACTTTTCATTTGCTCATATGACTAATGCGCATATTTTGCATGGATCAGTAATATCTTCACATAAAAATGCTTGGTAAATATTCTTCCAGCTTGTTCTAACGTAACCGCTGTACGACCCGACTCCTGGAATTGACAGTATCCTTGATCGTCTGTAAGTAAGCTGATGGCAAAAATGAAATGCTGTGGAAATGAAGAGGCTTAAGCTTGTTTTTAGATGGTCCGCCGAAACCTTCCTTACCTTGTAGAAGGAGACCACCATCCTGTAAAGGTACCGCTTGAGTCTAACATAAACCAAAATATTATCACCGTCTTCAATACCGAGATATGATTACAAGCAGCATCTACATCTGATTTAAAAAGTGGCTAGCGCATGATACCCGATGATGAGTTTTCAGTAGAAAAATTCAATCATTGCGTCGGTAGAATCATCGCGCACTACGAGACGTTGGCTTAGTTCGCACGCCTAACTTATCTATGCAGTTTTTACTATTATTCCAGTTTCTGGATTTTTTGCTAGACATATATACACATCATTATTTATTCAGTGAGGGAAGGCATTCGAAATAATATGAAGTGGAGCTCGTATTATAAACGCATGTAAATCTATGAAGGTTACGACTTCACATGTTAACGGCTAGCTTCTACCTGTCGCCGACGTATTGACACAGATGCTTTTGTATGATAGCTCTCAATAGCTGAAATGTTTTTCCAATCCGTTTGCGGATAATAAGCGGGATTATTGTTACATATATATATATATATATATATATATATATATATATTGGTTCTATTAATAAAAAATGCGCCTCTTGAATATTTTTATGCACTAATTGCTTTTCCAATCCTAATTTTTCGTTAAGCGGCTTCTGCTGAGGCGGTAGACGACAACCCTCTATAGACGAATGGGGCGGCAAATAGAGTAGGACGGAGTTCAGCTTGCTCGATCCGAGTCCCGTTGCAGAGGTTACGTCTGAGCCAAGGAGCAGCTAGCCTACATTTGCATTTAGCAATACTCGTCCGATCTCTGCATCATACGCGACCGTCGTAGCCTAATGCTGCTGCCTTGAATAGATTCGTTCAGGCTCAAATAGAACAAGCTTCGACCAGACTTTGTCCAATGCTCTCTGATATGGGTTAGTACATTTGTTATGATCGCACCTAGTGTTGATAATCACATAAACATCTTCACAGGCATATGACTGTTGGGATGGCCGATATGGGTATTACCGGTCAATCAACACTCGGTACGAGACGGGGACGAACGAGGAAAAAGATATAGCGTTGTCTCTATCTGGAAGCTTTCTGATCAGCTTTCCCTTGACCGCCCCCGCCTGTCATCAATGAGATCAGCGACAGGACAACGAACTGCTAGGGTCCTCGTTGGTCACTTGTGCAGTTTGTATATATGGGCAAAAATGTTTATGCCGAAACTAGAAATCGAAAAAGATTAGGTGAATTTAACTTCGCAGTGTATCTGGTATCGACCATTAATAGGCCCAGATGCTTTTCCGTGGCGTACGATAGTGCTTCCGGTGATTATAGTAGAAACTGCTATTATAGTTAGTTATTAATTTGGGTACGTGCCTCTTTCGTACATGGAAAGTTCTAACCGCTTTTCCATCTAGAAGTAATATGCTCCAAAAGTGCCTAATTATGATTTCGCTTTGTAAAACGAGGAACGAATTGAGCTCAAACAGATAAATCAGTAAGGAAAATTCAACATGTCACAAAGATAATTAGATTAGGAACGTTTCAGGCTCCTCTTTGCAGAGTAACCCGGACATTTCATAGTAGGTATATGGATGTGTTGTAAAAGTTGATTGGCTAATATAGTTCTCTCATAATAATCAATCGCTGGGAGTAATGAAACACAGCGCTTCACATACGACAAATATATTATAAAAATGTCAGCTTTCTTTTTAATACAACATCTACTGTCTGTATATTTAGGCGGATCCCGCCAAGGCGAACAGTTACCGATCTGCTTCGCGCTGAAGCTCGACCAGTCTCTGACCATCCTAATTGAGCCCTTGTTAGCCAGCATCGCGACATAAATCTACACATGGCTAGTGTTCCCACGGCCTTTACTCTGACTTTTGCTTGCTTTCAATGTATTTTGTTTCGCACAAGATGGTCACTCAAATTAAGAAAGTATTCGATAGTTGAAGTACTCATTAAGGATCGCTGTTTTGCTCTCTGCCGATCGGTAACCTGCGCAGTGCTATCATTGAACACGGTATGCACATGAATGCATACACTTTTATGCGAACTAGCCAGCGAGAGAGAGAGAGGGAGAGAAGGAAAGCGTGAGGGGCGAATAAATGGGCGCCTGTGTATCTTAGATGGCTGTTTTGACTTTCCCCCATTCATGTGGCAGCAGATCCTACATTTTTATAAAAAAAAAAAAAGATCAAAACAGAATCATCTTCCTTTCTGGTTGTTTACAGCAATTTACAACCCAAACAACAACGGCAAACGTCCAAAGAAAAGAATGATTGGATATAGGATGGCCGCGCACATCGGCAGATTCAAAGCTACCAACTTTTCTTGCTTTTGCCCCCTGCCCCCTTTCCCTCTTCCCATCTTTCTGTCGTTTTTTGGCTCCTCCGCGTCTCCCACCACCGCCCCTCTCCCCTGGTTTAGTTCATATCTGCTTTTTTCCAAAGAAGCAACTACTTATGCTAAGACACTTTGGGTCTCTTCCAGCTTCGCAGACACATCGAACGTTCTTTATATCTGTTACTTTTTGTCTGAGTCGAGTAGACAAGCAGGGTTCGGCCTCTGAAGAGCTGTTGCTTATGAGAGATCGTTCTCATCGAACGACCGGTGGAGTTTAAAACAAAAGTTCCTGCAGGTTCCAAAAACCAGACCCTAATGACTCAGCGACTGGCTTTGCCGCTGGCAGAGAACGTAGTAGCTGCTGCGTTATACACATAATTATATAAAAGTAGATATTTGAGAGAAGATGATATATACAAAGAAGACACAAAGTGAAATGCACAGTTAAGGCGGGTCTTGACGAAATGTTCCTTCATTGAACTGCTGTACAATCGGCGGAACGATGCAAGAACGCAAAACATCGTTCAGTAAACCTGCTTGATTTCAGTATTTCGTCAATATGATTGCAACCTGTGACACAGCGAGAACAATTGATCCCGACACACTTTGAGCGTTTATAATGGCCGATTCGCTAAACAGTGATACAGTACAACGATATTTAATATATATATAAAAATAGATATAAAAATAGAGCCATTCGGAAAACAATATTCGCTGGATGTTGGGATCGTCTTGTTTTTTCTGTTAAATGTTTTACATTTATTTTTCTAGATACTCGATTATACATGCGGAACAGATCCATCAGTATATTTTGTATTACTGTTAAATAAACTGTTTAACGCGTACGTTTGCTCTTTATGCAAATGGCCCCGCTAAAATACGTCGGTCATTATCAATGTGCCTGTTAATGTGAAACACGCTCTTGGCTGGCTTCCAGCTCGAAACGGTATCCTATTGATGATAATTCCAGCTTCATCACTTCGTTTCGTCTACTGTCACCTCACGATCGATTATATCTACGACGTTTCAGAGGCCCGTGCCTCTTGTCGGATTACTAACCAGGCAGCGACAGCAAAGATGGAACATTTCTCAAGAACGAAGGAGGAAGAGTGCAAATACGTTAAGCCGAAATTCCCCACGCACGTCCGTATAATGAGCAGACGGCAAAGAAAAGGTAATATACGCAATGAAACCGAGTTATCGTGTCTGATTTGTTTTTTTTTTAGTACAACTGCTACTATACTCTAGATTCTACTTGTCGCTCGACGCACTACGACTTGCCCGCGCACTCGCTCGTAAATTTTGCTAATCTGCGACGGCTGACTCTAGCGTCCGCGGTCGCTAAGCGAAACGAGCAGCCACCAAGATACGACTCTGGCCCTTGTTTCTTTTGATCAGATAGTCGGAGCAACATATCAGGCTGTTATGATATTCTATCTGAGAGTTACGCATCTGAGCATCAGAGGAGAGATCATATCAATATGCATTTTGATTGGTAGGCCTGCGATTGGCGTCCTTGTTGTCGTTGCTGCTGACATATCTGGTTGAATACCTAAGCGACAGCGGTTCTTGGAGACGGTTCTAAAATGTGATGAGTTTACGATGGGTAGGGCTTAAGCAAAACGGTGTTACTGCTGATAGATATCCAGTGCACGGAAACCATTCACAAAATACTATAATACAAAATAGTTCCGAGCAAAACACGGTCCAAGGCCAAATAAGAGCGATATTATAATGGATACCACGAAATCGTAGGCACAACATCGCTAGGTGCTATTCGAATATAATATTGGCGGGCCTTCGTGATAATAATCGAACTTCCTTCTTGTAGTTAACCTCATTTGAACGTATATCTACTTACACATAATAATATTCCAATTCTTTATGTATTACAATTGTTGTTGGGTCGTTTCGCGGTAAACTCGATAGTTAAAACAGCTAGTTAGTTCTCTTCACACGAACGAACATGCACGGACGGAATGGTTAAATTTTTCATTTGTAGACGTTGCTGGTCATCAGCGCCAGAAACGTTACACATATTTCAGGTTAGGATAGGGTCATCGACGTGAGAGGAAACAGGATATGGGAGTCCACCTTACGCCGCACTACCGCTGTGCATGGTATCGGTCTATAAGCTTGAGTGCGACGCGATATAGCCTAGGGTATCGCTTCTTCACAGAAAAGCCAACTGCTCGGCGGAAGGTGTCCAGGAAAGCAAGCTTGAGATACGCGTACGTGGTTTTCAGCCGCGAAGTCGCCATACGTTAAGAAAAAATTCAAAAACGGCCAGTGAAAAAGCACCGGATTAGTTAGGATACGAGCTGCTTGAAGTTGGTCAAGCAAACGGTGGACAACCCGCCCATGTTTCCCATACGCATACTGATTTTGTATAGTTTGGTATTAGCCACAGAGCCGGTAAGCGTTTTTGAGAATTCAAAGCGGTCGTTGTAAATAGTAATATTGACTTAGGTCACACAACAAACACAGGCTCTATAACACTTACTAGTGTCTCTTAAGTAATAATCATGTAAGGGAGTACATTTGTTTTGGCTCAATGTGCACCCAGCAGATTTTTGCAATATAGCAAATAAGTTTCGAATATTTTCGTATAAGCTAGACTCCGACCCGTGACGACAAATAATTAGTACTTGCATAGCGTCGCTAACTAGATCCGTTTCGATATATGATAAGTTTATCGCTTTCGAATAAATTGGCCTCTGTATGCGTTGCTCACAGCTAACGCCGCAGTTAGCTCTGCCCTGTCGGTCACGTGACATCGTCCTGCTCCCAAAGGACACGAAATCAACACAGGGGCAGATAAACGCTCCGAGTCACTATTATCCACCTCCACATCATCGCCTCCATCATCATCTTCCCTTCAGTAGACAATGTTTAAGCAAAACGCCGTTGTTTCCAATGGACGTTTCCTGCACTTTAGCTGACTACTACTTCCCGCTGTTACCTACCGCCCCAAGCTCTCGAAGTGTACTTTTTCTCTCATTTTAGCAAAGCAAAATGAAATAGTGTTGACCGGACTGCTAAACGATTTGACTGTGACATTGTTGAGAACTGCGACACTGACGACATCGATAGCAACAGCGGCTGACTTACGAGTCGTGGGTGACTAATTTCGTCAGTCCGCTCGCCGATTAAACCTAGAAGGACGTACGCCTATTCCGCTATACCCAAGGGATCATCAGCTATCGTTTAACGCCTCGCTTATCTCCAGTATCGCTGATAGACGCCACTCGTCAACCGCCCTGTGGGAGAATAACAGTTGCTTAAAGAGGCGTTAGAGGGTAAGGCGTGCAGGGGACAGGAAGCATGGATTTCATCGGCCGTGACACCAAATACTCCTGATTGGTGTGCTGAGATTGGCCAACCGTCTGTTTGTACCTCGAATCGCGACGGTGCCAGACTGTTTTCAATCTAAATCATTGAAATGCACGTGACTTTTGTATAGGCCGATATGCAAGCTCGATTTAATTCGTTTGTGCTAAAGGCTCGCTAGAAATTTTCCCTGGGGTTGGTAAAATAGGAGAAAAGGGAAAGGAAAAATTAGACCCGAAGGAAAGCACTGTCATTAAAGCTGGGTTCGCGTATCAAAGAAGTCAAAGCAATGGACACGCCTTTTCAAGCACTACGAAATGCGACAAGCTGTTTATCTCTCTGGCCAACACAGGACGAGGTTGGAAACCGACTACGGCAAAGTGGACTGTTGTAATCCCTACCATAGTAATAATATACTAGATACAGTAAAAGACGAAGCGGAGCTGCGCATTTACATAGATTGGGATTACATACGTAACCGTAGTGGACGATTGTTCTCGCCGGTATTTGTCGCTGTAGAGAGAATGTCTACCTATACGGAAAAGGTACGAGGCATAAATATCCTAAATGGACAGAGAAAAGTTGTTGCCGTACACGCGCCTTACAGCTGCTTTTCTTAATCGCAGTGAACAGCTTTTCCTTCTGCAATTCCTAGTCTTCTCTCTAGATAGGATTATTGGAACTGGTATGATTGTTATTCAATCTGAAACTAGCTTCAAAATGGGTCTGGATCGATAATAGCGTACGCAGTTACCTAAACTGACATGCGTAGTAAATATATACCAGCAAAGACTAGATCATTTTAAAATGTCCATGTACATATATGCCAATTCGGTAGCAAGGAAAATTCATTATAATACGCAAACTTTGTATATAAATGAAAGGTGATGTATTTAGTGACACTGATTAAATACGTACGCTCTATATTGCACACTGCTTCTATTGCCTGAGCATTAGTTAGACCTTAAATAAGCATCGACCCTGATCAATCACAGTTAGGCTATACAATTTGAGAGGGCACTCGATATCGACCCCAGACCTGACGTCCTGTCTTGCATGAGATTTGTTGATGGTAGGCACTTCGAGGCTCTATCTGTAAAGGTTCAAGTTAGAATTCTTTCTAGTGTTTTTGGTGTCTTCCCTTGAATTAGAAGGAACTTCACTTGGACGAATTTACTCCAGAGTTGTTATGCAGGCATAATGCTATTTTTTGCGGTCGAAGTGACAGTTAAGACAGTAAAATGCAAATCGGCCGGAATAGAATATCAGGCGGGTCGCTGCCTCGAATTCCCCCGAAGGTAAGTAGTACACAATATTAGCAAATGGGAAAGATTATACTCATGTTTCACAGATACACGCCATTGTGCGAGAACTAATGTTTTCGAGTGTTCGTTGAAATAATTCGCCAATATGTGTATTCAAAGAATAAGCTGTCTTGCTAAGTTTTTCTACATACAAAGCATTTTTGAAGCATGAAGATACTGATGTTGCACGCTAAAAACTATGGTGATGCGGAACTCGAGATAATTACTGTCATTTGATTCTCACAATATGGTTTTACTTATGAGTGGGGTTCAAAGACAGCTCAATCCATTATCATTATTCTTCTCGTTATTGTCAGTCCTCACATCGTACAATGCTGCTACTCGACAAAAAACAGCGATCTCCGCCGAAATGGAAACCCCTCTAGTAAACTGATGGCCAATATCTTTCCGAAAAGAATCATTGTCGGCGAATGTAACACTGGTCAGAAGGACCCCCTGCGTATCGATACGAAGGATATCGCTAACACCAGACATTTCCGACAATCTATATAAGTCACAACTGTTTTCTTGGTTTTCTCGTACGTTGCGTGGCTTTCCTTGGACTCGACAGAGTGCCACAGAAATCGCTAGTGGAATGGCTACGTTGACGGAATCGACCGTAGGGTCGCTTTCCATCTGCAGATTTTGTGGACATCTATTACGGCTTCTATAGAGGGCGCCGTATCGTCAAAAAAGAAAACGTCACAAAACCAGAAGTGCCAATCTAAGCTGACTCTTGCCCTTTGTATGTGAGGTTTCGTCACCTTTACGATACTCTTATAGCTATCGTCGATCGTATTTACTTGGATTGCGATAGTTAATTTGGCTGTGCGACACCAATCAACGCATTCGCATAATTTTAAACTTCGTATTGTGGCAATAACGTTTATGTAGATAGTAAGAATTATTCATGAGGTCATGAAGAAATCCGCCCGGAAGCTTGGTCAAAAGTTGTCTGCAATCGGGAGGCGGGATTTTCGAAAAAATCAATCTTGTAAGATTAGGAAAAAAACCTGTAGAAGCCGCAATCAAGTGAAATCATTTTACTATTTTTAATAAAATCAAGTTACGTCCGGTTAGTAAATTGCCGTAAACACTTGATCGATGAGCAGTTTGCCATTGCAATTTGTGTCGCAAGCGTAGTCATAATGGCGCACAATAGAACAGAGGAGATTAGGTATAGTCGGTGGTTGGCAACGACGTGGATCTTTACGGCCTTTGTATTTAAATTGCCAAGGCATACTATAGGTGAGTTTTTTAGCCGGTTTATTCGCCCCACAGTACAAGGCTATCAGTCGTAACGTTGGGTCTGTTTGCAGGCAGTGCACTTAATATGTACATCAAAAGATCTATTTGGACGCGTACTTTACTCACTTGGGAAAAGCTGATGAAAAACTTTATACGGGTTATGTTAACATACAGCAGGTTCTGTCAATATGTCTCGATGATATAGCAATGGTAAGTTAGCAATGGTCGCGCGAGGTGATCTGAACGTGCTCCAATCTGTAACGCTTAATGAAAGTACCGGCCGTAAGACTCAAAAAAGTTATAACCTGCTGAAGTTTGTGATACTTCATTGAAAACGATTTATGTTACCACCTGGTAGCTTAGACCGCGTTTTTTGTTAAAGTTATTAAATTGAAAAGTTCCTACTAAGCTCTGATTTATTACTTGTTGTGTGTTAGGATAAAAGCATCCTTTTGCCCTTACTATTCCAAGTTGTTTTAAAAACAGTAAAAGCTGCAATCGAAGAAAAAAGCTATGCGTTTAATAGGTTGTAGATGTGTGCCGTTGTTGTAACCTTGGACTTAATATATTAAATTATCGCAGAATACTTTTTTCTCGATTAATTCACAGTGTTTTCGTACAAGTAAGATTAATGCTGAAGCTGTGTTTCAAAGTAAACTTTACTTTTGGCTACACGACTACAAACGCTTATAAAGAATAAAGTGTAGTAGAAGGCTTGACGCTGATACGCTGGTGGTACTGTCTTGCCCCATGTATGCAGAGAGTAACGTGTTCATCTGCTAAACTTAAGGGCATGTAGTGGCCTAGGTTGGAATCTGGACGTGGAGTTCTTTGTGGGAACCAACTAACTGAAATTATTATATTGTCAGGTATTAGAGTTTAGTTACCAAAAATATGCCTCGGTGATGTTTTTTCGTATCTAGCTAAATTCAAAGTTATAGAATGCCCATTTTATTTTTCACTCGCCTTCATTGTCTAGACTCTAGTACGGTCCATTGTGTTAGCAATCCTCATAGATAAACACATGAATGCAATTAAATCTGCCTTCGTAGAATACCATATTGTCTTCCATATTGTTTAGTACTTCCATCCCATTGTTGTAATTGCTGGTATCAAGCTCACATTATACAGATGGTATATTAGCCCTAACTACTTCTAGAGCATTCAAACGTTTACAGTGCTTCTCTAAACAATTTGAACTCCCAAGTCGATCGACAGTTTCGTGGTCTCCGTAACTCCCAATCTGGAGTTGGTGTCAAAGATCCTGTTAACTGGAGATCGGCAATGAACAACCCTATGAAGCCGACTGGAACGCGTCTTTATCTGTTAGTTACCTTGTCAGGCTTCGGATGATATTAAATCTCTGACATAATAGCAGTACGGAGAAAGGCATCACCTACTGTGCAGATCGTACTTACGCTACCTTACCCAATCCTATGACTGCCTTCCCGCGTGTTCGTTGGCTTGTAACTTTTGTAATTTATCGGAGCCTCAAGCGTCAACTAAATGGTCCAAAGTCCACTGAGAGGCTAACCAGTATTAGCAACGCTCTCTTCGTGGATACTTTTCCACTGTCCTGCTGTTCAGTCGCGACATATCTTTCAAGCCCAACAACTAATTCATTTTCCTCTGCTATTTGACGTCGATCCGGGCCCTGTTTTCCTCTGACCTCGGAGCAGGAAGTCCACAGATTCGATTGCACCGTCCCGTTTTCCTTTCCTCCATCTACATCTCCCCTTACAAGTCCTCCCAGCGAAGGCTCATGAATAGGCACTAACCATATCCAAGTTTATGTATGTACTACGTTCAGTTTGGTCTGATCTTATATTTCCTTGACGTTATTACAGCTAATAAACGAGATCGTTATTATTGGCTCTTTCTTTAACAACTACACCTACAGTAATACTACACACATAAAGACATTGCATCGACCTTCTTTTCTCTTCAGACATGCATACGGTAGGAACGACGGTCCTTTCTATTCCGTGACCTTAGTAGCTAAAGAAAATCCCCGAAGCGTCTGTCTCTGGCACCTCACTCCTCGCTTGTTCGGTTGTTTGAAGGATCAAAGGACAACCCAGAGCAGACTGAAATTGATCGCCCCTTTTCCCCTGGGTCTTTCGAATTCGATCAGCATCAGATCCTATTTGTGTTACATGCAACAACTTATATTATAGTCGTACTAGCTCTAGCCATAGCTTTCTAACCACGCAAGCAGCCATGAATTCTACATGTGGTTCGAGTCTCACGTAGTGATTACCTTATGATTTGAACGTAAGGTCAGATACACTACGTTCTTTCTAGGGAGATTAGGTCTTCAGCTACCGTTGTTAGCAGCATATTCGTTAAACTTAACCTATCAATTATTCTGATCATCTTTCAAAAAATATTCTCAGTACGAGGTCAAAGAATGATTGCATTCGTGACGGATTTCCTGTTTATTGGGGTCATAATGAACCAGCCATGCAACATTGCCCAATTAAATTCATGTATCTGTAATGATGCGCATACAGAAGTTGGGGTTTGAAAACACGAAAATACATATAATATATATATATATATATATATATAAATTGATTCGCGAGAAACTCAACAGATTCAGAAGACACAGAAGAAAAATAAATGAAAAACGGGGCAACAAGGATCAGCGGTTTTCGAGAGCATACTAATTATACTCGGCGAGACGTTCGTATCGGCGTATAGTCCTATGAGTTCTCTTCTACTATTGTACTTTGATAGCATACCGGTGAGGTGACGCTAGCCGCTAGAGGTATTGCTTCGACAATTTCAGGTGATTGTCATAGAGCCGCGACACGAAACGATAAGGATACTATCTTAACCTTGTCGTAAATTAATTTCGCGTCCAATTCGGTTATGCCTCATAACGTTTATGTCATACGCCTGTCATAAAGCATTATCAGGCGACAGTTGTTGGTCTATAAACAAGATCTGTAAATGCCATTCTAAATCTGCACAGTTCTCTCACTTCGTAAAGTGCGATATAGAGAATGACAACTCGCTGTGCAGACCCTAAAAGTATTCCATAGGCCTTTTTAGAGTATCGATAAATTTATCTACCCCCTAATATGAAAGGCAAAGTACGACACAGGCAGAAGTTGCCACCGTTGAATTACCAATACGCTTTGTTCAAATAAAGAATAAATTCGTGATACCGATATAAGGCACTCTTCGTAAAAGTGTGCGTATTTTCTAAATAAATTTTGCCTCGAATAGTTTGTATACTTCATAGGGTTGTATGAATTTCTAACCATCTTATATATGAGTGAATAACGTGTATACGAACCTGTCTACTTCTCAGATAATACAAGCCTTTTACATATGGAACTAACGTATCTCGTCAAAATCTTACGTCTAAAACATGTTTTTGTACAAGGACGTTGTACATGACAGTCTTCATTGTTTAAAATTTTGTGTTCCAGAAGTGCATTGGCTTGCCAAAGCCAATATAAGCACTCGAGTGAACCTTTGAATAGTATTTCTTTCGTCCTGAAATTGCCTGATAGCTACTACGCGAGGCAATAGTCCACTGGTCATTCGGACCATTGGTCTGACCGCACTGATAGCCATTCTGTAAACTCGTTTATCTAATAACACTACTCCAAACTTCGACGAGGCTGTCTATCCACACACTGAGGTAGATGATAAAACTATTATATAATAGCATGTACGTGTGGTAATTGTTGAAGTTTTGAAAGAGATCTTGGGTCATTTTCTTTCCATATTTTTTTCACTTCCAACAACATTTCTTCAGTTGAAAGTTCAGCAACTTTTTAGCTAATATAATACAAGTAAGCGTACGCCTGTGTCAACGCGGGCAAACAAGAATAGACCGTAGGTTTTCAGCATTTTCAGGCCAAGAACATTGTAGAAACAACAGCCTGCAATCCGGCAGTCAATTAGGGGTATTCCGATTTATACACTGTCGTTCAGATTTACTTAGAACTCTTTTATTATCTCGAAGATGTTAAAGGTGAAAATATTATTTAATTCAACTCGATTTAATGGAGATAATTTGGAACTTTCATGAAGTGAAGAATTTTGTCGTTAATTTAATTTCGTGCCGTAGGTGAAATAAGTTTCTCCTAGAAAAAAAAAATAGAAGAAAACCACTTTAAGCTTTTACGGAATCTAAGAAACCAGAAGAATACTATGAAATAATTGCGTAAATACTTTAAAAATGTGTGTTGGGATGAGGGTAATAATAATAAGTGTTATTATATACTCTTGGGACCGGAAGGCTACAGATCGAGAAGGCCGAAAGCAAAGACCACAGCGATAAAGGCAAACATTTTTAAAGGGAAATTCAAAGAAGTGATCAGATTTTTAGAATGATTCAAGAATGCCAAAGGTAATTTGGATGTAGATAGGCTTTCCGGTTATAAAGGCGTGTTATCGATAGTACTACTACAGTTACGGGAAAAGTAAAAAAGTTAAGTAAGTTAGTGCTATTTAAGATAACTTTACGTGAAAATTAGATATTCAAAATTACCGCTGCCACGAGGATATACAACGAAATGATAAAACGATGACGAAGGATTTACCTGAGATTCAATATTAGATTGGAACGTATGTAATAACGGACCTTTAGCCTAACAAAAGACGCATTTCACTTGAACTCTGAGAACAAGTTAACCTACTATATACTCATCATCACTCCTTATGGCATTTTTTTATAACACATCCAGGTCCTCTCTTCTTGTCAGAAAATTCTAAATATTCTATTGAAAAAGTCGGTTTTTAAATTCTTCTGCCAAATTATTAATTTTTGTTATATTGTATATATATATATATATAATTGTTACAAATAATTAATAATTGGCAACAACCGTAACAGGTAATAATCCTAGTATATTCGACCTCTCCATTACCGCCAACCGTACATTTTGAAATCGATATTCGGTTTAGTTAGGGGCTTAAGTATATCTTCGGGAATTATCAATTGTTTGCTGCACTCCACATCGACGTAAAGATACCTATTATCATCCGTGAAGATCCCACGTAGAACCTGTCATTAAGCCCGCGCGTTCTCCACTTCTAGGCGAAATATATAGGATAAATAAGAAACCGTATTTTTCCGTGTGTTTCATCCAGTCCATGGCACACTGAAGCTCCTAATTTCTCATGAAATCCCACACGAATTCAAGGTGCCTGACAATAACGTGGTTTATTTTCCTTACCCGGATAGCTTGCCATTCTGGGTGCTTGCCAACCTCAAAGAGAGAATCATTAAGCACTCTCAAGAAATTTATACAAGTTGGAAAATAAGGAAACACTGAAGACGTAATAAGGAAGATAAAAATATTAGTATATTACCATTACATACCGTAACACTCCAATGCGTTAGCCGAACTACCGTGTAGGATTCAATTGAAGAGCCTTGTAGATGAAAGCAGAGGCTTGCTAGACTTAGAGATCGACAGCCTTCATACCAAGTCACGACCTCCCCGACTATAGATACATGCCGGTGTTCACACAAAAGCGTCTCAGTGCCCTGTACACAGTCTACTGAATCCCGGTTCTCTAATCTCACTGCTGTCCAATGCCTGGCTCAACAAATGACACTACAAACTACAGCGCACCCAAAGTAGTACTCCGTCGCTTGGGGAGTCCTTCCGGTGGATACCATTTGAAAAGACAAGTTTTTAGAGTCATCTCACGATCGATTGTAACCAGTGTTGGATAGATCTAGTAGAAGTCCATGAAAATATCGGAGCAGATGCTTATGTGACCGACCGTGCACTCCCATCACTTTCTCCAAGTCCCAAATTTAATGCCAAGCTTCGAGTAGTTAAAAAATAGTAGATATGGCGACAATGCAACTCTCTCAACACCCGCTGCCAACCAGGAACTTTACGTTTTTCCAACTATTGAAGCAACATGAACAAAAGTTGTGGTAGCATGTGACCATAGATAGAAACTCATGATAGACCTATCGAAATGTATCACTGCTAGACAAAACATAGATGGAACTTATGTAAGACGCAGAAGCGCATCTTGGTTTCCGCTATTTTACGTCCACATAACTTTTACATCGTTTATTATATATCATTATTTATTTACATCGAAGATCAGATTTTGAGCTTACAGAAGTTGGGCAGGAACACCGTGGCGAAGGGGCTGTTCTGCATCAATCGACCAACAGTGCATCTCACTATGATTTAAGTTTCACTGATCGTTTCCCACCGGCATTTGTTTTTCGCCAATGACTTACCAAATAATAGGACGAGTAATTTTAGCCGCTAAATTTTGATTTGCATAGTAACTCGTTGTATAATGCATGCTCACGTTTAAATTCAGTTTATTTAATCATTTTTTTTTTATGAGGTACCGACAAATGAAAGAAGCCCAAACAGCAACGATACGTTAACATATTATAATAATATTTAAGCGGTTCGTGTGCAGGTCTTTACAACACCCAGTATCTCTACCATAAGTCTATATAATGTCGATAAAAATTTATGTGGGCAGACAACCATGCTACCGTAAATATACGGTATTTGCATTTTGCTCTTCAACAAGCCAAGATAGTAAATACAGTTATCATATTAACCCCAGCCCAAATCCCAGAATAACCACCCGAACCGTAGTAACTTCACTCACATTGAACGTACGGGGAGCATTGACGGATTGTGGATCCATATGTGGACGCTGAGTATTGTGCCGATGGAGCTTTTATGGCGGACGCACATACAAAAGTACGTATACTATAATCAATAGTAAGTACTTATAGTATACAATTATTTATGCAATGATACTAAGTAAGTCAGAAGAAGCGATTGAATGCGGAATATTGGCCGAACGGTAAGTGCCTAGACTGAAATCTGTTGAATACTGATCTGTAATAGATCAATATCCACCGAGTATGGTGAAACGGTTGCGGAGACACCAAAGATTCTACCAGTCGAAAACAGGCGGCCCATCTCGAGTGGGTAAACTTTTTTTGATCGTTGATTACTCGGAACAAACAATGACTAATATAGCAGACAGACGCCCATACTCAGCCGACTGAATTTTACACAGTATATATCTATATTTATATATATACATTCGCACGTATAGTTCATGCGTAATACCCGAAGCGCTCGTTACCATTCTTTTGAAAGCGTAAGGTAGAGGAAAAAGGATCTTCCTGCTAATGCAAATACCCATACACGTGATAAATCTCATCTTGAAAATATTATCTCGATTAGATTTTATAATGGTGAACAAAATCACGAACGAAATACGTCTGCTCTAGTCTGACCTTTGAGATCTCGTTTTTGCGATCTGGCTTCCCCGTTTGCCGAAACTTTCAAAGGCATCGAAACGAAAACGTCGCGTCCATTCTATTTTCGAAATTCTGCACTTGAGATTATCATCAGCCGCTATTCACTTTAATAAAAAAAAAAGGAAAACTATTGATTTTTTTGCACATTGCAAGAGAGCCGAGCTTGCCCGATCTGATGCATTGCTTAACTTAGCGCTAGAAATCAACTTCTTGACTGGAACAAGCCAGTTTGTTTAAACAGCAAGCTACGTAACATGTCCAATGTCTTACTAATTTATCACTTGATCACGGTATAACTGCAGGGTAATCAAAAATAGCTATGGCTCAGGAAAATTTACATTTGAGGGTTGGTGCAGGGCTAACACTATGAACCACAACTTTGCCTTTTCCCAGTTATAAACTAACATGAGCATCCTATGTTATATTAATTTCGTAAGTATCGTAGTTAATTTATATCTATTCTCAAATTTAATTATCTTTTATGTGTTTGTTTTCTTTATAAAAACGTTTATTATATTTCTTTATATTTACTAAATGTTTTCCCCAGTTATCACTAAGTTTCTCTCAGATTTCCCGCTGAAAAGGCAGACACTTTTTAAGAGATATATATATATATATATATATATATATATTTATATAAACAAATAATCTTGTCGTTGCAAGCACTTCACTCCCATATATTCGTTTTTCCTCGATTGTCATCAACTCGGACTGGACTTTTTTCTTTCTTTCCTGCAATTTAGACTAAAAGGTCAAATAGCGTATTCCTGTTGTTGTTGGTGTTAATAGTGTATAAATAAGAAAATATTACTATATACAAACCTATATATATATATAGAGGCTTGTCCGCTTTTTGGCCCTGCTATGGTGAAGCACCAAAAATCGCTATGCTTCTATTTCCATATCGAGCAGCCATGTCCTTTTTAAATTGTAGAAATAGACGCCGATTTTGAACATTCTGTCTTTCACGCCAGAAACCTCGGCTTTTCCTCGTCTGAATGCCCCGATGGACAGCAAACGCCTCATCAAGAACCTGAAATTCGAAATTGGCCAGATGTGTCTCGTACACCTGCGTGTTTCGCGTGAATCCATAGCCAATGAATCGCTCATCGTGACGTGGTACACTAAATGGCGCCACATAGAATGGCTCATAGAAAAATTCATAGTTTGTGACCTTATAGGCAACCTTGAGTGTGTCACGCGAATTTTTGGCCAGACGTTCCCAGAGTTCATGATTAGTGGCGTATTGGTTATGGATGAAGACGACCTTGTGGAAAGGTCGAGCAAATCCTGCAGCCACCATTTTTAGTAGGTCCACCTTGCTCCGAGGCATATCGGCACGTTCCGGCATCTCATACGTCGGTACGACGTACACCTCTCGTTGTGTCTTTCGATTATGGAGAAATTCATTTAGCTGTGATGCAAGGGCGGGCTTTGGGACGATATCGATGTCTGTAAGAAAGAAGTATTTGGAGCCCATGCGTTCACAGCCGTCGCGCGCGACGTTTCGCAGGTGATTCTGTGGGAAGAGTAACTTAGTCAGATCTAATGCCTTCGTCGTTTTCAGTGGCGGTTGAGGTGGACTTGGAAGCAGCGTTTTAAGTTGGTCGACGCAGGATGTTGTCTCACTAAATTGTGTCCCAACCCCTCGGACGTGTAGGTCGATTCGCGACCCGTCAACCGGGAGCACAACATGGAACGCAAAATTGAGTCGCACAGCATCTGAACATATGCCGAGTACGTGGATAAACTGGCGAAGAGCCTGCAGTTCCTCAGTCGACCGAACAGAGATGGCAACTGACACGGGCCCATCCCAGTGTTGAGCAATATCAAGGAGTCCGATGAGGCGATCTAACGATGACAGCGTTGCTAAACACACAAGTGAGTTCGAAATCGATTCCTGATCCTCAGCAACGACAACATCTTCAAAGATACGGTAACGACGTGAACGATCCAATCTGAAACAAGATTCAAAAATGATGAAGATTCATTATGCATTTGACTCGTTCGGTATGTCTGTTTGGATAGCTAGCATACAGGACTAGTGATATCGATCCCGGCATTATTTCCAGTAAGATGACAATACGATAACAATGTACTAGTGCACTGTGAATCTCTTACAGCTTTCGGCTGATCGATTCTCCCTAGCCGAAACTAATAACTTGGATATACTTGTTTTTGTAAAAAACTAGTTAGTATAAATATAACCAATTCAATAAATTATGCTATTGTATAAAAACGTGTTTTCACAATAATTTTAATACTTTTCAGTTGCTTTGTGGCAGATGTATATACCAAGGAACAAAAAAAGTTACGCTAGCGACCCAAAACCTTCGCAAAGATGCCGCTTTTTCAAATAATTGCGCTTAAAGATAAATTATGTAGATCAATATAGACTACAACATCTTGTGCACTATGTAGTCTACGTTAGAACTACTACTTACTTGACATTACGAAAATTAAAGGTTGGCATATCGAATCCTGTGGTGACTATTGATGGCGCCATTAGGGTTGACACATTGGATTCGCTAAGGGAGAAGGCTTTTGGCGACCAGACCAATTTCCACGGGTTCTGTAGTTGCAAAGGTAGCACAATATCGTACGGAAAGCTTTTTAACGGAAGCAATTCTTCTCAGTAAGCAAGGGCAAGTAAGCCTAAATAAATAAAATAGAAAGCGCTAAATACATAAATGAGATCCATGACGAACTTTTCTGTTCCGTTCGATTTAGCTTACTCACCGGCGTGCTAGGGTCAGCCGTTCGGATCAGAACAGCTGTCGTATTTACGAGTGCTACGAAGATGAATGCGGCGGCAACGACAGCGGCCCGCCGACGCCACGCACGACCCCATAGCTGGAGGTGGGGCCCTGCGCGAAGACAGTAAAGGCCACCACAATCACACGGTAGGCTACCATGGGACTTACTGGGACAGGACAACGAGCTCATTCGACTTCCTCCACCCCTATGGCCGTTTGTGGGACCGACAAGGGAGGAGGAAAATCTGCTGCTACAACGCCCACACATCATCACCGAGCACTCAACACCCAATGACGGGCTCCTCCCCCTGAGCGACGGCCAACGCGTAAAATGGCCGACAGCCACTTCATTGCGTCTGAAATCATTGTTATTATAATTGTTACTACTGCAACCATCCAGTATAACATGCCAAGGCATATGGCCTAATTTATAACTATTCAAAGGAATACAAAAGGTGACACGGTTCTACGGGAAACCGCTCAGAAGATAAGGCAGCTAATTATAGGATTTACGGCAAATGCGAAAAAGTCCGAGACCAAGATTAATAACTTTTAAGCGCCCACCATAAATGGCAACGGGTTACATTATCCTTTACCTATATTGACATCAATGAAATTATCTGTAGTTGCATTACCTTTTAATCCCCCAGTTTATGACAGTTATTAAACAAATGTTGTTTAATAACTGCAGTGTAAGTATTTGTCGAGGCATCACAGGCGATATACAGACATAAACATTTGGCTAACTTAATAAATGAGCATCCTACCGGTACATGCGTAAAAATTGTGATCATACTGTATGATATTGGCCTTCTTGGCTGAATGGTTGGCTGCCAACGAATTGTTCGCTACCGCCAGTTGGTGTGTCCCAATTAGTTCGAGATGTTGACACGAATCTTACCTTCTCCGATTCTCATCGTGGTATCAGCTCTATGTGACGATAAGGTCCTTAGACACGACACCTAGCGTGCCTCTACTTTACTGGCATTTAATGTCTTCCGCTTCCTTGCCAGGCAGGGTAGGGTCGGATTGTCGTGGCTAAGACTTGAGATCTCAGAAGCGTTTGGCTGATTTTAGAGCATGTATGCACTAACCACAGGCCAAATTAGTGAATAGAATTTTGTGAAGCTTTAAGTTTAAAGTCAGCTGTTAAATTGATTGTTAAGTTGTTCATTAGACGATTGTGTAGAAAATGGGGTTAAATCACTAGTTCGGTGTTTTTTTTGGTAGATGATAGAACGTAACGTTGCAACACATCGACATTAACTCTGTGTTGCAAATTTCGCTCTAAATAATAGGGCTAATGGCTTAAAAAGACATGACCCAAACAAAAAAAATTGCAAACGGGTGCCAAAATGAATCAAAAATTGGCTATCATAACTTAAACTCTCGATATGATCCTAGATGTCCCTTGGTGCCACTGAATTGCACTGACGAAAACTTAGTACGAAGTTTCCTACTATCCTACTTCTTTATTTTTTCGTACTGTAACGTGCATCGCTTCTGTCACCTCGAGCGCCTATCTTTTATGACCTCGCATTGATTAACCTAACCTACCTAGATAATTATTGTGAAATCCTTCAAAATAAACTATTTTCACGTTTTTAGTGTAACTTGTTTTTTTTTTTACAGACTTTAGCTTGAAGGGACGCTGCACGCTTATCTGCTCGATTCTATAATTATAACAGGAGTAGAAACATTTTAACTACTTCTTTTAGCAATGCTTTCAAGGGTCAAATGTTTTGAAAGTCGTTGAAAAACTGAATCTGGAATATACTTAACCGAGAACGACAAGAGTCTCGTTAATGGCACCAGCGTAGACGGTAAATAAATTGAGCAAAGGGCACTTTAGAGATATAAAACAAGAGATCTACGAGTGTAGTACAACACAATGTGCAGATGTTCGAATGAGGCCGCTAAGAAAAGGTGATGCGCCGACACAGCTGAATCATCTCGAAAGGCGATGAAAAATAGGACAAAAGAAATAGGCTTCTTACTTGTAACTGACGTCGTCAAAAAGCAATCGTATCTAGGGACAACATATTTGGCGCAACATTCTTTTTGCTTCATTTTCATATGGCCATCTTGAGTGATAAGCTCGTTATTGTCGTAATATTTTGAAGTGCATGTTTGTACCCCCGAAGTCGAGCCTTTAAAATATTATTACGTTTTAAATCGAGTGAGTGTACGGCTGAAGGCTCAATTGAATAATACATAGTGGTCCGTTCTTGGACAGAAAGAAATAAAAACTGAATATAGGTAAGGTGTTTTTAAATACGTTTAGGCAGTACCAACCCCTTAAACACAATTTTTTTATCTGCCGCTCGTCAAAAACGTAACGTAACATAGTAGAATGATTTACGGATTATTTAATATTCTGCATTTGCGAAAACAACTCATCGGACAACTCCTCATTAGGTAAGCGCAGAACTGGGAGAATCGGCTAGTATAACCTAGATTAGGCTACTAGGAACATAACGGTTATTTTTTTATACCTGTGTTGTGCTTCGTAATGCAATGTACCGTTGGAACCTCTTTATTCTTTCTATACGCCGTCGTCGCTTTGTTTTGATAAGAAAAAGGTCCTGCCTTAAACTCGGTTTTAAAACTATGTTATGGTTGCTATGGCAAGTGTCTGTTTCACATGCGGTGGGGGCGTTATGGCTAAAAGATATACCTCCACTTTCAAAGTTAGTAAGTGTTTTTTGACCAGTAGCCCCCTCTTGAAAATTCTCGTCGAACATGCCACATCTATCCTGAATTGTTTTAGCAGTCGAAAACGCTGTCTGACGACACGTAAAGTGCCTATTTTTAAAATCCTACCTTAACGTCAAGCTTTGTGTTCTTTCAAATCAAAAACGTACGATATACAACCGTTGGTAGCACAATTGCGATCGAAAGGTATTAGACAAAAAGAGCCATTATTTCCTTGACGAAATCGTTCGACATACAATAACTATACAGGGTAATGCGTTCAAATCAGGAAAAACTTTGGCGGACGGTTTGTCGTAACAGGCGTCAGTTAATATGCTTGTCCTAGTACCAGCCAAAACCCAGTTTCTTCCAGAACAAAAAAATACATTTACCTTAGAGAAAAAAAACAGTGCGGCTTTTAAGTATTCAGGGTTGACTTTCGTCAGGGAAACTGAAATGGGAAAATAGCGGGATTTAATGTACAAAGCTTGAAAATCTATCAAAATGGTTCGAAAAGCCACTTTTGATAAATCCTCGTGTTTTGATTCAGAAATTATTTATCATTTTTTAGAAGAGGATATTAGGTGTTAATTGGATTGTTCAAGTAAGCTTCAAGGGTTTTTTTTAGTTAGGTTTTTAGAGCCTCTGCGTTTCTGCAGCCTTCGATCTATTATTACCCCAGAATTTAATTTTGCAAATTTTTTGTGCGTAGCGTATTTTGGGGCAAATAGCTTAATGTTAAAAGTTAATTCGTGGGTTGAAGAAAGAACATTTTAAAAAGTTACTGCTTACTCGTTTAAATCCCGAATCGGAGCTATATTCGCAATGAATGATAATTTTATTAATGAAAGTGATCGCCAGGAGGTACATTTCGAGCACACGCAAAAAAACGTAGTCATATGGTTTTCATTGATCGAATGGTGTCAAAGAACAGTTTTCATTAGATGCAGTCTAAAAAAAACCTCAATTTAGACGCGCCACCATATATTTATTTGGAAAGTATTTAGGTAAGCCATTGGAATAGAATTTTGGAGTGTTCTATGGTCGAACGCGATACACCTCCAATTTGCAGGTTCGGAATCCGCTCCCTGACAGTTGTGGTCCATCTGGGTTAATCAACCGTGCATTTCGAATTTGAAGCGTCGGTTGACGGCTTGTTTAGTTAGAGAGTTACCAGAAAACTTCAAAACGATCAGATCCAACACCCGGAATCAGGGATTATTCGAAGATCCATCAATACGCATTTTCAATCTGCTGTGGGGGTTTTTCCCCATTACTCTGCACATGTTACTGAAAACCTATGAAAGTAATTATTCTGATATAATCCTGTTGCCGTACAAAAATAATTTGGTGTGGTTTTTTCTTTAAACTAGAGCTGTAAAGTTTTCTACCATTATGTGAGGGGAGGTTGGTCAAAGCTTTGCATTGCGCATAATTATCTACTTCAGCAACACATCGTAATAACAATGATGATGTTTCACCTCAAAACCTTAAAGCCGGTAACACATATTTTCAATGGAAATATTCCAGTGTCGAAACGGAAGGACTTCAAACGCAAATGTAATAACTTTTTAATAGAATACGCCTTTTAATATTGAATATAGCGTAATGCGAAAGCAATCGGTACGGTAAATCGTTACGGGGAACGTAAATACCAAATACATCACAATTTACGGGGTTTCACTTGCGTGCACGTTTCAATTCTATCCATGACAGATCGTATCGGCCTATTGTATTGCTCGGCTTATTCCAAAAGATAGTAATGGTCAGGTTGCAGGAACGAAGTTAGTGGGAAACAATCTGGAGCAAATCTAGCGCAGATAAGTTATGTATGCTCAACTCAGAGCGTAAACTGAAAATTAGTCGATGATATCGTAAACATTCGCGGTAAAATATCAAGAGTCTCAGAAGTTCATGGATTTAACCTGATTGAAGGCTTAGAATATGCATTATGAGAAACAAGCCTCGGTAAAAGCGCAGCCATTTAGGTCCACAAGCTAATCCCTCAACTATTTACGCGAGGTTCTTTACACTGGCAAATTCCTGAAACACGCGTTTTTCTCACGACGACTTGAATCTTTTTCCCATTAGCGAACCGTCTAATACTAATTTTACTGCTCCGTAAAAAAGTACTGAAGGTATTTATTAAAGAAGAGGTATTCCCTTTGCGACTTTAAACAGAGACTTTTGGGTGCAAGAGACGTCCAACATAACTTGTCCCTCTTTTGATTCGGGAGCACAATGAAGAAAACTATAATCTATACACAAACGCACAAATCACACGTTATGACACATCTGTACACATAATGCCGATGAACATACACAAGCTGGCGACTCGGACTAAATTAGCTCTAATACTCAATCATTTGTGGCACAATTAATGCGGCCTTGATCATAGCGTAGTCAAATCGTGCCTACTTAGTAACACCTTACTCATCTGGTTATAGGGCACTGTGTCCTATCTTTCTCTGTAATTGGCTGTGTAAATTGTTGTCAGTTCTCGCTCTTTGTCCATATTTAGGAAGTACGTAACCTGTAAGTCCGACTCACATTCGAGTTCTATCTGGAACAGCACCTCTACCTACCTTAAAACAGGCGACCCTTCCTGTGCCAGCAGGCTAAGCCAGTTATGGCAGTGCGACACTCACTTTGTACGACCTTTCTGTACGCCATCTACCTATCTACACTATGTATGGTGGTCATCGCCGCCGTCGGATGAATTATAGAACGCAAGTGTGCAGACGACGTCCGGCATGCGAGCGGTAGAGGAGTGGGTGGCTGTGCGGATGTTGTGGGGAAGGGTCCGAAGGATCGAAAGGGCAGCTGGTGAAGGCCGTAGGCCGATTTTTCGAATAGACTCTTTGACGACGGTGGTTTGAATTCGTCTTAAGAGCCCCAAGTGTCGGAACACCGCTGGGAATGCAAAGAAGGGAGCGACCTGCCGATTACGAGGTACGACAAGACACGCCCATGTTTGGAACAGGCAGCAGATATCCTGAAGGGAAGGGGGTGGAGCCGCTAAAGACAATGAATATTCCCTCCAAGCTAAACTATTTCCTAACCACGACACACCTTATAGAAGAGCCGGCGCTCGGCTAAAAGTGCATATTTATAGCGAAGGTTAAGGCTAAAAGTTATAGCGAAGTATGCATATGCGTACGAATGTTTGAAGATCTTGCTTACTACCCCAACACTTGTACGAAGTCAGCTGACATTGACGAGTGGCTGCTTAACAAAAGTGAGCTACAGAAAGCAGGGGCGAAAAAGGGTATTTTATGATATGTCCCATTATGTAAATTGTGAGAAATTAGGGGTTTTCAAACTTAGGCAGAAAAATATGCTTTCCACCGATGGATTCAGACAATATACTCCTGAGGCGAAATTATAGCTGAGTACGAATATGATAGATGTCACGCGATGTTTTTCTAGACTGTTTTTGCGAATGCTAGTTACGTGTGACTATGAAAGCGTAATTGAATAGACAAGATAAAGACGGCCATTATACTGCTTTCCTTAGGCACAAAGTGTGCTAGTATATACAATTTATATAAATTGGGAAACCGTAAAGGTCACAATAATTTTGACTTATTTTCTGCGTGTAATTGGATTGAATGGAACCAGCAGTGCGTGAATTAAGGGTGGAAAGTTCCTAAGCGCCGCCTCTACTGCATATGGCATCAACGGTTTAATGTTGCAATAACGCAAATGTTAAAGACCTTTTAACTAGTTGTAATAAACTCTTTCTTAAAAACCGGTTTTTGCCTAGATGCTTTACATAGGGGCATATTGGTCTTTGATATTTCGTTTTTAGGTTAACGGTAGGCAAAACTAGATGGATCTTGTTACTGGTGGAAATGATGGGTGGGGATACACGGAAAACTCATTTATGTTTCCCTATCGATATAAGCTAGATATGTTCGTAGTGATAAGCGATGACCTTTGTGAACTGGTTGACAGATGTTCACTTTACCACCTGTTATACAGAGAAGCTAAGGGCTGCTAATAAAGATAACATTTAGTTGGACAAAAGTTAAGCCGTCAGTTTACATAAAAAAAAAACTAAAGCGACCCTGAAATGGTCTATTTTGGAACTACGTTTGGATAGCGATATTTATTTTGCAAAGGGCGTGACAAACGTGTGAGGTCTACCCTATGAGGGGGTCATATATTGCATTCAAATTTGTTCATGAAAAAGGTGCGTTTTTTTTTCAATTCTTAACTTCGTGCTTTGGATAAGGTCTTGTCAGGCTACACCGCTCTTGCTTATAGTACGATTTATACTGGGTGATATGAGCACCTAGTTGAGCTTCACTAGAGCATTTTATAGTTACTCTATCAGGTCGCCAGTCTAACCTAAAAACCGACATAAGGTATGTTTATATATGTAAATGTATTTGTATGTTGAAATTATAAAGAAAAATAATCGCCAAATACATATTCACCTATTAAAGAATAAGTGACAAACTACATTTACCTTGACATTGTTATACCTAACGTCCTATTGTATTGATCGCGCTCTATTTTATATATCTGCGCGAATATATAAATCCATTATATCGTTAGATCACGACATGTATATTTTAGGTTTAATTCTACAGTTTTCGAGACTTCTATATTTTCACTATGTTTTATACATTGATGGACTTTGTGTCATTCCCAGCTAGATGTCTGTGAGCTCTCCAACGAAAATGACGCATATAATCAGTACACTCGATGCACTGCTGGATCTTTTCTTTTCACTTTATCACACATCGCAAGCCTCTTTTGAAGGCTTCTCCATGAAATCCTTAAATATTCTGGGGTGTATCCGTGACTCATAAACCATGGGCCAGCTGATGGGTCGCAAGCTCGTAGAAATACCCTCGAGTTGGAAAACCCTGCCTGAGCGAACCGTGTAATGCCCACTTTTTCGGCTACTATACCAGTCCAGAAGACGTCTTCGAGGTAGAGATAGCGCAAGTTCTGCGATCCTTCGTAGAGAAGGGCAGGACAGTCACCGGTCATCAGGTAACTGACACCAGTCACAAAATCAGGAAAGTACGTTTCATTATAGAGATACGGCGGAACGTACCATTTGGATGTCGGTTGTCGTATGGGCGTCCATCCTTGCGCCAAGTTACCCCATATGGATTTAGGTTGTGCTAAATGATTGATGTCCTTCAAAAACTTCTTCGTATTAATCAGAACGTCATCGTCCGCCTTAAGAATGAATTGCACTCGAGGACAGCGTGTGGCTGCATAGCGGATCATCGCAAGTGATTTTAGTGTCAAGTTATAATATGAATCTTTAAAGTCCTCCTGGACGATGTCACCATACGCTCGAATCTCTTCTATCAATATTGGATCGTACGACTTGCCGAGAAGGAACACGACCTTAGCGCCGGCCTGCACAAAAGCTTTGCCCCACGTATCTCGTATAGCTAACCGATTCTCGATGTTAATAGGTTTCGAAAAGACACACACCAATAGGTTTGCCGATTCGTTGCATTTTTTCGGGACTGCTAAATACCGTGCCTGCGGCAATCCAGCTTTTGTCATCGGTTCCAATAACAGAGCGCGTAGCACAATACCAAACACCGATGTGAAGCTGACTAGCCCCAGGGCGGCCCGCGCCGCCCGGAGCCTGCTCATCGTGTGGCTCAAATCCCAAAGCTCATAATATGGTGTGGAATAGCTTCAAATTGCCTACCTCACTTTACTACAGTTTGTGACTCTCTACGCTTCCCGGCAAGCACCCAGCAACGCCCGGCCGGTCGGTCGGTCAGCCAGTCAGATTGAGGCTACAGACAAGCGACGGCCCTCGGCCGCGACAAGATCGCCACCAGCAACAGTTTTCTGTGTGTGTGTGTGTGTGTGTGTTCGCAATTGACTACGGATGATCTGGTTGCCATGCGTGACTGCGTTTAGCGCTAGCAAATTACGTAGCCGCCTGGACGAGGACCTCAGCTTTCGGTGCTTTTTTTCAGTGCATGTCATACTCCGAAACCATGGGCCGTGAAGTTTATGAAACCCATACAAGATAAAGGGCTGACGCGAAGCTACCCTTGACTGCTGCCTCGTTTTTAATACGATCCGTTGTCAACTAACACTGTTAGGCTAGATTACGTTTTATGGACCATTTCTCGATAACCATAACAGCGTTAGTAACAGAGTAGGATTATTTTAGCAATTTTATTATTAAAAGCTTGCGAACAAATGCGAGGACTTTCATAATGAAAGTTATTGATGTCCTACAAACTATTGGACGCTGTGCAGAACTGACTGATCAATGGTAGCACACAAACATGACTTAAACCATAACTTGAACGAATGCCGAACCAGTTACCGCATTTGGTCTGTATGAGTTTAAAGCTTGGATGGAAATGGTTTATTCTATAATCTAATTAAAAGCAAAGTACAATCCATAGTCTTTCACGTGATTTGCCCGAAGCAGGCGGGATCGAATCCAAAAAAGAACACGCAAATAAACGTAAAGTATGCCTCGGGTACCTAACTAACTTATTTATTTAAACCTTGTAGGCTTAGGCTTAATACTTACTCGGATTATTGTTCTGCTAATTGACACGCTACAGATTTGAAACGACTTTAACAATACCGTACTACAGTTTTTGAGCAATTCGTCTTTGGAGTGCACAAGCCAGCCGCCTATAAACGAATTCCGATGTAGTTTGTTATAGGAATATGTGTTCTGGCTAAATCGTTAAATATAAGTTCGACTTATTTTAAATTAGCGTGCCTCAGAACTATTATATTAGAGGACTTGCCTAGAGTAAGTTAATAGACAATCGAAAACGTTTCAGCAATAATATTAGAAGTCCTTTTTTACCGTTATTCCTGCCATTTTGACGTATTCGAGCCCCATCGGCATGTCCCGATGACCAAAGTACATCTATTATGTTACGTAGAGTGTACTTTGAATGGATCTTGCTGGCAATATTGTAATTTTGTCTAAGACACCAATAAAATTTAGGCGCCGAGCTACCTTAGAGCTCAACGTTAACAGTATCGGATAAACAGGTTCACGCATGCCATATAATAGTTTTAAGTTACCATTGACACAGTAAGGCCTTTTGATTTTGATACTTGGCTTCAGTTCCTCGTCGAGTAGTGCCCACCGCACTCGCCTTGGCCAGTTCTACTTGCCTTCAGCCAAACAGTTACAATACTTCTTCGATGAATGTTGTTGTTGTCTTTTCCGATGACTCTTTCGATAGAGACGGACCTCTATTAGAATCCAATCATTTTTGCGGATCGGGTAAGCTGTTCTGGAAAGCCGTTCGTCAATCGCACAAAGCGTTTATAGTTTAGCGTACACTTGCCAGTACTCGTAACCACTGAACAGCCAGCTAGACCTGCACTGATGACCTGGTGTGCGAAGCTTGCCTCGTTGCTTTTCTCGTAGCACTCTCTTTGGACACCACTCACGTCTTCTCTTAGGTTTGACTTAACACCGTTGGCAAACTTGTCCCAAAGCTTAGCATAGCCATTTTTTTAGACGCAAACTACCACCTGTGAATTTTCCGTACTTGTACTTCACATAATCCAGATCCTGGTTTGCGCTTGCATTTAGTACCTCATCCCTTCTTCAAACGATTACCTCTGCAAAAATCATCACACGCATTTTGTTAATATCCTTTAAATTAATGCTACAGGTTTGTTCGTAGCGACTTGTATTCGATATAGAATGGTGCCGATGATTTATACCAATAAATTATCTCATATCTGAGAAATCCACCACCAGTAAAGAGATATATGTATCTCTAACTATTATCAATCTAGAATGACAAAATGTTAGTGTCAAGGTACTGCGTCTAACGCTCGTTATTGTTTTTCTTTGATTTCACTTGATTCGTTGACCTTTTAGGAGGCGTGGTCGCAGCTTTCGCAATTACGTTTCGCGGGCCGTCCTCCTGGCCTGAAGTAAAACCCTCGCCCTGATTTAGAAAAGCGGCTCGTGTAGCTTTGACGACTTTCTTTACGGGATTCAACGTGAATTCATACAATTCAGTATGCAGTCCGAAAATGCCTATTACCATTTCTCGTCTGAGGCGAACGACATCGCTCAGGTCGGTTGTCCGTGCTATACATGGATGCTCCCAACAAGTAGCCGCGCGGTACGTGGTACGAAGGGATGGCTTCAGCAAAATTCAACATACGTTAGATTCTATGAGCTTAAATTCATTTCAAAGTATTGATAACCTTCAGTTTGCCTGCAAAAATTCCCGCATTCATCAGATGAGGTAAGCCGATGTTCGTCCCAGCTTTATGTTTAATAAATGCTGCATTGATTTGCCCATTGGCGATATTAAGCTGAAGGGCCTATCTACGAGACGTCTAAGCCAATATCCGTTTGCCTTTCTAATAACTTTACTCTAATGAAGTCAATCATTTAAAATGAAGAACGGTTCATTAATGATTTCGTTGCCCGGTTCCGTCTGCCACGGTCATAGGCGTTGCGAAAACGGCTTAAGGAACACCTTTGAGCTTCATAGATTAAAAAACTACGTTAGAATTTTGCTGAAGAGTAGCTCAGTAAGCTAATTAGCTTTTATATTCAGCCCTCAACGACTGCTGCACAATTTACTACCAATGTCTATAAATAGCAGCCGTGATCATTCGTTTATGACGCTCGAGAAAATACTCATTACGCCATTACTACTGTGTGCGTTTAAACATATCGCTTTAAAAACTGAAAAAAACTCGTTTACTGAATCGACACGGCTCATTATAACTTAACAAATATCCAATTTTTTTCTATTAACTAGTTATTGTCTTGTAAGTTAGTCCTGCGACAACGATCGAACTACATCAAGTGGCGCTGCGCCTCAGGTAGAAAAAGCCACAACGTTACGCTACTGACGATTGATATTGAAGGATTTCTTAGATTGCAAACAATCGTGTAGTGGGTAAGGCCGTTCAAGGCTAGTATTGGGGACGAGAAATTTGAGGTTTTGCCAATATACCCTGTTAAGGTTCGTTCTGCTTTCTGAACGGCGACTTCTCATCCCCAGAAAATTGACATAGTGGAGAATTGGCGCAGCACTAGTGTACAGCGTTTTATACGTGCAATTAACTATTCTTGTTTTTACGAATTTAGTAACGTACTTTTGGAAGGTGCTGACGTGAGAAGTTGGCCAATTTCCCTTGAGCGCGTATAGTTCTTGTTGTTGAACCATCTAATAGTTGGCTGCTTGAAAAGAATAGCACACCTCTAAGTCACCGTGGCGCTTAACGTTGAGACAAGATTTGGAACAACGAGCCGGTGTCTATAGCAATGCCTTAAAACAGAAATGTCTACAGTGTGTATTAGTACAGCAAGAGGGTCAGGAAGGAAACACAGGAGCAAAGAGCAGTAGTAAAAAAAAAAAGGTGGATAGCATCTCCTGTCACCGATTGAAATAGAAGTGAGCTTTCTGCTATTCCCACTTCAATGTAGCCGCCAAAAGTCGTCTAATAACGTATGCAAGGGAAGCCAGTCGTACCATTAATCTCATTCTGATCGAGTGAAACATCCGATTGTAATGTGAAAAAAATCGGAAAATTGTACAACTAACTTAGCCAAAGCCTTAAAAAACAAGTAACACAATGTGGTCTGTTGTACATTCTCTCTTGCTCTCTATTTTCCTTTTACTAAGGTATCGGCCTTTGATAGACAACTGCTGAACGTCGAACGAACCGATATAATTGGCACGAACTGCAACAGCAGTTCAAATAGGTCACCAAGTCCAATGTAGCACCATAAAATTGGGTGCGAGAATATACGCAGTATAATTTTACGGATTGCATATGAGGTCTACACCAATATGATCATAGAAATGTTGGCCTCGGCCGAGTTTTGCTCAGATAGTGGTTCTATTATGCCCGTCAACATACGATATTACCTACCGTATGATGGTCTGTTTTACGGTTAGTGTCTCAATGCTCAATCGATGCATTCTTCGATATATGTACCTTTTCAGAGAGGTCTGTATAAAGTCTATATAGTTATGTACTGTGTCCTTTGGGAATAAAAGACGAAATGTCGGCCTATTACTATATGTGGAACCCGTCATACTATACTGTTTGCAGGTATGATACATTGTGATCTTCGGTATATATAGTACAGTATTGCTTCTGCAAAAACAGGGATGCACCATGTATTTCTACGAATGCAAACTAAATCATGTTCTTGTCCACCGAGACCAGTTTAACTCCTTTGACACTTTTTGATTTTTAACTAGAAATGTATAGAACGATATAAACAGATACACTTATAATTGTACTTAGTATTATTTACTAAATATAGTGCCTTGTGGTATTTTTTAGAGGTGCAATACTACGTGTAGTTTTCGAGAATGAAAACCTGCGATGATGATCCATTCGTGCTTCATGAAGACAGTTTCAACCTGTTTTTGTGGATGCGTTATAGTCGCTATTTGTCGATAAAAGTACAGGTTGTACGGTCAAAGCTATTATATTCCGGTGGGTTCGCAAAGGGAGACCGACATAAATTTTAGCAAGAGAAAAGTGCGCTGAGCAGCTGAGATAGCCACACGAACGTATGCAATAAACTACTGAAAAAGGCATTGTCGTTTCAGATGACCTCAGCTCACTGTTCAGTTACGGTTATCAGACCTGCAGAGATATGTTCATTTTTTTATTTATATAGTAAGAAATGTCTCCCACTGCGTTCGTATATAAGATGTGATCCGTACTATACCAGGCGATTCGAGCCTACCTTTTGAAAATGTCAAATGTCTAGCGAAATGCTCGATTGAAGATAAATTCGTTTTCACAATTATGTTTCAGTATTCACATCCGCGCTGAGCAACATCTAAAACCTAAAAGCGTAAAATACGAGACAGTCAAGCGGCACGCGCCTGTAGTAAAACGTTGGCTGACATCTATAGGTAAGCATGTTTCATTAGAAATTACTACTTTTTTTTTAAACACCATTCTTCCTGGGTGACAGTAGCGTAAACTCTGTTCAGTGGGATTAAAACATAAGGCTATTTTCAAACTTCTCAAGAAGCTTCTTATTTATCGTATATTTGGTTGTTCCAAGTTCCTATAGCCTATAGTAATGCGGGCAGGCGATGGGGTCAACCTAAAACGTTGCTTAGTCGTAGTACCAGCTCTAAAACTCGAAACATAGGTGATCAGACCAAACATCACAATCATATCAGTATCTTATGCTGATATGTTCTTCATACGCTATTCGCCGTGATGACGTAGGGGTAACGCTAAAAGCTTATGACCCCAATTGGGTCCTCGGTTTCAATCTCAGAGGATTTATACGATGTTATTTTGCACACACAGATATATCACGTTACGATAATTTCGAATGTTACATAACGTAATAGGAAGAGGCCTTAACACGCAGTTCGTTAGATCTAAATATGTTGGGTCTTGCTGGAATTTGTCTTGTATCTTCTTGAACTTGCTACACGATTATACGGTTCGTGGTGTAGAGAAGTCGAAGTTGGTTGTTTGTCTCCGCAAACGTTTGATGCAGACAAATGAAAAGCAGGTTGCGTTTTTTCAGAGTGTATAAATAAATCCGACAGGTTTTTGGAACATATTCAAATTCATCGAATCACAATTTGACGTTAA
The DNA here is from genome assembly GCF_002443255.2 of Varroa destructor. Taxonomy (NCBI): domain Eukaryota; kingdom Metazoa; phylum Arthropoda; class Arachnida; order Mesostigmata; family Varroidae; genus Varroa; species Varroa destructor. Next base: position 37,871,370 of record NW_019211457.1, read on the forward strand.
TTTTTGTTCAAGACAATCTCGCCAAATTGAGCGGCCTATTTATCTCATGACCTATTTCAAGCGGTTGTTTCAGGTGGAATCAGGCCCGGTAGCTATCTTCTCTCTGCGTTTCGAGTCGCTTTGTACGGCAAGAATTGCTTTTAGCGTACTTTACGGTACAGCACTGAACTCACCCAGGCGAAAAAAGGAACGTTTTTTACGTCTGCGTTAGCGATTTTTTTTCAATTAAGCAACTACATATTAGATACGGGAAAATCGCTCACGAGAATTTCGTAACATAAACCTTCTCTTTAATCCAAATAATAGTGACCTTTAATCGCTAAATTTTAATAATTTATTGTTTGAAAATGAACTTTCATTGCGTAAATGACTGCATAATGAGAAGTGATGCGCGAAACAAAAATTTCGGTTTTGATGCATTTATTCAATAATGATAAGTTTGTTAATTGTCGATGTTACCAGTATTAGTATTTCTGCTATAGGTATTGTTTAGCTGTTGTAGTAGATTGGGCAATTCTTTCGGTGTGATCCAATTCGTAGCGCCCCCGGATCATGTACCAATTGGATTCTAGTCTCGTTTCTGCGATCGATATTGATGCTGTTACTATTGTCGTTGTTGCCATCGTTGTTGTCGATGGCTTTAGATTCCAACTTCCACCTTCTGCTTCTTAACTTTTACTGTTTTTATTAGTTTTCCGTATCTTGTTTCCTTAGTGATGCTGTCTTTCATTCGTCGTTGGAAGCGCGTCCTTTTGTCGTTACTGGCTAGAGTCGATTTGTTAACATCTACTTTTCGGTTTTACAAAAGTTGTCTGTCACTACTGTCAACAGAAATACGATAACGAACAGCAACTGCCGGTGACCCGCCGACACCTGATGGTCTGTTTGACCCTGATTCAAAGCTATTTCGGCAAAACCTATGTAACCTTCGTCATGGCAATGTAGGAATATCGTTTTTCTTTTCCTATACTTGCCGGATACTTAGTTCTTGCGACAGTTATCGTCTCTCGCTCTCTCCTCTCTCTCTCCTCTCTCAGTATATTTATATGTATGTTGTAATTTACTGTAGTGGCAGAAAGTTTAATTGCCTCCTTCATAAGCTAGTGGCTTCATGCGTTTACTCTATGTTGTTATCTAGTTCTCTAATAATGTGTGAATGTTTTTGAACAAGAACTCGAACACTGGCGACCCTCTCTGGACTGATTGCGACGCGAACTTCATTAAGCCTTCCTTTTTTTTTCATCAGGCATCAATTTCCCGAGACACATCCTTATTTGAGCCCCGTGCTACATCTCCAACTTCTAGCGAAAGTTTCTCGCCTTCGTATCTTTTCGTCTTCCTTTTCCATTCTGGGGCATCTTCATTTCCTTTAAAGCAACGCCCTGTTGTACGGTCATTGGCAAGCGTTTAAATCCTTTCGCCGGGATTGACGCATCCAGTGTAGAGACGCTGGGTCCCGGAACCCACGCTACGGCCATACCTAGTGAGAGGAAGCCAACGTAGAGTTAGAGCTCTGCCTAGAAAACGAAGAGCAAATGTTTTCGGAAATATGTAATTAAAGCAGAGTGACAAACTTCACGCGAGTGATATTATTACCCTGCTTGTTCAGTTACACGTGAACTAGTAATAGTAAAGGGCTTAACTGCATAATCCGCAACTAGTTCTATGAAATTTGCTGACGCAAGACTTTAATGAACATATGGGACACGGCATGCGTGAATAAGTAAGGTTCAATCATCTAAAGTGAACAGACGGTAAACGGTTAACCAGCGGAGGACCAGAAACTCGTGGTCGCAAAACTATCCAGGCATACCGGAAGAGATCTCATCATCTTTTAAATCGTTTTATTTATGCTATCGGTTCTATATTACTCAAGCCATTCGATTTTAGATTTACTTACAAGTAATTGTTTCATAATGAAGATAATCAAGGGGAACTACAAACCTGGGTCGAGCCTTCGCTGAATAGTAACGGTCGAGACCTTCAAGATACTCGAGGGCCGCGTTGAGATTATTCGGTGCTTCCTGAGCCATTGCCACGCCCATGACCATCACCGTTACAAAAACAACCAGGAGAAGGCACATCGTCTTTGACATCTCGGCTGACATGGTTAGCTGTTATTATAAAATGAGTAACAGAAACACTATTAGTCTCTACCATAGAAATAGTGTAAGTAGAAAAATTGCGTTCGCTATGGCTACGGGTATTTCAAATAAGAAATTTAGAAATGCTTATCTTTTTCGATCTACTACTGCAAGGGGCAAAAGAAACCAATGGGAGGATAATTCTAATATTAGACCTGAATTTACTCGTTAAGAAAAACGGCACCATAACATACTCAGCATACTCAGGCTAGGCGATAAGAATAATATTTGGTCTTTGACGAGTTCCATTTAACGAAACCTTAACAATCTCTTAGCTATGAAATGCTCCACCCTTAAAATTGTTATCTTCTAGACACTACGCGATCTTCAAGCATACGGGTTAGGCTTAAAGGGGGCCACACGACTACCACAGAATGTCAAGCATTAGCCATCAGGTGTCCTTAATAAGCGTTTGTTAGAGTTCTCTTTAATGCCGAAAGCATTTTATATATATTTTTTGACATCTCAATTATTTCACAAGCGACCGAAAAATGCCTGCGTTGAAAAAAACAGAACGATGACCACAAGAAAACATTTTAGCGCAGTATTTAAGGTTCAGTCACATAATGGAAAAATAAAATTCAATTGCTATATTTCCGTCCGATTATGTTTAGATTTAAATCTTCAGTTACGACTAGAAAGTCTAGCCTTCAGTTTATCTAACTGTTAACGATTCTGCTGAAAACAACTATACTAAACCCTGTAGGGTAAGATGTACCATTTCTAAAAATGTATCCAAAAGATCGTAGATCTCTCCAATCTCATATTGGCTTGATCTTTATTCAATGAAATCGATTTAAAACAACAAACGAAATAGGATGACAATGCCCTTCCGCCGATACTCAGCTGAGAATAATCATAACATCTAGTCACAAGCTATAAAAAGCACGTTCTCAGATCTACACTTCGATACGATTAGTGACGTAATTTGCAAGTAGAGCTCTTCAACTGACGTAAGGTGAAAAGGTTTCGAAAAAATGATAACGTATGATTTCAGCGACAGATAAAAGTTCATACCTTAGTCACTGAATAGTCTCAAGGGAAGAGAAACCTACATAGAAACAAACACGTCACCAGAAAACTTACGACCATATCTGGATTTTAGGAAAAAAGTTGAAATATATCTTTATATCATGTACGCTCAGAGCAGATTTCAGAAATTTTCTTAAGGTTTCCCTGCTTGTTTGCCATTTGCTTCTTTTGCCATTTAATAAATAAAACACTCATACACCCACACACACACACACACACACACACACACACGCACGCTCGCACACACACTCGCACCCACTCAAGTAAAAATTTGCAGCCTCTAGTTGAGACACCATAGCAAATAGATTCTTGTTCGATAATTCAACTACCTTGTTCACAGCGCTGTAAGTGGTATACTTACCTTTGGAATAAATAAAAGATGGAGTGTAATGTTCTAAATCTCGTTAATGCTGGAACCTGCGCGGAACGTTTAAGTCTCGATGGTCTTAGTACTTGTTGCCGACTGAGGTGTCCCGGGAGCCGCTTCCTCTTATATCGGCGACGAGGCGAGGGGCTTCAATGACGACGCACATTGGTGTCCGATGTTGGGGCTTCGCGAGTCTTTTATAGTAGAAGTAGTCGTCGATAAACTGCGTACGTGGTTCACTAGCTGAGACTCGTCAGCAATAAGAATACTTCCCAACCTCTTAGAATTCGCCCCTGGGGGTTCCTTCGTCGAACCCTTTGAAAGCTCTAGCGTGCCCCTTAATAACGTCGAGAGAAGATAGAACCCTACCTTGGTGGCGAAAAAACGCACGTTCGCGCGTCGGATCTGAGTTGGAAGAGAGAACCCCGGATAGCTGACTCGATAGAAAATTGAGGGGAAATACTGGACCGCTCTTACGTTCACATGCTCCGCCCAGATCCGCCCACCCGCCAAGCGTGGAGGGACGAACCGATTTAGCGAAGAGGCCGGAAGTTCGGACCCTAGAAAGCATCGAAAAGTGGCAGAAGATTTGTGCGCAAAATAAAGAAAATTGAATGTCCTTTAATATTATGGACACTATAAAATCGCTTCTTATCGGTCTTTTACAACCTATTTAAGCTCACTACACTTTATGTAGGCTCATTAAGTTAATGCATAATATAGCACAGTAACTTTTATTAGCTTCTATTCCTGCCCTCAGTGTTTCATTTGACCCGTCGCTTCAATGCTTCATGCTTAATGATTCTAAACTGCTTGTCACGTATAACTAATACTTCTTATTCGAGTCCTATTAGCAACAAGCCCGCGCTTTTTTTTTTAATATTTTTTCTTTAGCAAAACGATGTCCGCTATTAGTAACTGCTAATGTAATGACTACGATCGAATGTTGGTGATGCTGATGATTCAATGTCGCGATTTGCCTCAAGGGTTTCTTGGTTTTACATTATCTGACAGGGTACGGGCTATGACAACATATGAGGATGTCCACTGTCGTCAGAGGGTACGCGAGACGAGTCGCGACAGCACGTCTATTCAATTAAGCGTTACCAACACGAAAGCAACAGAGATCTGCCTATGCATCAACAGCACCATCACAAGAACGGATAAGACATAAATGTTTATGACATTTTTATTGCTATATGTCGACGAGCAGCAAAGACTGCTTGACTGCATTAAATTAATGACGCGAGCGCGACAGCATAGAAAACCTCAAAGCTGAACTGCCCCATCAACTTAGCGATAATATGCAGTAACAGCGAAAATACGTCTGCCACCTCCCAATTTGCTTTACTGTAGATATTGGTGTCATTGCCATCCTCTACCTGGCGGCGTAGTGCCCCCAAGCGTCTCCTTATCACGCTTCTCCTTAAACTATCGCAGAAACTTGGGCTACTTGTCTGAGTCGATTTAGATGACGAAGTTAACTAAACGCCCATGTGTGAATAAACCTCTTTACGTACTCGCACCTTAGGGCATATTCCCTCTGCTCGATCCCTTTTGCGAAGGAACTACCGTACAGTGGCGAGCTGGTCTACCCATCTAACTTACTGCGCCGTCCTCGCCAGTTAGTCGTGACGAAATAGTTTGGATCGCGGACGCAGTTTCAATTCGCATTAAACGGAACTATAATTGACTGCAGCTGGCTGGTCCAAGTTGCGCCACTGATCACAGCTGCAATCAAATTGGTTTTGCTCATCTGGTTTTGTTCGCTGGCGCTTTATAAACGAAAGTAACTTGCTGAAACATAAACAGGGAACAGAATGCTCGCCAACGTTCCATAGCAAGTCTAATTTCTTGCACTCAAATTTCCACGGGAGGCAAATGTTTGCGTAGTAGGCACTAAGTTCGTCGAAGTTGATTTTTTCAATGACTGCTGTCTATTTCATGATGTTGAATAGGCGATCGGGATACAGGGATGGTCGTGATTCGCTGGAAAATATACCGCGATTCGCTGGTAAGAAAATATGTGAACAAGGAGTAGTCGTGGCGGTGTATGCACGAATTCTACGTGGAAATAAAATAATTGAAAACGCTAAGCACAACGAAAAGCTCCAACCAGTTGAACTGTAATAAATATGTATAAATAATGTGTGAATGGGTCGCAGGATTGATCCTCTGTTAGTCCCATCTTTACTCAACGTAGTAATGCTCACCCAATCGGAAGATTGGGGTTAGTGAAACAAAAGTACGTCCCCTACATTTTCTACTGTATGTTAATACTATACTTTGGTAGAAGCAGAAAAGGAAATGAAGGCTATCGGTCACAACCGGTTATTACTAGTGCCATTCCGTCCTCTACTGGATCTACTCGACCCCCATACGTTGCTAGTAATAATAGCTGCCGTAGATATAGACCTTGTCGACTATTACATCGGGTCTGAGTAGCTGTCTCCATTTGACTTGTGTCGCAGATCGGCCCACTACTAGCAGCATTGAACGCCCATCTACTCTGACTTTTCACCGCCTATGCAATCGTTCATCAATGTGTAACTTAAAACAAGTCTAAATCGGCTTCCGGGATTATGCTAGAGACGGCTGTCCTGTTAGGTCATTGTTGTCCTTCCCATTTTGTTGCGATTAGGAAATTCAACTTGAGTAGTCTGTAATGTGCCGCGTCTATTGAGTGTTAGTAGGTATTTTCCTTACACAGTTTACCGGCCTGGTTGTTCTATGAGACGTCTGGCTGCTATTATTTATGCTGTTACAATGTTTTAGCAATGCAATTGCGTACTTCTAATAATTTCTTCACCTTGCTTAGGGTTTGTTATCGGTCGGATCTAGATAATCAATTAACATGCTCTAGTACACTTGTTACGCTTCTGTAGTTGTCCTATTAACCTTAGTCAAATGCCTTTCCATTGCAATTCACCCATATGCCGTTAGCTTTTACGATTCCTCTCTTTATAGAAGTTACACAGTTTCACCTATTCTACCGCTGGACTCAGAATAGACCTATGTAACTCTCTGCAAAAATCTGAGATTCGGACTCTTCCAAAAATCAGCATTAATATCTACTGTACAGGGCTTGAAAAATCTTTTTTTGGTGAGATGATTTTTATGGTGAGATGATTTACAAATTCTCAACCATTGTCGACATAAGCGCCCAAAGGGGTCATGATTTATTACCGCTACTATTAAGCTATTTTAAAACTAGGTCTGACAGCTTTATCTATAAAAGTGTGCGATCGTGGCACTGGAATTATGTGGTGACGAAAGAATGATGCACGCTCATCGCTAGTGTCATCACACTTGTCATTCACTGTTTTGGAGTTTAATTATTGCTCTCACATTTGACTAACGGAGATTCTGAGTAAATACCTGCCATCATTTCTTTAGGGGGTCAGAAAAGATGCTTATCTGTAAACAAACTGCCACTATCCTTTTCAATAACACGTTGTATATTACAGTTCCATTATGTAACTGACAACGGTAAATGTATCAGATGTTACGGGAATAAATTTAATATTGAGATAGTGTGATAGCTGAATTTAAAGCGTAACTATATTACCCTTTTATTGCAAACGATTGGAATGTTCAAAACATGATAATCAAGTGGAAGCTCAACCATATATCTTTCTAATATTTAGACTTTCCTGGTCTCAATTTAAAAACTTATTAAAACATTGATTTTATCTGTTCTTTTCATAATTCCTGTCATTAGGCGACAACAACAACGACGATGCCTGGCAACGATATTGGAATCATTTACAAGTTTCCTTAAATTCGTATCTCACAATATTCATATGCGATACACTAATAATAAACTTTACAAACATATAGATTTTAAAGCTGCATCAGTTTAAAGAGGCTGAAACAATCCAAGAATCACTTGACAGACATAACTAAAACAAAATCAACGTTGACACCAGGTGAGACCTAATAAATCTGTTGTCGTGTAGGGGCTTAATTAATCGAGCTATCAACGCCTTATTGTTATTTTTAAGAGAATTTCCAGGCGGCTGTCGCCTGTGGACAACAAATATGCTTTGGTTTGTAGGGGATTCGCATAGTTATTGGTGCATCAGACATCAGGTCAGTACAAATGGACTTTAGCAGTACAAAAATAGTCTAGACAGTATGAATACCTTTATTATTAGAAGAACTTATGTTTCTACAACCATTGGCCTTCGGAACTTACCGGTACGTATAGCGTGAAGAATCAGCTATACCTAACACTTCACAACTTTTTCTTCAGGTAAGCAGTCGAATCCGAGAAGACTAGCTTCTTCAGTATGAACACCAGTTTAACCACTTTGACGTAAGCCCTTGTACGTGACTTAACCATGCAGTCCACCAAAAAAAATGCAGTTCAACCGGGAATAGTGCCAAATCCGATTTGGAATGGCACAAAAGGGTTTTAATCGTTCTGCAAGGGACGTCCTTTGCAAGTCTAGCCACCTCCGAGGATCCAGCTTGGAGAATCGGGTTGAAATTATCAATGAGATACGTCTCAAGTTTATCCATAGCGCGATCACGAAATTTCAGTGTTTATCATTGCTATTATAGAAATGATGTTTAATGGCGTCAGAGAAACTCGTCTATGATGGCAGAAGTTGGAGTAACCTAAAAGTCGCTTCTTTGGATACAGAAACGAACACCGACAAGCCTTTCATATCAGACTCAGTCTGATGTATGCATGTATGACAGCGAATACGCCCGTTGCGACCGCAATAAATATTGCGTTTTATTAAGTAAAGCCGCAAAAAATCTTATGTTTTCGAAAATCGCTTAACTTGTCGATGAAACCTGACTGGACCACAATCAATGTTATGACAACAATTATTCCCATTGCCGTAGATATATGTATAGCGAAAGAAAGTGATTTTGATTAAAAAGAATGGAGTTTGTCCATCGAGATGCATAAAATGTTCATTCGCCAAGTAATTCCAACTCAAACCTTCAAAGTGCAGGCAGGTCGCTATGAATGTTTTTCGAGACTGAAATCAGATATATCTTCGACGATTCTTGGTAGAACAGAGCGAAATATTTACGAAACGTCGATGATATTATGATTTGGCTATGCAAACCAAAAAATGTCTTCTAACAGGATGCAGTACACGCTGGGAGGTACCATCGATCTAAAAACGCAGCTAGCGACCGTCGGGTCGAAACTACTCTTCACTGATCATTTTAATAGTTTTAGTCACGACTGTTAATGCCCCTATCATATAACACGTAAATTCTTACCAACTGCTATGGCTATAACATTGAGTGTAAATATACAGATATCATTGTAAATGATATTTGAGTGTAAATATACACATATCATTGTAAATGATATTTATCATTATTTACAACGATACAGCTTTTAAGAAGCATATAATAGTACCAATAATATTTGTGATATATTAGACTTTTGACTGATTTTTGAGTTGCCATCGTTATGATCATAACTGCGCATTAAAAATGCCCTTCACCATAGGAGTGCATCAACATTAGAGCGTTTTCGTTGGCAGACTACTGAGGGATTAATTATTACTAACAATATCCCTGCAATGTTCTAATTTGATTGCCTTTATAACAATACTTGCATGTAAGCTGGCTGAGACCGATCGCCATATATTACATCAAAAAAATGTTCATGCCATGACACCCTATCTAGAGAAAATGTTTGACATAATGGACTTCGTGTATAGTTATGACTAGTTAGAAGATAACATAGTTATAACGTGTCCGAAACGGCTCGTTCTCTAAATCGTGTAGTTCTGAGCGAAAAACACATGAGAATTGTCACGTTCTCATGTTGTTTTTTTTTAGGCCTCGGCTGCGATGGTTGGTGCGATGGGACGTCATCGATTGCCATTGAACCTTATGTCATCGAAAATTACGTTGATTTACTATAATACTAACTTTTCGGTTATTTTGATCGGAAATTGTAGGAATAGATATGCGAGAAGCGTCTATAGATTCAAGTGTTAAACAGGCGCATAACGATTTAGGGCCAAGTGCGACTAATACTCGAAAGACGAATTATAAGGTGAACAGTCCTTTACAATGCTTAAAAATCGAATTACTGTAGTTTGCTAGGAATATAGTTCTGTCTATAAATATGCTGTTTGAAAGATAACTAACTTTGCACGCGATACGGTAAACATCTGTTCTCAATCTCAGGTATCAAAGTGTGCAGCGCTCTCTTTTTTTATTTTTGATTTTTTTTTTTTTTTTTTTATTTTTGATTGGAACGTAGATGTTTGTTGTATTGTGACAAATTACGTGTAGTCAATGTGAAGAACCATCATTAATGTAAAGTCTGCCTGATGCCGCTAAAAGTAACAGAAATATATCAAATAATATCAAAATCGCGTTTTACATGCATTTCTTTTGCACATACATGGGAAACTGAAGATATATGCATAGGCTGTACGGGAGTAATAGGGAATAATATTAGTTTTTCAGTAAAATCATCCAAATATTTTGCTTTAATGACACGTATATTATTCATAAGACAACCTCAGATTCGCAAAAGTGAGTTGGCAACGCATATCAGTTGTACTTCCGGGTACGCTGACGCTAAAATCTGCTTAGAGGAGTTGACTGATGGAACCAGTTTTAAAGCCTATCCGCATTAGTGTTGAACCAATACAGTTGTTACAAAGCTAAATTTGTAAAACACTTCTTATCAGAAGTCTTCTCACGTTTCTCGAAAGTTGGCAATTTCCTATATATTCAACAAATTACAACAATATGTGCATATAAAAAACAACCACTTTTTTATTGAGTGTCGATAATTATTTACATTATTTTCCTTCCATATTGATTTACTCAATTGCTAATCTCGCTTGAAGGTTATGACTGCATTCACTATGACGCCCCAATGACTTACTATTCTTTCTATAATATCTATCCTCAAACGAGAAAAGATTAAACTTAAAACTTCCAAGTTGTTTTTGTAAAGTGCAGCAGCAAAGTATTTAATTTACAGTTGGTAGAACCCGAGTCTTAAAGTACACACTGAGACAGATGTTCAATAAAAGTACTTAGGACCCGCCGTCTGCAAAACTTGTTAACTTCCTTCAAATTCTTAGATTGAACTCGGCTAAAAAGTCCTAATTATAAAACTGGTTCGGCGGCAATAAGTTGCACTACAAAGCATCAATGTCATTAACGCTGTTTCGTCAATTATTCTATTTATTACATTCCTATACCCTAAACGCAGTTTGGTGTAGCTTAACGCCCAGTTTCATTTCACAATCTCTCAGTCACCCAACATGTTTTTCCGGATTATGACAGTCCGTACCCAATTATGTTCAATCGGAACGCGATAAATTGGCCATGATTGCGGTATGTCTAATTCGCGCAAATAAATTGGAAATTTATACTGTACTTTATCCGTAATTTATACTAATTGACTTACATATTTCGTGATGATGATAAGCTGCACACTTCAACATGATACTGCATCACCTGAATTACGACTTCATTTTAGAAAATGAGCCTAACAGCCATAGAGGAAACCACGATATCAGTGCACCATTCATCATTCTCTATTGCACGTTGAGCATCGTCTTGACTGCCCGAACTATATCATCTTTTTGAGGCAAAGCCCTGACCTCCAGACTTGCTGTATATGGCATCGGAACATCAGCACCCGTAAGCCTTTAATAGCGCGCACGAAACAGACGAGCGAAATTAACATTATGCATACTGATACATAATAAATGTCCCTGTGATGGTTATCCTTTCAGTTAAACCTTGTAATCTAGGTTTGACTTGGCCCAATAAACTATAGTTATTAAACCATTAAAATAGTTCAGAAGCAATGCAATACTGGACATAAAACTCCAGATTTCATCTTTAAAATACAAGATAAATAAACCAAGAACACAGAGCCATGTATGCCCAATATTCATTGTATATTAAAGAAGCATGTGTTCAAGGTTACTACATCTTTTAAACATTTTTAAAATAAAAAAAAGTAAGTGAAAACGAACCTAATCACTGGGGCATCCAAGTAGTCGAAAACCGGACCCTCTATTAACCTAGCACTAATTTCAGCTCCGACTCCGGAGAAGGACCATCCACCCTCGACAGTTACACACCGATGTGTCTTCATTACGGACTGCGCAATCGTCACGAAGTCCAACGGTCGAATCGATCGAAGATTGATCACTTCGCAGTCGATACCAGCCTAAATGAACCATAAAGTAATCAGTTAATAATCAGGTGTTATTTGTCTATTCATGACTGTGGCAATATATACAAATTACAATTTAACAGCTAGCAACGTTTTCCTCAATGACCACAATCCATAGCGCTCACGTGCGCAACCCATTCTCATACTGTTAGATATAAGCGATAACACTACTTTATGGCATCGTGAACTCTAGAACATAACTACTGGACATAAAAACACTGTTTCAGGGCGATTTTGTTACAAGAAAAAATACCCCCAGAGTGGGGAATTACATCAAAGGATATAGTAACTATGCTAATGGACAGACCCACATTTGGGGGTTGCATGCCTATAGGATCAAACGCGTGTTTTCCACGGCTTCTCTCGTAGCATCCAACAAGACTTCAGAGACTGTTCAAAGTGAAAGAAAGGCTGGAGGTCGGCTAAAAAGCATGCAGAGGACAAAGTAGTAGGACTAGGATACCTAGACAATTATTTAGGTCATAATCTGGCTGGGGTCCAAGTAAATATTTGTTGCTAAATTTCAATGATATCGGTAAAATGTTGGAACAAATGAGTTTAATAGTTGATATCGTTTAGCAACTTACGCTTGCGAGCTCGTTGGCAGCCTCAAGACACGTTCCAACGGGTTTTGAATGAGCAACTAATGTTACAGCATTGCCTGTGCGCTCGATCTTCGCCTGAAAAAAGTTACATGCTGACGTTCGATCTAATTCACATAATAGGTATGCAATATATTAACATGGGCCGACATAAATATATGTAGGTTTCAAAAAAACAAAATATTTTATAAATGCATGCTTGGTGCTTTAAAATAGGAGATTAGGGGACATGGAATATAATCATATATGAATATACCAGGTATTATTTTAATTCTAAAACATTTTGATTATTCATTTGATTGTTCATTACCTACGTAAACATAATAAAGAAATAAGACATTATATAGTTAGCGATGGCTTGAAGTGCTGACACACTAATTAGAAAAGGGTAAGAACGATTACACTACAACGTAGCAATTCTTCCAAATCGACATCACTATATTACATTTAAGTCAACGCTGGCGCAATACACTTTAATTAATCTGAACTTTAAATTTTCTATATATATTAAACCTTTAAAGCTATCGCTGAGAATTTCCTTTCCACTATGTAGATTTCCATGCAACACTCGCGACAAAGAAATTGTCAATAAAATAAAACGAACTTGATCAAAAAGCGCTTGAACTATTTTTAACGTCGCTTCTTTTTTTGTAATACGTACTTTTCCAATGGGTACAACAAAATCTTTAGACATGGCTTCGCTTGACATGTCGAACGCCACTCCATACAAAAGCTCATTTTCCAGAAAGACCACCGGATCATTGTCACGGATAGCCGCCTGAAATTCGATGATAAATGACAATGTCTAGAGGAATCATAAAAGCTATGATAAGGTGTACCGCTTGGAAATGAAAATATAACTTGATTGCTTTATTATTTCGGCTTTTCACATTTATGATTAACGCAAAAGTTTTTTTGATAACTTGTTATCCATAACAAGTGTTTAGTGCTTATTCCATAGCGTTGAACTTACTATTAACGCAGTGTTATTCGATTTCAAACTTAGAAAACGTTATTAAATTGTTGTTCTGTCCTGGCAAAGAACTTCAAAGTGCGGGATACTAGACAAATAGATCAAAATAATTGTCAACAAGCAGTACTCGTCATTAACATGTTCTTTATGAAGTTTAAAAGGGTTATAATAATGCAAATCACTTATCGTGTGGAAAACTTGTGATAGAAAATGCACACCAAAAGCGTACGTTTACCGTTAGGCAAGGGAAAAACGTACAGTGAATATCCTTAACATTTAGCGTTTTCATTGATTTATTCTTTTTAAACAAACGAGCCTACCTTGAGGAGACCCTTTGCATCCTCGCTGCTGTATGGCGATAGCACTTTGAGACCAGGACATTGCCCGTACCATGCGGCGAAACACTGCGAGTGCTGAGCAGCGACACCTACAGCTGCCCCATTAGGACCCCGAAACACGATGGGTACGGCGACTAATCCTGCGCTCATATAGTAAGTCTTCGCTGCTGAATTAATGATATGATCGATGGCCTACAACGAAACGTGCAAATAAATCAAACAGCAAATATAACCTTTACTACAGGCTCTGTATGGCTTCTCAGTAAACGTGCCTTCAACTATTGCCTAGCCGTAACGCATCCATATACCACATTGCGTGGCAGACCGCGCACTGTTCGAGAGAAATATTTAACACCCGATTGCTAGTAGCCAACTAATTGTGTCGTATCAAGATTATTTGACGTATGCACTAGATTTCGTACTTTGTATAACATCGAAGGATCGAAACAAATCTAGAATTTCATATTAATTGCCCGAATGTTCCTCACTTCTAACCTGCATAGAAAAGTTAAACGTCATAAATTCGCAAATGGGCCTTAGTCCGACGAAAGCTGCGCCCACAGCCATTCCGCCAAAGCCGATTTCAGTGATAGGAGTGTCGATTACACGTCGGTCTCCATATTTCTTCCATAATCCACGAGACACCTACGTTGTGGAACGTAGAAAGTTAAATTTTTTTCAAACGCTAAAGCATATTTTTTTGATTATCCTCGCAATATAGTTTTCCAACTGTAACTAAAGCACGAATAAAAACATTCAGTACACACCTTGTATGCTCCATCATACATTGCGACCTCTTCACCAAGTATGAATACCTGAAATGATAAAATTGCACACGATGCTAGTACGAAAAATTAGATCTCTTGGTATTTAGTTACTTTTTGATAGAAGAAGAAGAGAGAAGGCCATATCTAGGCTTATGTATTTTGGTGAGTGATATTTTTCAACTATTGCATAGAATCTTTCAGTCGGAATATAAGACAAATGGCGACGCAGTCTCATATTGCTGTTTGGTAAATGTAGCGATTAGAGTCGAAATTAAATTTAGATAGAAATTACTAATTTCTGTCTACTACTAGAAGCATTGGAAAGCGGGTCTATCTAACTAAAACAGCTTCCTTAAACTATATGGACTCGGCTGATCTTTTCAAGGCGGTTTCAAGCGTATTGTACGAAGATTTACTGTTACTTGCCCCTAAAGGGCAAAGTTCGTTGTTTTTCGTTGTTTTCCATGCACTGTGATGTTCACTTGATTGGTTCTAAATTCAGATCAGCAACTTCCTTTTCATCTTCCATTTACGTTTAACAACACGGCTGCGTCGCCGCACCAAAGCGATCACGACCATGGTCCATGCTGGTATATTATTAAATAAATAAATGAATATCTTTGCTAATAATATTAATAATAAAAATTCTGTTGCGTGAACAAATGTGTTACATAAATACTTTAAACTACATTGTGGAATAAGCTAATAGGTAACACTGATCGCCATTCGACGCTATTCTACCTTTAAAAAGGCAGAATGAAATATATTTACTATCAAAAAAAACAGCGTCGGGCAAAGCTCACGAAGAAGCTGTAGTAACGGCAAACCTTTTTTTTTTTTTACTAAATGTTAAAAAAATCCGTTAGGAGGTGAGTATTGTGAAAACTAACACAGGCAACTTGTATCTTCGTTTGCCTTGTTCCCCTACAACGGATATATCAATTTTCAGAGCTAAATATTGGGTACGGGCTAGGCTGTTCAGGCTTGTCATTTATAACAGTCAAGTATCCCACTTTTTTTTTTTAATATTTACAATTATAATAAGGATTAGTATATTATAAGATAAGAAAAATTAGTGCAAATGGATCAACTTTCGTTTGAATGAACGTTTATTAAGGGGAAGCTTCAATGGCCAAACGTGATTTGTATTCTCTGCTGAGTTAATAGACTGTCAATAAAGTTCATTCATTTAGTAGTATTGATCGTATTACCTTTTAGTTATCCAGACTAGTGCCCAGACTTCCTTGTGGTCTTTTTTTTGAGTCAAGCTGTTTTCTAATTGTCTTCTATTTATTAAATTACAAATAGTAGCTTTTATTTATTAGGCTTTCCTATTCTAGACCGCTAGGGTTTCGGTGCAAAGAGTTAGGTTTACAACTAGCATTGAGATACAATACTCATTTTTTGGCTTCAACTATAAGAAAACCCTAATAGATTAAAGACAGTGTTCAATATTTTATATTTCTCAACTGTTTACAATTATCGTTTCTATTGTACTTCAATTCTTAGTAAATTCCATTGAGTCGATCGACAGCAGACAACTTTGACAATGCAACTACAAGGAAAACACCTCAAATGATGGATAATGAAGACAATTCAACTACTCTCTACAGACAGTTTTATACTCTTTGCCATTTTTATCCATCTAAGGGTTACTCGCCAGCTAAAGTTTCAGAAACTTAAAATTTTCTGGCCCAAAGCAACCCATGAAATTATCAAACACAATTCGAGCCCGCACTATCTATTCGCAAAAATAAGCCCTCCATAACAGAAACAGGATAACATTTTCATATATTCGCTGTAATTCGGACATATGATAAATTCATTTGTTTTCCATAGCCCCATCTATCAATAATAGAGGTATGATATCGTACCTTGTCATCACGCTCCATCTCCTCGTCTATAGCTGCGTTGAGAGCATCTCGGACAGTCATCTGAGCCGATGCCACCCGAGAGCTTGTGCCAAACTGGCGTGTAACCGCGCGCAGGACTGAACATCGAATCAGACCAGCCATTTTTGTATTTTCCCTGCTTTCTTGTGACAACCTCACTAATAAATATGTCAAAATGTAATGTCCATCTATTTGACACACTCCCCTGGAAACGACGACTGGCTTTGTTGTCTGATAGATATCAGATAGATAAGCAGGCTCCACGACACATCGAGCATACACACACGCACACAGACAGCCAGCCAACCACCGGCCGGTCAAAAGAGTCAAGAGGTTTGCGCGGCACTAGATGGCTGATGCAGCCGTGAAACGATCGCGCCATATTCAAGAGGGAACTTTAGATTGTGGGTGCGAGTGAAAATAGGCGCTATTGAGCGGCTTGTAGCTACGTTCGTTAAAATCGAATATCAAGTTTATATTCGAGCCGCACCGTCTGCAAACTGCACAACGCAAACTATCACAAAATAAAACAATTTACGATTTTTTGTCGACTGATACAACATTAGTGGTGAACGTATGCGAGGCAGAGTGACTAAAGTTAGTTAGAAAGCTGTACCGTAATATTGTGTAAATTAGAACTTGCTGAGTTAGTCTATACTAGAGGAACTACATATTTTGGTTACCCTGTACTGTTGTACGAGTTTGCACGGGCTTTTACAAAAATAATTCTGCAGTCTTTAAAGAACTAAAAAAGAAATTCTTTTTTTAATACAATATGCTTTTTTGCCATCTAAACGCAACTTTTCCAGATATAGACCGCATCATCTCTTCAGTTTTGGAAACTGTTTCCAATTCCAAAAACTATTATTTTCATATTGGCAAGTTAAAATAGTAAAGCTTTAGTGAATAATGTGACTCACTCTCAGCATAGGTAATTGGGTTATCTGAGTACAAAAACACATATGAAATGTGTATAAGTCATTCCCGTGCATTTTGCTACGCTACTCCAACTAGACGGTGATGGCTTAATGTTCTCTTATTTTTTCCAGTACTTTTGCTTCGAATATTGGTCCGACAAATAGACGAGTTAGCCGAGTTTGGTTTTAAATCTTATAAATTCTCTTTTATTTTGTACGTATTATTTTATACGCGGTTAACCAAATCTGATATTCAAGGATGTTCCCATATTTTCGTGTTGACGGCTATTTGCAAGAACCGGCTGCCATTACAATTAAAAGTGATAGGTGAAGCAAATCAAGCACGGTGTGTCTTGTTTTTTTCATTGATGGCCTGGTAACGTTATACTGCGCAACGTCTTATTAATAATCCGATTGATGCTCGGCGTCAGACGTCACATCGTATCTACGCCGGCCGACGGTGAATGGTTAACAAGAAAAGATAATCTACAGCAACATCTACAATGTGGCATGCTACTTGCTAACTGAAACTCCAGAAGATAGAAAAGGTGTACGTATATTCAAAAGTATAAATAGGTACCAGTAGTTCTTCCATAGGCTTTCGCTTTGTGATAATGACTCGGACAATGGTTAGTCTAAATTGGAAAAAGTTCTTCCTGTTTTTATATGGCACTCGTGCATTTTCCCACAAGCTGCTATAGAAGTCAAAAATTTTCGTACAGATTTCAGATACGAATGATTCTCGGTATTGCACGTATACAATTCAATATTCTTCAAAAAGGCGGTGAATAATTAAACTTAACCATCTTACGCTACACTCAGCGCAAGCAAAATCAGAAGATTTTTATTCGTTGGTCCTGGTAGTTTCCATTCAACTTGATGTATTACTTTTTCAACAAAACGGCTTATCTGTAATATAAAACTCTATATTTTCCGTTAAAACTCCTTGACCACTTAATAATCTCCGATAGATTCCATTTAGTGCTCCAAATGAGTTGCTTAGTTAAATCCTTCTAATCTGATTGAACACACGCAAATAACCATTATAATTAACAATCTATCCACTAGGAAAATACACGTTTATGCAGCACATTTGAAGAGAAATAAAGAACGCGATTATTATTTTTTCAGTAATACAGTTACACTCTAGCATTGTGGTGTCCGAGATAGTACGTCTTTAATAATCGACCACTTCAAAGCACGGCTGTTATACAAAAAAAACTTTATATTATTTGCCAGTGTTCTCGGAGCAGACCACTAGTTTTTCTCATAATATGACATTTATTACCGTTAGAACTTTGCATTTCTATGTCACTGCATAAGTAGTCAGCTATTTAGAATCAAAAACAAGTGAAACCTAAATAAAAGCACGGGCTTTCCTAAAGTTTGTATATTTATTTATGAATACAAATACTTATGATAAATAAATTGACATTGGTAGATATCCGACTGTTTACATTACATCCATACATTATAATATACCTGCTTCAGGCATAGATAAAAAGCGGGCCTCTTATCATATAAAGACCTTTTCAAAAAACTCATATTTAACGACTTCGGCATATCTGGATCGACATGTGTTGAAGACAGTTACAGGATTTGGTATTCACGAATTGTTTACTGCTTAACCAACGCTGCTACAGAGAAGTTGAGCACATCAGGCGTTGACGTTATGTACTTTTTACATACGTCAGCTGCGTCTTTCAAAAATGTTGCCTCTGACGACAAACCATGTTGAATTGGACCCGACTTCCGTCCGTCAAGTTCGTAAACATAACCATCGGCGAGAACGATAGCAACGAAATGCAGGTCGAGTTTGTCATCTATATTCGGTGTCGCCGTCTGACCTTGATGTGCGAAATTCTCATGAATCTGTCAGATTTTTACATGGTATCGGTGAATTTTAGTACGCATTGAAAAACGGCTGTATAATGCTACAGCAAATATCAGAATTACAAAGATGTACATTGTTATAACTGATGCAGGCGAAACTTGCGTGCTTCAGTTTTTGCGCTATTCAGGACAAGTTCTTAGTTCATACTCCAAATTCCTAGATTTCTCCTAAATAGCGCTTGCTTGAACCAGCTTAATTGGCTAACAAATCGTTATGTTTTAAACGACCTACCGGGGCCACATCTTATCATTTTTTAGTTACGCCGACCGTGTCGCACTTACATAGCTGATGCGACGGGCGTCGAAATATCAAAACTAATAATAGCCCACTAGTATATGTTTAAACCATGATTGGGATCACCATCTCATAGGAAGATTTAAAATTTACCTCTTTGATATCCGAGTTATCTTCGAGTAGTTTGGCCTTCCCTTCAGGAGATTTGTCCTTGCCTGCTTTTAGAAAAACATCCAGCGGGCTCCCCTCAACTACCGGAACCTGTGTAAAGGTAAGCTTGATTAGTCAAATCATTCTTTCCAAATGCATCTTACGTGCCACATGAGCTGAAGCAGCCTACCACAGGCGTTTCCTACAACAACGACAACTAAGTCGGCAGAAGACTAGGAAAAAGTAACTCTACATCATATGTCGTTGCTGATTCGTACCTAATCCCATATAGATGCACCTGAAGTAAAAATAGCTACATCTTAAATCTCTATATTCCATGAAAGAATCAGGACAAAAGAATTTCTTTAATTTAATTTGGCCTAGAAAGAAATTCGAATCTTCTATTAATCTGAATCGTACACGTTACCTTTGAGTTGGCAAGCGCATGGAGCAGTCCTATTGTTCCACAAGCGTTTTGGATTGTTTGCTTCATGAAGAATACCTTTGACTCTGAAGCTTCAACTTCTGTTCCGCCACCACTGGCTGGTGCACCGCTATTAAGTGGGAACAGCAACAGCAGCGCTGCGATTGGCTGAGGGATAAACGCTAGAAGCTCGTTATCCAAACCGAAAACGTCTACAAGAGACCACTCTTTCGAGGCTCCAAGAGAGTGAATGTACTTTGTCATAACGTCGGGGTTCGACTCCAAACCTAACCAGCGAATAGCCATAATTATATATGCCTGCAACACCAGTTGAAAAAAATGTCATTAATGATTTCATATTATTAAACTATATTATATAAAGGTGCTTAGTTATAAGAAAACTTGCTTTACAGAGAAGTATAATAAACGATCTAAAATGCCTATCACTCTCAGCGGAGCCCAGCATTACCCACTCAGTTATTATTGGCAGGCCATGACAGAATCATTGCATATCCGTTAGATTGTTCATTGTGTTCGTTATTCATTAGGTTTCATCTGGATTAAATCCTCATCAAATCTCAACATAAACTGGTTCGAAAAAATGAAATTGTATACTTATTGCGTAACAATCATGAATGTCCAAGACGAACAGTCATGGAATAAAAACATCATAATTTAAAAAAAATGAAAGTATGATAAAAAATTTTATCTCACAAACTTTACCACAAAAATAGAGTGCTAATTAAATGTGATAAAAATATGTATGTGGTACCGGATCCTCCTGGGGATAGAGATAACAGTTGCTTCTAGCAGTATATATGGTGAGCTATTAATATAACTCGATTAATTTGATGAATTAGGATGCAATTTTAGAAAGGCCACACAATCAGGCCTGCAGACGAGAAACCCAAAATCTATTCAACCGATCGCTTGCGAATGCGTCTTCTTGAAAGGTTTACCCCATTTTAAGTAACACAGAAGTTTGCAGTGCTTTAAATGGTCGCTTGAAACTTAATCCAACGTAACTAGTGCGTGTGAAAATTCAATAAACACGTTTTTATTTTTCGAAATTGTTCGTCATGATAATTTAATACTTACTACACGATTCGCGCTATGTCGGCAACTATGAATCTGGTTGCCTGAGGGGAATCATATTTGAAATCAATTTTATATATATTTGAAGTAACTGAATATATTACGGTAAGAGGAGCAAGAATATCGGATTACATGACAAATGCATTTCTCGAAGTGTTATAAGACCTCACTATTATTAGTAGATTCATTTTCAACGTATTTGACTTACGTTGTTGTCGTGTATCTCAATACTAAAGTGAATGTCTTTTTTTTACGATTATCCTAAGTCCAATTTTAGCGACACACTTTTCTCTATTGCTGCTATATCGATGAATCAAGAGTTCCCTATCGCCTTTTGAGCCGGTCAGTCGATGTCTCTCAGTGAGTGCTATGGCCGGTTCGATAGGTGTCGTCCCTGTGTCGATAGGCCCGCTCCCTCTGTTTGTTTCTGATCTGGCGTTAGCAGACGACCGCACATTTTGCGCGGATCCAACTAGTCCGCGCGCGGAAACGCATCGAATTCGCTCAGACTTCATGTTGTGGGCGATATTTGAAAGACTATTATCTAACTCCCGCAATCCTATTTACTGAATAAGAAAAGCTTTCACATATTAGGCTATCTGCAATATATATGAGACGATACAGCGTGACTTTGTGTTGAAGAGGACGAACGTATCTGTGTAGGTGTCATGCTAGTCTGCATCTACGGCTGTAAATATGAGACTAGGTGTAGCACGCTTCAAATGTGTATATTTATTTTATTAGAATCAAAAGTGTTCTTTTTTTAGTAGTTTGTTAAATCACTAGTTGAAGGAAAAAGTCTAAAATTTTGGCGTGATTAATTATCATATGTGATAGATGTTGTTTTAGTTAGTTTCTCGTAACTATTTATCAGCAATGGCTGTAAGTGTTTAATTCCGCTGTACTTGACTAAAATATCGAATAGAATTTGTCTAATCATTGTAAAAATCATTAATAAGAAAAAGAGAACTTTTGAAAAGCTTTTGAGTTCAAATAAATCGTTTGCTCTTTTTAAACCTAATCAGGAGGATGGACCCTTTCTGTGCTTATAGTTCAGATGGAATAAACAATTGTGTACTCTTTATAGTAACTCTTGAGAAATGTGGAAAACAAGAGTAGTGTAGACTAAATGCATAGGAACTACATAAACGATATCGCCATCGTTGGAGCGACACGAGTTGGACTCAATATAGGATCTAGAAGAACTATTAGCGTCGTTGTTGGTCACGAAGACAGCATAAAACATTACACGGTAACGGAGCAAACATCCGACACTAAACCGTTCTTGAACTCGGGAGCTCGCGCTCGAAAAGACTATTACGTCATTTTTCCTTCCGTGATATTATAAACGTATAGCTGGTAAATTGTTAACAAAAACAAATGAAATGGAATTTAGTGAAATAAAGGGGGTGAAAGAAGAGAGTCGAGTAAGTAGAACTAACACAACGAAATATAAGTTCCTACTGAGTTCAGAAAAAGACGAACCGATAAAGAGCATAATTGTGTTTAAATTTGTTAAATTTGGATGGTTAATTAATAATATAATGATGAATTATTTAAATAAGTTAAGACATAATGTTGAGTAAAAGAAAGAAGGTTCACGGCTTTCGTCAATAAGGAATCTGGGTCGTTAGGCGAATTGGCGAGAAGTTTGCTTGAGGCACGCATGAGCCTAAGAAACATTTGGTGCTCTCTTCGACGCATCGAGGCGGAGTACTGCTAAGTACGTATTTAAAGTCTTACAAAATTAACATGAAAGTGAGGCACTAGTGTGGGGTAAAGATTTTAGTTACAATTCGTTTACGGCAAGCTCTTGAAGTGTGTTTATATGCACGACTGGATTTCAGATAGTATTACACTTTGCTGCTGGTAACTAGTCAAAAACAAGGCTACTTGAATTTAATTTTTCCTCTAAAGTACTATAATTGGTTATGTGAAAATATTTTTACCGTTTCTAGTTCATTGCTGCAGTATGAACGTTTACTGCTGGTTTACCCAATTTTTTTCAGGAGATCGTCGATGATAAGAAGGATAGTGGACCAACGGTCTTTGGTCGCCGCCTAAAGGATATCCCATGTGCTAAGCAGTGCTTCCTTCGAGGCATCGGTGGTGGTTTAGGACTCGGAATCCTTCACTTCATGTTTACTAGTAAGTTTAACCGAAAGTGGTCTTCTACATAAGTCATTGAACTTGTGAGTCTGTCAATAAGGATACAAAAGTGAGTTGACAGTACTGGTAACAGTGCTGAGGTTCATGGAGTATAACCGAAACTAAGTATATGGAGAGTTTTAGTAGATAATGTTATAAATCTGTTTTATCGAATCAGAAATTATGTTTTTTGCAGGCAACACGAAATGGTCGACCCACGTTGCCGTATTATCATTTACGGGTATAGGATTAACTGAGTGGTTTTACTGCAGGTGAGTAATAGGGCGATCGTTACGAGTAGTTTGACAATGTAAGCAAATTATCGATAGATAGTTGAAACTCTATCAGCTTCATGTTTTGTACCATACATCAGTAATAGGAAGTGTTGAGTCCAAAGTAAGGCTTCCGAATCGATCTTTTGCGAAAAAAAAAAAAACAGATTTTAGTGTTGGCACCAGAAGGGCAGCAGATATCTAGCGATCCATATCGTCATCCATCTCATCCAATCAATTAATTTCAGATATATGTGGTCAGTGCGAAGATTTGAACGAGAGAAGCTGAATTACGCAATAGAGCTCAAAAGAACCTACGAAGGAACCGAAAAGGCTTCCCTATTTGAAAAAACGGAGTAGTAGTGCAGTCTACACAGATAATCTCAGAAAAAAATAGTTATATTAACAGGTGTGCAATTACGCATGTAACAAATGAATAAATGCTATAAGTATTTGTAAATCGATTGAAGCGTTTAATGAGTCTAATTTCCTTGATTGCAGAAACTCATTTCATTAGTCCTTTAGCGGAAACGTTAATATCTTAGTTCTGTCCCTGTGATAGTGCAGTGACAACGCGCGTATCCATTAAACTTAAAAGCACATGGCGGTTTAGGTTCAAAGCGTTGATTAATGCTACTTCGGTTCAGCTGTGTGTTTGGCAACATGAACGAGTTTCCGGGCTTCAGTAACAGAAAAAAATGTAATTTCAATATTAAATATGTAGATTCCTGCTAGATTTGTTGAAATTGTGTCCTGTGTACAGTTGTCTTGCATGGTATGATTACGAGACAGTCGTATATGCAATAGTATTTCAATACAACCTCTTTGTGAATATGAGTGAACAAGAATTCCTAGGATAAGGCAGATGGACAATTCCGCAAGACATTTACCAGTGTCATCGGCAACAGGTATAAGCTTCAGCGGATTTTGAACCCACTGGCGGAGTCGTGGGAATATTTAAATTACTTTAAATAAAATACTAGGTATTTACTAGAGGATTTTTTCGAGCATTTGTTTTATGTTGATTCTGAACATAGTAATTTCTTCTTATCGAATTATGTTATGTCTTGTAAGCACAAAGTCATGTGACTATAATTTCCCGGTTTACATTCGAAGACGCAGCTCAGCTGATAAGGTAATAAAGGCACAAGTGCATGAGAATGTACAACTCGTATTTATTGTCATAATGCTCCATGGTTAGAAAAAAAGTCATTTTACTCGTACTTGCTGCATTATGTGTTTGAACTGTTGTTCGTTAAATTTTACAAAATTCAAGTAAAAAACAAGGGCGTCCAGGTTCCTGATTTTCTATAATTATATAAAATGTTTGCGTAAATTTTTGATATATGTTCTTATCAACATTTCCAAGTCGCATGTCAATACTAAAATTCGTGCACATATTCTAACTAGAAGAACTGGCATTAACTACAGGAAATACATTGCCAACTATATAGCAGTTATTTGTGAATAATTACTATATAATTAACAATATATAAAGTGATCGCAAGGATTTTAGATAACGGTTTCGATGACAATGCACACCCGTTAAAGAATAACGGGGCATACGAAAAACAACAAGATGTTATTTCCTTAGTTTATTGATAAGACTAGGAAATTTACTTCATATTGTGTAGCTTTCTTGTGAAATGATTCCTTCACATAAAATAAGCGGGATAAATGCTCCACGTGTGGAGCCGCCAATGGTACCAAGGTGAATCCAGGACTCTCAAAGGTATTCATACCGTTCCGTAAAAAAAAGGACATGGGAAATGCTTAAAATAGTTATGTCAACAAAAAAAACAAGAAGTTTATTAAGTGTATTAAAAAAAACGATAAAAATTCCTGAAAGGGTGATAAAACGGCCTTGACAAACGGCTGACACTCTTATTTCTATAACTCTTATCCATGACGATTAGGAGCTCGAGTATCATCTAATAAACAGAAATAGTTTACGAAGCTTGAAAGTTACTTAACGATATGCTAAAGATTGTTGTTAGGGGCACTGCTTTTGTATGGCCAGACATACCCGAATCAAGTGGAAGTAACATGCTCTTGTGGTGACTCAAAAAGGTCGTTTTTAATACAAGTTTTTAATGATAGATTGGAACATGGCTACTTCCAGTTTGTTCTATCATTTCTTTACTGTTTCTTTACTTCTGTATATGATCTAAAAGTATTCTTTTCTTTTCGAAGTCATTTGTTATTTCATTACGCAGTGAACGGAATTTCATCTCCAGGCCAAACCCCGAAAATAAAGGGTCCAAGTGAAAAAGTATATCTCCCACAAACCCTAAGTCGCCCTTAGTCGGGTTCAAACAGCTGTTGAAGTAACACGGGATATTTCTGACGTATACAGCGAGGATTCTATAACTGAGAGAACTGCTCCGAATCAGTTTTCGAAACTCAAAAAGCATACTAGAACTGGAAGATGCAGTTCATTTCGGTCGGCAATCTGAGATCGATGAAGACCCACTGAAAGCATTTTCAAAGAATTCGTGAATTGAGTGATAAAATCAACTTCAGTTATATGACTGTCGATAAGCACCTTAGATCTAACAGATTGGTTAAAAAAAATTAGGAGAATGGGTGTTTCATGGACTGAGTAATCATCACTGAAAGACACGGTTTCTGATCATCTTCCAACTTCCGCCCGGCACCAAGTAACAAGAAGCCATAATCGCATGTTTCTGCGAATTGTTACCCAGCACCACAAGAAGTATCTTCACCTTGATATAAAGCAGAAGAACAATAAATAATTCCAGAAAATACATCCAGGGTCATCCCAAGGAGATGATGACACGCATCTGGCGGAACTGGAAGAGTTTTTTGTATAGGGAAATGCTTGAGAAAAACAAGGCATTCAGTAAGGGTTTTTATATGGCTTAGTCGAATAGAATGAATGAAACTATCCAACAGAAAAGACCTGAGAGGCAAAACAAAATGTTTCTCCTCAACCACAATGCCAAAGAGCATACGCCGAAGAATATGGAGTTCTGATTTAAACGCGTGAGTGGAAGGTTGTTTTGTACCTGTCATTATACCCCTCACTCCGATAAGCACTAGCAAATTAAATAAGTAATACTACAGCTGATAATGGAGTCTCAAAGCCTTGGTGGACCAGTTTTTCAACACCAAACCTGAAAACTTCTGACGGGAGGGAATAAATGAACGGGTGGACAAGTTGAATAAGTTTACAAAAAGTCAATAAATACTCGAGTACTCAATAAATTCATTCGTTACTAAAACTTATCTTTTAGTTATGATGCGTCTTTTATTAAGCTTTACTTAATGATGCAACTTCATGAATAGTTAGCGAATAACTATTCATCAAGTTGCATACATATTCATGAAGAAACAGGGTTGTTATATCGATTAGCACCTTGAGATTAACAAACTTCTTTCTGCATTTCCCAAAGGTTGAATTAAACTTTCCAAAATAGAGGATTGAACTTGTCTAAGACTTTTCGTATTTCATCGCAAATGTTGTCTAGTATATGTGGATGATAGGGCTTGAACCAGCGACCCTTTGAATTTTTAAGCAGAACTTAAATAGGATTGATATAAGTAAATAGGATATTTATGTCTTAAAAATATCAAATTATTTTCCTTATTTTAAATAATGATCGCTTTTGTTTAATTTGACTTCCCGTCGTTTCAACGACAGTCAGCGTTCGGCTTCTGTCAAAGCCCCGCTAGTCATACTTGAATCCGCTGTGTGGTTATTCAGCGCGTCCCTTAACGTCCAAAGTGCTGCTAGCGGCTTTTCCTATCTGTATCGGCTGCCACTGCCACCTCATCGTCTGCTGAGTGGTTTCGATGTTTTGAAAACATCTGATCAGCTTTATCATTTGCTCGGTGAATTGCACATTTTCGGTGTTCTACAGTGAGAAATTAGTGTAAGTTTCTACTGTCCGTAAAGCTCTTCTGCATACATGATTGGGATAAACTACGAGTCTTCTTTTGCGCTCAGACTTCTTGAGTAGTCTAGGAACGAACTAATTCTGTAATAGCGATTTTATGTTCGTTTTCGAATGCCAAGCTCCAATGTCACTTGTCCCAGATGATCGGCACGGGTAGGCATCCTTTGAACTCTGTGCTATCTCTCCCTGGAGAAGTTTTTGGTTTCAAGTAACGAATGGAGGTGATGCTCAAGCCATAGTTTTATCATAGGGAGCAACTTTCGGTACCGCGAACTAGCACGATGTGTTGCTGGCATACATTTTACGTGTACATACCTATAGTTGAGACCTTTTGTGCGACCGGCATTAACGGCTTGTCAACGACCCACTTTTTCATGAAGTACAGTATAACTGTCGCTTCGACATGTTTTAATGTCAATGTTCGTGAACGTTAATTGACTTAGACAAATTCATAGTATTTGGAAGATAGGTATTACCTTGGCCTTTCCTCCAGACCACCAGAATGTTTTTTAATAGTTGGGCAACTAATGGACGTGTTTATCAGGGAGCCAAATAATTAAGCTTATACTTCCAGATTCTGTATTGTCGCCGGCTTGCAATGTTTCAAATATCCTAGAAGGTGGACTTGGCTTTTTGGAAATTCACAAATATTCTGTACTTGAGGAAGTGCGCGGTGATAGTCAACGCTCATGATCTGTTTTGACTCTTTTGTTGAAAACAATACAATTATATGCATAATGCGTTCAAACATTAATTTGGTGAATTTAAGACTAGCTTTTAACAATGTTTCTAAGCATGAAGGCAGTGTAGTTCTGCCTGAAACTCAACTGCTATTTACCTCAAATAAAGTGGCGCTTCATTGATGACTCTAGGCAAAATATAAACACAATTTGAGCGATTAGTTATATTTATAAAGATATGAGCTATTGCGTAAAAGAACTGCCTACAAATAATTACCGTACATATTAAAACAGGATTTCTGCATTTAAATATACGCGTAATAAATATTGTAATAAAGCAGAATCTCTATAATAAAAAAAAATGCGTCATCATAATAAAGCATTCGTTTCACAATGTCTACATTTTTGAAACAACTAATATGTGAGTTAAATAAGGGCAGGTCTTCGAATGGCTCGTAAATGGCGCGTAAAAAAAACTAGTAGACTATTCTAAACTAGAAAAAACATGTGAGAACTAAAATATCTGGTTAATCGTATAACGCCTGTTAAACCCTTTGCAGTTTTTGTGAAGCGTCGTCATCACCATGGTTGAATCAATGGAAGTGGATTCTGCATCGGTTCCAGAGGAAACGCAGGATGCAGAGGCAGCCACTATCGATGGTAAGCAGACGTCAAAATTGACAATATATTTATACCTCAAAAAAAGGGGTATACGTTACACTCGCTGCATAAGTAATGGTTATGTTATTAATCAGCTAAAAATTAAACGATTTAGCATAGGTATAGGAGGTAAGAGGTAAATGAACTATAAACGCCGATCTAAACAGTATGTGTCCTTCGTGTTTAACAGTTGAAGCAAATTAATATGACATACGTCCGCCTATAGTTTAAATTTATGGCTTCATTTCTTACTATCATATTCTTATGTTCGCAGAATTGAAGGAACACACAGCGCACATACAGAAGGCCGTTGCACAGAAAGAATCTCGTTTCATTCTACGAATCCTTCGGCTTCTGCCAGCCACACGTAAAAAGTTAAATTCAAAGCTTCTACGTAAAACAATTAACGGGTTCTACACGCACGATAAGATGCATCGCGAAGTGCTCCTTTCGTTTGTAGCGTCTGATGCCGAGGATGCTGATGACACTGACGCAGCCCAGAATCGGTAAACATAGAAGAAGATATGTGATTTCAGTTGTACAAGGGAAGCTAGCTGACTTAAATGGCAAAAATGTGTTGTAAGTAGGACGTTTCTTCCCATACATGCGCCATATTGAACCTTGTGCCTCTTATCGTACGAAACAATTCCAGGATGCGATCGCAAAAGAGTGCCCATCTAGCTCTACTTCCAGAAGTCGATGTCTACCTTCACCTTCTTCTACTGGTCCACATGATCGATGCCCTGGAGAAGGCCCAGAGCGCCAACATGGAGCGCGCAATTCGTTGTGCAGAACTTCTCAAAGGCAAAGTAGAAGCACACAGCGCCCGCCGCAGTATGGATCTGTTGGCGGCCAAAACATACTTCTACTACAGCCGGGTGTACGAACTTGATGGAAACCTATCTTCGATTCGCGGGTGGGTTTAGTGGATTTTATGAATCTTAAAAGTATTTGTTTGTCTGGTGTTCAATCCAATCACAAAAGTAACAGTTGAGAGAAGTACTGTGGTTTTACATATAGTTTTGTACTTAGCCGTGCTATACACTAGCTGATTGAGCTCTTTTATTTTTCTAAATAGGTTTCTACTAAAGCGTCTGCGGACGGCCACACTTCGATCAGACTTTGAGGGTCAAGCTGTTCTAATTAATTGTTTGATGCGAAATTATCTCCACTACTCTCTATTCAAACAAGCTGCTAAGCTTGTGTCCAAGGTAAGAGTCTCAATCTTTAATTGGCGGCTAATTATATCATGGAGTGACTACTTGTACACATATGTACAACATTGGTAATGTCCAACAATTAGTAGTTTTGAAAGTTGTGTGTTTTTGAAGTATTTCAATACCGATGTTTAATGCGTATGTCGAAACCTTTGTCCTCATCAGGTGACCTTCCCAGAGATGGCGTCGAATAATGAATGGGCCCGTTATTTGTACTACCTTGGTTGTATTAAGGCTATCCAGCTATACTATACCGACGCTCACAAAAATCTTCTTCAGGCTATTCGTAAGGCGCCACAACATTCGGCCCTCGGTTTCAAGCAGACAGTCTACAAGCTCGCCGTTACAGTCGAGCTTCTTCTTGGTGACATCCCTGATCGTACGACGTTCCGTCAACCTGCACTACGAAAAAGTCTTGCGCCCTACTTCCAATTGACGCAGGCAGTTCGAACTGGAAACCTCGGCCTATTCAACCAGGTTCTAGAGAGCTATGGAGCTCGGTTCCAGGCCGACCACACTTATACCCTAATCATTCGACTACGGCACAATGTCATTAAAACTGGAGTGCGCATGATTAACCTCTCGTACCAGCGGATCTCATTGGCTGATGTCGCAGCAAAACTGCAGCTAGGCTCCGCTGAGGATGCCGAATTTATAGTAGCCAAAGCGATTCGAGATGGCGTAATTGAGGCCACCATCGACCATGATAAGGGTTATGTGCAGAGTGCCGAAAATATCGACGTCTACTGTACAGGCGAGCCACAGTCCCAATTTGATCAACGGATTTCATTCTGTCTCGACATCCATAATCAGTCAATTAAAGCTATGCGGTTTCCACCAAAAAGCTATAATAAAGATCTTGAGAGCGGTAAGGATTCTAGCAACTTTTTTTGCTATGGGTAGTGTAATGTAGCGAATTTACAGCAGAAACTAGTTGTGTCCAAAAAATGTATCCATCAGTGTGTATTATTTCCAAATACCGTGTGCTGTTTTGTGCTCTGCTTTTCGTGTGCCAGTAATTTCAATTATATGACTTCATATGCGTTCATGTAGACTATCTTCGTGAGATGTACGTATGAAAATATTGAAAAACGTAAACTTGTTTACGGTAAGGATTACCTGTGTAAGTTCGTCTTTTTTTAATGTTTCCTATAATCTTTGCTATTCGTAAATGATTCATCGATATCATTTGGCAGTAGTCTTTAGAGAGTATTTTGTGCAAGGTTTACGGTTTGCTCGCACTTAGAAAACTGTACGAGTTATGGTTTCATGCGTATTAGTTTCTAGGCTGAATTGAGGGTTGATGTAATTGATTGAATAATAAACTGATATTGTTGCAGCTGAGGAACGACGTGAGCGTGAGCAGCAGGATATGGAGTACGCGAAAGAGCTGGCTGAAGAGGATGATGATACGTTCCCTTAATGTCAAAAAGCGAGCGGAGTGGTGTGCGGCGACGAAATTTAGTGGAAAGACAAAAACATCCAGGTCACCTGGGCATCTGAAAGATGCTCTCAGTTTAGAGCGACAAGGACAAAAGAGAGTAACTTCTGCAGAGGATACGGCTCATATATATATAATAAATGCTAATACTAACAGTTACACCTAAGTTTTCTTAATTGACATTGTGGATGCAGTTCTAGCAGCGCGAGATAACCATGTATTTTGCTGGCATCTTGTTCGCAACGGCAAACTATATTCTTATCTTTATAGGTTAACATATTCCTTGTCGTTATCGTTAAATACTGGTACTAGATAATGTAACTAGGAGGCATTTTAAGTTATTTTGGATCTCTATGGCCCCTTTGATAATAGTTTTGCTATATACAATAAATCTGAATACGGTTCAACCACAAGTCACCGAGCGGCTTTTTGGTCAATATAGTATTGTTATGTAGGTTAATTTTATCAGTTAGAAAAGATGGAAAATATTCGAGTAAATATAGTTCATAGGATTCAATTGATTGAATGCAAACGTCATACACGACTCAACCTATCATTGTGAGATTGTCCTCAAACTATGTAGGTGCTCCAGATGGAACTCCTTTCTATCTGAGATAAAGCTTCTTATTGAAGTTTAATTTGAACTAATTTCATTTTATTGAAAAATAACAGTGTAAATTACGTTTATGGATGATCAGTCTCGCTTCTAGGTGTTTGCGACTGTAATATGGGGCTTCAGCGAGTGTTTTTTATCCTGGCCCTTATCAATGTCTGTTTTAATTAATTACTTCGACTTTGTGGGGGAAAATTTTTTTTTCATTAAATGCAAACCTTCTGTCGTGTTCGTTTTTGATCTTCTTCGGGCCTCATATTCTTCACCAAGTACTTGGGAATTATTGTCCAGCTCTACTCACCCTGAAATATCCGACCCACCATGGTGTTAGCTTCAAATGGGTTACTTCATTGGGTCTTCATTCATAGCCGGTTAGGACCTAGGTCAAATGATAAGTCAGTTTGTGAGATCCCTCGGGTATCAGTCTTTGGATTCCGGTGTTAGCCTGCAAAATCTAGGCAGCAATTACGATTGAGCCTACCCACTTCTGTCGCAACTTGTCGATTGCTTTTTTCTAGTTTTCCCTTCGTATAAGCATCTGATCGTTGAACATTTCTTCGCACTCCTTGCTTATGATGTCCTAAGAAACCTAGTCATAGTAATTATGATCTAAGCAGTTCGGAATGCTTTTTAATTCGAAGTGAGCACCCACTAAGCTTCCTTTGAGCTGGCCTTATTCCTTATTAATTTTATAGCCTTTGTTCGAAAGTAGCAGCATAAAAAGTTATGGAATCTACCACTAAGACAAATAGCTTCTTCTTTTTTTCATACGTTCCTCCTACTTCCTGTATCAATCTGCTGAGCTTTTATGCGGCCAAGGTAGCCTTTTCCACAATCTACTCCTCAAGTGGGGTTTCAGATAGGGCCTGATCGAGCCTTATATCAAGGTACTAAACCACCTTCTTTTATTCAACTCAGCTAACTCTTGAACTAATTTCAAGGTAAGGTTAAGGTTCCCATACTTTCGTTTCTAATAAGTAGTATGGCTTTTTCAATTGCATGACCTTTACTTAGGATACCTCACCTGTCGCTTCTATGAAGACGGGAGTAATAATCGTTAAGTCGCATTATCACACACCCCTACGAAAAAAAAATAAAATACAAACTATATTAACGAATATTTATACGGGTCTAAAATTACTTTTATTGATCTGACTTCCTATTTTCTTTTAAAAATAAAGAAAAGCAACGGACAGACGTATTTATTGCATAAAACGGAACTGGCTACACAGAAAATAACACAACAGTTGAGGACCCTGTTGTGAAAATCGAGAAGTACCGCTTATTAGTTTAAGATTTGAAATTTGTAAAACGTAGAACTTGTGTATCATGGTTTGTTTTAAATAACGGGTTTTGATCTTACCAGCTGGTAATACAAACGATGCAATCCGCTGGGCTTATTGCCGCTTAGGGATATAAACGTAACCTTCGCATGTATCTGTGCTTTTAAAAGACAGACACTTAATTTAGACTGCCACTAACAACTTGCGAATCTACCTAACTGATGTCTACTGGTCAATCACGAAATTAGTGTACAACGAGCAACGAAATCATGTGTTGTGTGTATTTTCGAATTCTTGACAACTACTGTTTTCAGCGATTTTCACAAATTGTTTTGCAATCTCACTCACTCAGCGACGGTCAGAAGGCCTCGAATCTAAATTTTTGATTAATGATTCATATCATTCTATAGACGGTCACGTTTTCTTATGGCACATGACGTCCAAATTACGCTGGAACTCTAAAAGAATCTGTTTCGAAGCTAGAAATATAGTTGTCGCGGTCCCAAAGTAAGTTCGGCGGGTTTAATTCGTTTCGTGACCCATTAAACCTTCGGACACAAGACTACGGCATCCTATATCACTGACGCCCACGTAGTAACCTGTTACTAGCGTACTCAGGTATTATACACTGCCCCAGTTATTGCACTAATTTACCCAAATATTTTTGACGCGGTATCGGCAAAACGTCATTTTTATGATATTTCTTATGCGCGTGAAGTTTTCTGTTGTGGCTGACCGCTCGCCCTTTCATTTAGTCTTCAGTTTAGTCCCTAGGCAGTTCTTCATTTAGTTGGGTTGGCAGACGCCAGGTCCACGTCTGCTTTTTGCCGATTTTACCACCTGTAACACAGCATTGTTTTTAGGTATTCATGCCATTGGATAGCTGAGCATTAAACTGATCGTTTAGCAGCGCCTTCTAATGAGTAAATTGTAGGTTAGGAAAATTATTATCGCAGTGCGCGTGCGTGTGTGTGTGTGACTGCAAGAGTGAAGAATAACTAATATTATTTTGTCGTGCGTGCCTAACCTTCGAGCGCAATGAGTTCCAGACAGTGTATCACAGCTGTTTTAATGTCTTTGTGGACGCTTTGTCAAGCGCACCTGAACCAACCTCAGCAAGCGTTCGGAATGCAATCCGGACAGATGGTTCAGCAAGTTAATCATCCGGCAGGAGCGTACGGCGCCGCACCGCACATGGGTCACCCACAACTTGGCGGTCATGTTTCACAGGGTGGGAATATGCTAAGAGATAAAACCCAAATACAAGATAGGGAGCATATCCAAGAACACCTGCAAGAAATTCTCGGTAAATATTCTCTTACTCTTCTGTTTGTAAATTTGCACATAATAATACCGAAGTATTCTTAGCTGCTTCGTGGTTTGAAGTACTTAAAATGCAGACGAAGCAATCGTTCTTTTTATGGTTACAGAATGAAAATTTAATCACTCAATATTTAATTGTTCAAATGAGTACTTAAGCTTTTATACAGCGTGTGAACTTACACCAAAGCTGGTAGAGGATAGCGTATAGACAATTCCAAATACGGTGCCTTATGATTACATTGCATCTCCAATTTTTTATTTACCTGTATTCCTTCAGGCGACAAGCAGGACCTATCAAAAATGACGGAAGAGGAACTTCAATTTCACTATTTCAAACTCCATGACAATGACGACAATAACAGACTCGATGGACTCGAACTCGTCAAATCCCTAATCCACTGGCATGTGGAGGAGCATAAGCACTTACAGGTAGTAATAACACACGAACTAGTAGCACAAAGTAACATTGCCATCGGTCAATGATTATTCAATAAGCTACAAATAGAGAAAATTAAACGAAATTGCTGGTGACAAACACAGTGGAAAAGCTGGTATAAGTTAAATAAAAAAAAACAAACGCAAAAATGAACTGTCTGTATTCACCTAACGTGCAGTTTGGTCTTAAAATGGTTTAACCGATTAATTCTGAATAAGCAAATTGCTCTACATACTTTTGCTGCCCCAGATTACATGTAGAGATGGGTACTGTCAGAAACTTAACCTAAATATTTAAACATACCTCTGAGTAAAGCTTAGCTTTCAATTCAATGTGTCGTGATCCTGTTTCAGGGCTGTAGACAACAGGTAGAGCAATACTTTGCATATAGTTCATATCATATATTAAATTTATTGAAGGTTCTGTCTTTATGAAAGCAGAATGTTTATTGATAGATTCAATCATTTATTCAAGGTCATATTAACACCATTTCAGGCCACCCAGGGAAACCCTGCTACGGGCCAGGCAGGTCCTGGTGGAGTAAACGGGCACGCTACGACAAAAATTTTCAACGATATAGAGTTGCAACAAATGATTGATCCAATCCTGGACATGGATGACACGAACCGAGACGGCTATATAGACTACCCGGAATTTGTCGCTGCACAAAAGCAGAGAGGATTCTAATTAAAATAATGGTTGTTATCCCTCTGCAGGCTGCCGTTGGATGAAAACTTGTTTTACAAAGTTTAGCGAATTGTTTTCGCGAAAACGAGGTTAACGTGCGCTATTCATATAAGCAGGGTGTAAAAAGGGCCTACGATTATTTTTATTAAATATTGCTTTTACGTATTATAATGAATTTCGGCCGTAACTAATGATGGCGCATCCACTTTTACCAGTAATGAAATCTATGTAAATGATCCTCGCATAGAAACTCTACTGAAATGATAAGGACGTTTTCGTAGTCACCACCTAGACAACGTATGTACTTCTGGGTGAATGGAATTTCTCGCACATGTATTTATGCGCATGTTTGTATGTGTTGTATGTGTACGTATGTATGTATGTGTCGCGTGCTGGAATGTGAACATCTCGCTGTGTTCACGGCGTCGGTACTTATGACTATAAGGAATCTCAAACTTTACTAGTTATACTTACTTGGTTCGACGACAAAGATAACGCTTTCTGTTAGGAAAGTTGTTTAAGTTGAAGTAAGTACGATCAGAGCACATAACATAAATAGGGAATTACAACCCTTTGTGGATGCTGTACGCCGAGAACAATATCATATAATGAGGATAACTATAATCATAATCAAGACAAATAGTCACAAACACGAGCAACTGTAGTAAATTACTGTAATTTATCAATACAAAATAATTGTAATCATTGTGATAGGGCCCCTAATAAACAACGCCCACAGGAGTTCATTCTACACAACATGTCATTTTACAATTAATGGTAACAACTCTCTACCTTTATTAGGCCCCAAGAGAGTCGTACGTTGATTATTTCTTTAGTATTCTTATTCAGCCAAATTGATCTATAATTGTACTCTAAAGGTGAAGCCTTCAGTTCTGCTACATGATAATAGATAAAGTTGTGTTCATATTTGAAACAACTGTTATTTTTGTACAAGCAAAATGAATAAATGTATATCTATATATATTTATTGTTATTGAATTATTACTACTAAAGCGGCGCTGTTTTTGCTTAAGGACTGAAGGTCCCTTGTTACTACATACCGAATTTTGTATGAAGAACTGGTATTAAAACACTTTTTCTGTTACTGCATGATGCTGGTTAATAAATGCTTGCCGAGGAAAAAATGAAAGTTTTGACGACTAGCGTAACTTCTTAACACTAACGTTTAGTTTATGCTTACTACTTTTGCCTTATGTTTTATCTAAGTTTATGCTTATGTAGCTCTGTTCAAGCAAAAAGAGTTTGCATGGGCTTCGCCGCAGTGTGTTTAGTTTTTTCAGAAATGTTCCCACTTAAGCTAGGTAAATCACAAAAACGAATTGTCTACAGTAAAGTTTATCTACAGAAGTAGATTCTCCTTCAGTATTCTACAAACTGGGGCACTTGTTTCACCGTGCGCAGCGTCCATTTCAGTCAACGCGGAGTTCAGAGAAATTGTTCAGAGAGTTTATGTATAGATGATCTAAAAATAAAATGCATTGATAACATACATGAAGAAGATTATAGAAATAAATGAATTTTATATTAAGGCGTGTTTGCAAAGGACAGCTATCAAGGAATCAATGATATTTGATCTACCACTACCGCATCAATTCAATCCTTGGAAACTTTTTACAAGTTTATATAATTAAACGTTACTTCATTGCCGTTAAACTGTATACCATCGAGAATATACAGTTAATTATAATGATAATAATTTCTTTTTAAGTTGTTTGTTTTGATCGGGTTCAGTGACAAGAAGTGTCGGCAGATTTAGCGTTAACAAACTAATCAATTAAATTCAAGTACGTTGGCCGCGATCAGGTGACAGGGGAACATTAAACAGACGGTTCGGCATTTAGAAATCATATGGATTTATTACAAATACAAAACTAATCACCATCATAATTTTCGTCATCTGACATGATCATAATTAGACGGTCCGCCACATTTTGCTCTTTTCGAGTCCTTAACCTCTTCCACCTTTTTCTGTTTATCGCCATCATTAGAGAGGAGATCCCTTTTGTCATCACAGCCTACCACAGGAGCCTCGCCGTTTTCATCTGCACTTTCCGTTTCGCTGGCTGAGGGAGGCAATTCAATCATTTTATTATCATGTCTGTCACCGTTTTCGGCAAGAAAATCCGTTTGAGCACGAATGAGGTCGGCGGACGTTCGACACTCGGCGTACGCCGTCAATAGGTCCTCGTTAAGTTCAGAAAATGAATGACCCCATGAGAATTTACTGAGGTACCAATCGGCTATCGTAGAGAATCCAGTCAAATACATGACGGCCGCAATAGCTTCTACACAAGAAAGCTCGCAGGGTTTGCCGTAGTTGACCGGGTTGGCTGCCACAAGGAAGGGTAAAAGGCGAGGGTGGTTTCCTATCAAATATACGGAAATTGTTAACGAAATAATCGAAGTAATGCAGAAAATTCATGTAATTTTACCACCATAACACACAAATCATAGATAATTCGTGACTACAGCAATAATAATAATTCTTATTTTTACTATAAGGCGCTGCGTATTCATTAAAGCATTAATATAGAGGAAATACTGAACTTCACCTGCTAGACGCATTCATACCTTTCATTTTCGAGAAAGGCGCCTCGTTTAGTCGTGCCCAAGAGCAATCCACTACGGCAACGCCATATTGCGCAATGATCCTGCTGTCTTCCGGGGAGACGCACTTACTCGCTGACGGGGTAAGAATGATACCGTTGAAACGTTGACCAAGTCTAAGATCCTTTATAAGTCTCATGCGTGCCAGCTTACGTCCTGTAATCGATACGTTGAACACAAACAAATTATACGTTCTCATTAAAAGAAACGCTGGTAATGAAAAGCATACTAGGCTCGTTCAACGATGTTTAGATATGCTTCGGTGAACCTTACTTAGAAATACTCGTTTGCAAATACAGCTGTGATGTATTACGTTATACACAATGCACGTTAAGACACCGATAACATTTACCAGTACATCTTTTTGGATCACAATGGCCCAAATCCCACATCGCAACAGGGAATGGGCACTCTACGACAGCTTCATCACTTTGTTCGCTATCTGAAGGAGATGATGTTCCAGAAGAAACCTCGGTAAAGGAGTTGAGAACGCGTGGTGTTTCACCATCCTCGTCGAACGTTCTACGATCAAGCCTGATGCGGGTTCGGCCACCTTTGCCGCGTTTCTTTGATCCGCCGGCCCCTCGAGAAGCTCCGCGGCCCCTTCGTGTTCCTGATGGCATCCGGGATACTGTTTTTGTGGATGAAT
This sequence comes from Varroa destructor, assembly GCF_002443255.2. Classification (NCBI taxonomy): domain Eukaryota; kingdom Metazoa; phylum Arthropoda; class Arachnida; order Mesostigmata; family Varroidae; genus Varroa; species Varroa destructor. Next base: position 37,910,350 of record NW_019211457.1, read on the forward strand.
TTTATGTAAATTATCGTATAAGCTTGGATATGTTTGAGTGTAAGTACAAAAAAAGCGTTTGAACTTTTAAAATGCTTCTAATCTTCTGTTTCTGAGGATTTTAAAAGTACATTCGCGAGTAAGTGATTTGCGTAATGATATACATAATTCCGTTGCACAACGTTATAGATAAAATTGAAGGAGTACACAAAGTGGATACAACATAAAATCGCTGACGACTAGACGAATATGGGGGGTAAAACAAGATCGAGGAGCATTTTTCTGGAGTCGAAAGGGCCGGGCTGATTTTCATCGAAGGCCTCGTCACAGAAATGCATAAGCGCCTTTCTTAATAGGTTAATGTAATTCGGGATAATAGTTATAAGTCGACGACCTATGAAAAAATAAAACTAGTTTTGTCTACAATAGGTACAAGGTTTTTATCTACTTAAAAAAAAATTTAATAGATCTAAAGTCTGATATATTTAAGCGTTAAAACGCTGATTTTTTTTCATTAACGTAATGGGTTGAAATATTTAAGTGTTCAGTGAGTCTTTTCAGCAACCTCTATTGAAGTCGTTGTGTAAAAGCATAACCGCATATAGAAAACATTATATTCTATAATAAATAGGTGATGAAGCGCAGACGAACGTCCCAAACAAAAAACAACAGCCCTTGTAATAGCGTATATCGTTGTAACTACTTTTTCGTATATCTATTAACGGCTAAATAAGACACCTAAACTATCCGGGGCTGTACGCAAGCACACGAACACACACGGCTTATTTCTTGAAATTCTTATTCAAAATCTAAACTGCGCCAAAACTACTGTCTGTGTTCCTTGCACGTGCAACGATGCAGTGTCCCATTCAGTTCCGACGATTAAAGACCTGGAATTGGCAGGCTACGTTTAGAAACAGTCGCGAATGTTGTGAACTATACGACCTTTATCGAACAGTAAGGTATAGATCTGTTACAATATATTTGCGGCCTAATATATTTAAATGTTACACTGTCAAATGGAGTTTGTTTTACATAGGGCCAATTTGATCAGCGTTTCGCAATAACCAGCAGACATAAGATGACCAGATGATTCTAGTTCAACAATCGCTCAACCCGACAAGAATACAAATTGTTGTTTCTCAAAGTGTGTTACAAATGGACAGCGTGGAAAAGTGTTTAAAGCGAGCGGTTTGAAGAAAGTGTTTGGAAAGTGTGGAACGGTGGTTCTGCATAAAGGGAGTCTATTCTAGATACGTTCAAGAACCCAGCAAAGGTAACTTCACTGTCGTAGTAAGTGTGTTTGTTAATCTGTTTCACTTAAAGCAACATTTCCTGGTATAAGCTAAATGATTCTTTTTCTAATGTCTTCTATTCCAGTTGAAGTTTGTCGACACAGTGAGCCATATCCATAAACAGCAGTTGAGTTATTACCTTTTCTCTTTATTGCTCCTATTTGAGGATTGGGTGGCAATCATTTAATGCCGTCGTCTATCAGGGATCATGTTCAGCTGACCAAGGAAGGACTGTAGTTGCTGTTGCTTATTGTTGTGTGTTACAACGTGATTTCTTGGCCTTACGGTCTGTGTCTCTTCTGTAAGATAAAGCTAACAGTTCTGGACAAATGAAATCACAATGCAATGATTGGGTAACCGTTGTGTATGTTTTAACTTGATATTAACAGACGATTGCCGGGGAAGCCAATCAGGGGTGCGTAATGTTAAAGAACAAGACTACTGAAGGCTGAATATTATAGCATTAAATCTAATTAATACAAATGACTCGTTGATGGTGTCACTTTTAACTTGAATGTGATCCCACATGGACAATAAGGAAACGAAACTTCGTCAGGTGTTACCTATATATTCCACAGATTCTCATCGACTTTGATGAAACAAAGTACGTATGTGAATGGGTTGCGCATTTAAGGCGCAGAAGGGTGAAGTTTATAGTTCATATTAATAGGTCCAGATAATAGCTATGCTTGTAACGGCCAAGTCACTAGAAAGTAGCGATCAGTGCGCAAGCTAAATACCTGGAGCTATTTCTCGCTATAGCGTATAGAGTATTCAAATCTGGAGCTCTAGTAAGTTTTTGCAGCGTGAAAACGATTTGCTGAACACTTAGTGTTTCTTAAAGATGTCCTTTTAATTACATCTTATATGCATGGCGATATCAATTTTTTATCAGTAGTAATCAATGAATGTTACAGTTAACAGTGAAGACGCAAGTGCCTGTATTCATGTTTTCATATAGTGTGTATATTAGTATCGAATTCAATAGGGATCTGCCTAACACCGCGTGGTGCGCGAACGTATTGTTGTACAAATTCAATGCAAAGTAATAGTATAGCAGTTTCTGAGCTATTATTATTCGTTAAGGATTGTCATAACTTTACGCTCGGTTTATTTTTACGTATCGTGGCTCAGTTTTTGGCATGCTAGAAAAACCGATAGCATTTATGGTGTTGTAAAGAAGTAGCTTTTTTATTACTATAAGAAGTAATTACCCATGAGCGGATACGCTGCATGTTCCGCTATCGTCACGTGAAACAAATCAACAAATAACCAACTGCAGAACTTTTAGCGGTAGTTAGAAATAGGAAAACTATCTACTAGGTCAGCTAGACTATTAAGGTGCGCCTTAACTATGATTCTCACCGAAGTGTAAGCCGAAAGGCTTGAGGCTTTATCTGATTCGCTGGATAGATATGCCGCAATGTTCAGACAGGTTGAAATATTGACTAGGCAAGACATGCCTATAATCCAGTACTATTTTTGAGTTCGCAATTTCCGTCTACAAAAACAATATATACTGCTCACAGATTAAGCATACCAGCGTATCTCATTCATAGCTAAGCATAGTAATCTCCATTTCATAACATTATGGCTGCGGATGAGGGTATTTAGGGTGTAAGCAAGGATGCTTAACAAATCGACACGTGGCCGTGGTTCTTTGATTGTTGGAAACTACACGTCTGGAAAAACGCCAGCTAACGACATTAGCCGTATTATTAATCTTAAGTGGACACATTAGTAAGTCAATTAAATGCTTATTCGGAACTTGCCGTTGAAGAAAATTATCAGTTAAATCTGTTCGAGTTTATGCGGGAATCGTGTGGAATATCAGGAATTACAGGCTAACATAGCACCCCATTTTCATAATAGTAACCCGACGATTCAAAAATGCACTTTTCAATTTAAGGTAATAATGAAGTGTATGCAACGATAGATAACTTCGTTAAACCTAAACACAATAAAGGTACCTTATTTATAACTTTACCATTGCGTCCATTCCAGTATTACAACAGCAAAAAGTTAACCATAACGGCTATATATTTTGCAGGATGGCCACACTCACCGACGTTTATGGATTTATTATCGGTGACGCAGCACGAAATCATCGTCGTCGTAGGTATTCCGAGGACGGTTTCGTTGAAGAAGAAGCTGAATACCCGCAATTAACAAGTGGACCGACCAGGCGGCGTCCTTCGTTGCCTGATGAACTGGACCCCCTAGACACGAGCACACCATCTGTGGGGTTCGTAAGGACGGATTTAAATGGGGTGTTGGTTCAGTAGCCAATATTTCTTTTTGCTACAGCGTTTATTATAAAAAATACATTTCACGTCTTTGTTGAATCTAATCATCGAGCTTTATCATTATTATAAATTGTAGGCTGAATACCAGTAGGCGTTTATAATCGTCCTTCGATCATTCCAAGTAGCTTCAAAGGTATATACATACGCTTTTTCTTTTTTTTACAATTTTTCTATCAATTTGCCGGTTTGGCAAAGAAAAACAACAGTAATTTATTTACAAATGCTTTGAAAGAAAGGTTTTTACAATACGTCATGTGGATCTTTGAAATATCTAAAAATGAAATTGAGCTACGGCTTGTTTCTAACATGTAACCGGGTATATTGAAGTCAAATTCAGTTCTCATAACCTCAGTATTCGTCATCCAGCTAACATGTGTGTAATTCCGAAACAAAGACCTAGTTCTTTGAAATAAACGCCCAGGACGGATTGATATTTTATGTTCAAAGGCCTTCAATTCAGTTGATGTTCATATTTATCTAGTTAATTAAAATTCGAGATTTTGTTAACAAGTGAACGATATCTACACCACCGCGGTGTCTATATTGTCTAAAATGACCATAGGACTTCAATGCTTAGGTAGTATAAATTTCTTACCGTGGAATTAATTCTCATTACTATTGATGAGATAGAGACTTGTTAATTCATTGTTGTGTGTAGTGCATGGGTGGATGTGCAGACGAACTTGTTAGGTTCACGGAGACCATGTCTAAGCTAAATATGACCCATTTAGTTTCGATAATACATGTAAGGAATTGACACCCATTGATCTGTCATATCCTTGCATTAGAGCATGTAAGTGGATGTTGCCAACTGCTTTGCGACTAACTGAACAAATAAAAGCATGAATAAACCCATAGGCAAGTTCCACTATTTGGGCTTGTAGATGAGGTAGCAAAAATGAATAACATCTTATAACGAAGTTACAGTCAACGAAGTTCGTACTTCGCTGTATTACTTCCCGAAAAATAAAGCTTACAAACTAAAATGAACCAGTTGGTGACTGGTTTACTTACCATTTCTTATCGAGATTTAAGAGTTACGAAAAATCCGTTTGGAAATTCCCTGAGCTCCCCAAGTTCGCCAACATTACAAACGACTTATAGCAGATTATATGATTCAAAATGTAAAATAATCTAAAATTCGAAACTAATCCTCTATAATTTTGGTTGTTGTTACTTGCTTTTATTCTCGCGTTGAACGAAGCTAGAACATCTAATTTGCATTACACATGGAGAATGTCGGTCAAGTGTCCTTCTAGAGGCCGCTTGATAAATTGATTTGCGAAATTTTAAATCGCAGTCCTGCATATTTCGGCGTCAATTTCACGAACCCAGTCGGTCAGGTCGTGAATTGTTTCCGGCGCTGTTTGATAACTACTGTCTTTCACATAGCACTTTCCCCACAGAAAAAATAATCGAAAAGTATGATATTATAAGCCCAGGCGGGCCACTCTATGTCACTGTTATACGTCAAAATTAGTCGGCGTACGGACATGATTTCAAACAGTGTGAATTTGATTTGTGTGGATTCCCCACCTTGGTCAAATCAAAGATGATTTATATCCACTGCTTTTGTTTCGATCCACAGGTAGATGCAACCTTTGCTATACGGGTCACATCGTGAAGCAGAATGTCGTGTTGAGTTCGATGGGTCGGCAGGCACACTGTTTTCTTATGCAGCGATATTGTGACTTACTTGCCTAGTTTGTGGCTCCCCTAGTCTCATTTTATCTGCAAGTGGATCAGGCTGTTCGAGTTTATTGAACAATAGCCCCAGTGCTATTTTCGTCAGCGACAAGCGTCATCTGCTTTCAGAACGACGCTTGCAGGGCATCATTGTAATCGACTATGTGTTTCGATAGTAAGTTCTTACAACAAATAAACGTCGTCTCAAAATGCAGCGTTCTATTATAGCAGTCGCTACTATATATATCGCTCGATAGCCTGCTAGTCTTTTCCTGTTTACAAACACAACAGGAGAGAAATGAAACGAAATACATTTGGCGCATTGTATGATTTTACAATATGTACAAGTTGAGCCTGGGTGATAAAAAAAACCTGGCCGCTTTCCATTTATGGTTTTAATATGCCTAGTGAGCATACGTATTCCTCATTTTGTTTTTTTTTATAAGTTTGTGTCTTATATATATACGATAAGATTAATACTTCTGCTGGAGGTGCTGAATCCTCCTATAGATACCTTGTCTCCACTATTAACTTTAAAAGGAATAAAAAGAATTCAACCACCCGCTAGCACCCGAAGGCAAGCTATTCATATCCGACCGTCAAAACCTGATGGCAAAGTAAATATTGATCACATAAATAACCTTTTAAAGAATCTTTTCGATAAAAGTGAGTGACTTCACAACTTGTGAATATGAGTGGTAAAAAAGACTGCTAAGCTCACTGCTAAGCAATACAATTATAGGAATATACCTACGTAGTTATCCGCCTTAACCCGCTTTCTCCGCATCTAGCCTCTCTGTCGCATCAGTGACATACAACTGCGTGGACGTATATAAGCTGAATAACTGTGGCAGTGCTTTCATTATCAAGCCTCAGTTCTAACTACAGTGATGAGATAGAGTCTAGCTACTTATTGCCACTCCACTGTAGAGAGCCGTTCTAATACAAAAGGTACCCTAGTTTCGATGGAAAATCATATAAGCCTGGTATTTTCCCTCTTAGCGACGATAACACACGCATCCTCTGTTATAGCGCTGCTCGATTTCTATGGGCACTATGATGATTTACTCCAGCCATTCCGTGTTCATCTACAAGTTTAGGTGAATAACAACAAAGGGCCACTTGCATTTTCTCTGGTTTTAGCAGGCCTGCTACAGGCAACACAGCATTTTGCTAAAGCCTATGACTTAATTTTCTATTGTGTGACTTTTTCTACTTCCAACACACAAGGTTTTGATTTGTTATTTATATGTCGTACCTGAAGATAAAAATGTAACATGCTAGTTCTCCCTAACAGAACAAACGCCAGGAACGATAGTACAATTTATATGTTAAAAACTCTGCAGTACAAACCGATAAAGCCGGTTAATGGATCAGTGCCCTCGTTTCCAAGCTGCGAATCGGACATTCTGTCACGTGTGAAGTATGTTGATACAATGTGCGTTGTCTATATTACGCTTAGTTCCGTGTTAATGCGTCTATTGGATTGATCAATATAAGTCACAGTTTGAACTAATAAACTCAAAAAAAAAAAAGTATTTCTTTCCCAATTTGTGTTATAGCCTCACAAGGCCGTATCCATCATGGCTTACCGCTGTTTATAGTTAGTAAATTCAGATACAAGAGCTATAACATAAGGCTACTAGGGTGATATGAACTAGGACAGACTGGAAGTTACTTTTCGAAACTTATAACCAACGAAAGTAACCCCTGCGCCATTCTCGAAAGCTGACCTTATTGACAGTTTTCGAATTGTACTTGTTTACTTCATATTGGTTCTTATATACTAAGCATTCCTAGTCAGTAAAAACGAATGATTACATTTGAATTACGACGGACAGACAAATGAACTCGGTAAGATGCTGAGTTTTTCGCTAGTTTCTTTTCCATAAAAAGTCTCTGAGGAAAAAAAGCAATCTTTTGAATAATGTACGGTGCAATATGCACAAAGGTTAACGGACCTGGCGGATACCAGCTCCAACAGCCTGTGCTGGAGCTTTACACAGCCCTATCACAATTAGCCCAGTGCGATGGTGCTTAGTATATATATAATTTGTATATTTCAATGGTGCTCGACCTGCTGAATTTATCGATATTTATGCCTGTTTAGGCTTTGAAAAACTATAATACAGTAATAATTTGCTGATTAATTTTACTATGGTGAAAATGACGAGATAGTGCGTAACCTGTTCTTTGAACTCTTAAGCGACATCTTTCGAATACGCACTTTCTGGAAACACCAAAGAAGGCTTTCTTGTCGGTAACTTAATTGTTGGCGTATATGTATATGGTTTCGAAAATCTGGACATCCGGTTCTAGACCGGATCTGCCAGCGTTGAAGGCAGGTGCAGTATCTCTACGCTAGGCAGCGTTCGTTTTTAACACCAACTTACGTTTACCGGTCAATGGCAAATAATTTCATGGGAAAGCACTACAATGCATGGAAGTATAAGCCCATCAGAACTACTGCGTTTATTATATTTCATAAATGGCTACCGTGCAACTTTCGAAATTCTAACTTTCTACTATATATATATATATATATATATATATATATATATATATATATATATATACTGCATTAAACAACAGCTCCTAACAAGGCAGCGTTGATTGAATCGGTTTAGATTAAACAAAGCATTTCGCCAAGTAACGATGTAAACGCAAGGTAGCGTGGAAGTTAAAAAGGTTGATAGAAAAACACAAAAAAATCACTTGTTTTCCATCATGTAACACACTGAAAAACATGCTGTTACAGCGGTTGCGTTCGTTGTTCATGACTAACGGCAGCTTCGACCTCATTCATCAATACAATGTGAAATTGCTTGAAAAGCTAGGTCAAGATCGATGATAACAGTGACAGACTGTCATTCGAACTCATTAGGAGCAGCAAAGAAAAAATGCCCTTGAAAAAGGTTGATATCTCAAGCTGTTCAGACGACAATATGCTATACCCTATTGCCTATACAAGGTACCTATGTATTAAGCCAGAGAGATTCAAATCGCTTTAGGAAACCGTCTCCGTGTAGTGTGGCTAAAGACGATGTAGAGTTAGGCTGTTTACACAGCTTTCAAGATATGTTGGTCGATGTACAGGATGGCTATCTGCTGGGCAAATCATCGTCAGAGTTTCGAGATGAGTTAACAAAGATTGTGGCCAGTAAAATTTATAGGTTTATTTATATATGACATCGTTCGCTTATTACTGTTCAGAACAAGAACCTTAGTATCGAACGTGACAAATGTCTCAGTAAGCTGATGATAATAGAGTTTCACACTTTAGACAGTTTACAGCTTCAATTGGAAATTATGTTATATCGGCCTTTGACAAAAAATGTTTATGAAAACTAAATGTCTGTCATTATTACCTGAATGTATATTGATATTTATGTACGATATTTTCATTTTGCTTTTTTCTTTTAAAAACAATGCGCAAAGCTTAAAAGTATATATATGTTCAGTATTTTTATTCATACAGGATGTTTTTTCGATAATTTCCGCGATTGTCGTTAGTCGTAATATATATATATATTCTTATACTACACATAATTTAGTGTTGATAATAAACCATTTTCGAACAACTGCCACAACTTAAACAAAAGGTGTTATTACGTGAAAGTTAAGTTTTACCCAAGATGAAAAAGGCTTCAGATCAACTAAAAAGGCTTTTAACATATAATGATGAGATCAGTACAAGTTAAATATACATCCCTCAATGTACATAGTTTAGGCCATAGTATTGTCTTATACGTTTAGATGCTTGTAAACGTATTTATAGATTACACATCTCAATATTACATATGTGTAGAACACCCGTCATTGCGTCTGCACATATCCAGAATTGAGTTTTTTAGATATAGCTTGTTGTATGAAGTCACTTATTTTTACTGATATATTTGTTACTATTTATGTAGTTGTGTATTTAAATGTTATTAACCATGTACCGTTATCATTACGGTTTTTCAGTTTCCAGCCAAGTGTTCTGTAATCACGGAAGCTTAAATCCGTGATATATTTCTCTGTCTTTGAAAAAGTACTTTCTCCTCAAACACATTGCATAAGCTTATATAAGGCATCAAAGATTACCTTAGAACTTTTCTTTGTATAGGCATTATTACCTGATGTCACCACTCAATCCACCAAACGTGCAACAACCCAGAAGGTAGAAAATGTTAGCTTAGAACTTTTTTTCTGATCTTTACATTTAGTCTTCTCTACGCGTATTACATAGATCTGATGAACAATCTCCGGCTCGCATTCCGACTATATTACTGTAATAGATTTCTACTTGGTAGCATAATACGCCTTATCCTAGCCGGTTACTCAAATCGAACAAATCTGTCCGCTACCAAATGGCTATGGGGCTATGAGATTTGTATACACATCATAGGTCATCTTTCTTACATGTAATTGCTCACGCCGGTCTCCGTGAAATCAGGACAACACGCCAGCTTGTTGTCTTTAAAATAGAATATCTTTGTCTTAGCTGCAGACTGATCTTTTTTGGTACATTTTTTTTTGCACAAAACAGCTTTCAAAATTTAAGTAAGTGTGTTACGAAACTTTTGTTAGGTCAATTACACAACACGAATCATGCGGGAATTTAAATAATGCATAATTCGATCTCTTTTTTTTTCGTTTTATTAAGGATTCTACCTACAGGTACTAGTTTTTAACCCAATTTTTATGCAAAAATTAATAACATTATGTATCGCTCTCTATTTCAATTTGTATCTAGATCATTAGATCACAGTATAATATAAAAAACATGTACAATACTAACTTTTTGCTTCACAAAAATGCTGTTACTCAGCCCCATGTTTCATTGTTTTTATCGTATCGCATCGCATAAAAATACGCCTATTTCAATGACGATTTTGCTCTTCGTGTAGGTATTCTTTGATTTAATAAGATCTGTTAATAACATTGTGCATTTCATTCGCCTTCTGACGCAAAGAACATTTTTGCCGTTGCCATATGATAAAAATATTACTTCAAATGGTTATCCTATTTAGGCCTACGGAAAAAGCGTCGGAAGCATTCAAAAGCCGTCTGAAAGGATTGTGGCACTCCATGAAATATGGCTGGACAGCTATTACTCCGGGCACCCAAATCGAGATCAACGACCTTAATGGAGCCGATCCTCTTTATCTGCTAGGGCGAATGTACCACGTCAAAAATGATCAAGATGCTCACAAGAGCTTTCTCAGTGATTTTAGGACACGTATCTGGTTTACTTATCGACAGGTAACGACAATTGTTTAGATACATTTTCTCATTTGTTACCATGCAAAGGGCAACGCCACTGCTAGAACACGTTCGTTTCGGAAACAGGGAGTAACGAATTAGCTACGTAGGTTCAATTTGCTTTTGGTTTCTAATGAAACCTTTGAAGAGAAACGAATGTGGCCTTAGCAGTACTGGGATCTCTACATTAACAGGTCGGTTGTATTGCAGGATTTTGAGCCGATATGTGAGACAGGCCACCAAAGTGATTCCGGCTGGGGTTGCATGTTACGCAGTGCGCAAATGCTTTTAGCACAAGCATTTATGCTGCACCTCTTCGGCCGGAATTGGCGATGGGATCCGAAGCAGGAAGGATTTAGAAGTTACGTGCAAGAGCAGAACTTGCACAGACGCATCATTGGGTGGTTCGGTGATGGAGCAGACTCTAGAGAAGCTCCTTTCGGTATTCACAATTTAATCAGGGCAGCGCGACTAGCAGGCACTAAGAAAGCAGGTGGGCTTATTGTCAAACTAACGTACATATAAAGAACTTCATTGGTTGTTTTGGGTGGGCTACAAAGAGCAGTTCGAAAAGTCAGTCAAACGAAATACCTAGCAAAATTTTATTACCAAATCCAATTTTTTTTTTTTAACTATAGTTCGGTTATCATTTGTTTTTATGCGCAGGTGATTGGTTTGGCCCATCATCTGTCGCTTACATGTTGAAGCGATGCATGGAGGACGCCGCGTTCAACGCAGGTTCCAAGGATATCTTCGAGAAAATGGCAATATATGTTACTGGGGATTGCACAATTTACGTTCAAGATGTTATCAATATCTGTCAACCCAGTCCTAACGTGCGTGTTATTCAACGTAATACGTTTGTATAAGTTTCCTTCCTTGAAAACGAAAATAGCTTAACTAAATGCTTAGACTATTTATAGCAATAAAGTATTGGTAAAAAGAATTAGGAATATATCTAGTAAACATTTTTTGGGCATCTGACACCTATTCCTAATAAATACATAATTTAGATGCGAAATACAAATCTCTACAACGACTTCCCGTATTTCATCCATAAATACTGATTTTATCATTGACACCGCCGTATGCCACGTATCTCACTTACAGGTTCCGTGGAAATCTGTCATTCTATTAATACCCCTCCGACTTGGTGGGGAGAGTATTAATATTAACTATCTTCAATCTATCCAGGATATACTGGCAGATCCAAGACTAAACTGCATCGGGATTATTGGCGGTAAGCCAAAACATTCACTTTACTTCATGGGGTTTCAGGGAAACAAATTAATTTTCCTTGATCCACATTATTTACAAAGTGCGGTCAACACGAGAGCAGTTCCCTTCGATGAATCGGTATGTATAATAGGTTAGTTCGATTATTATAACTAATAATATCATTTATGGAAAAATAAGTATTCGATATAGTTAAATTCTCAATTCTCAGCATCATCAAATGTTACCCTCAGGTTTACTTTACGAGGTGACTCAAATGATTATTTGGTTTTATTTTTCCAGAGCTACCATTGTAGTGGTGCACGGAAGATATCATTTGCAAAATTGGACCCTTCAGCTGCAATTGGTTTCTACTGCGCAACACAGCGAGATTTTGAAGATTTTGTAGGACTAGTTCAGCTCAAGACGGGAGAACAAGCGAGCCCATCGGTTCGACCAGGTCTAGGGGCGAGGGATCAACCTGGCCGATCTACGAGGAATCTTCCTATGTTTACAATACGCGAGGGCGAACCCCTGATTGCCAATCAGTCTAACGTGAGGGAATCAATCAAAGATCGCATTCTTCGAGTGGAACGAAATGTGATCACTAACAAGGGAACACTTCGGAGGGAATCGGATGATTATGTCGTGCTAGATTGAAATGATCGGAAGAAACGGACCCGGAAAAATGAAGGACGAAAGTAAAACCGATGCTGCCTTCTACTTTTAATATGTACAGGCTAAAAATTTGATATATCAGCTTAATGTTTTAATACATATCACGTAGTCACCCGATTTTATAGATCATATATAGGTAACTCAAATTAGAATCGACATTTATTAGATATTTATAATAGAATAAATAACAATCGAGGTAGATTTGATCTGATGAATGTTGTCGAAAAATAAACCTTTCTATCTATAGACATATACATAGTACGGCTCATCTCACAGATAAAACTGAAGTAGATTTTTCGAAATACGAAACGATCGTGACAGCTTTGAGCATTTGTTAGAAAAACATTCCGATTGTAAAAAATGCTCGAAGCCGTTGTGCTCTGTGATCGCAGTTTTGCAGTGTTGGCGCGTACGCATGTAGATCAAATGAAAAATTATGTTTACAACGTATATATAGAAACAAGACCTACGGTAATTAGTAGTAGTTTTATGTCGTACATGAAAGACGCGCGTGTAAATAGTCTATAACACATGCCCATTCGCCTCATGAAAAGAGGATCAGTCTGGTTCTGTCAAATTTTGTCAGTCAAAAGCGAGGGAATCAAAGGAAAATAATGGCTCTACTACTCTTGATGTCTGGGCGGTACATGTTTCCCGATACTTCAATTTTCCGCGGATAGAATAGAAAACATAAATGTCACACAAGAAAGCAGGTGGAGATTTTTTGCACTCCTACGCGACGTGACATCGTTCTGTGGATCTGTGAGGAAGGCTACGCACTAAATCGACCTAACCTGTAACGATCTTCCATAGCAGAGCATAAAAATCACGACGATTCGCTTGCGCGTGATTAGGGCTTGATGTAATTATGGCTTATACGAGGGTGACTATGCTAATGATGGTGACGAGACCGCAGAGAGGAATAATGACAGACCAACTTATTGCATTTCTTTGCATAGATGATATGCTGCAGTAAGCTGTTGAGTTGTTAGAGTGCATGTGTTACTAATTAGAACGAGTCACCAACTTAAAAGTGCAATGTTACTGTAAATAACTATTATGTGTGTACATAAATGAACCGAGTTTAATCTATCTTGTATTTTATTAACTTCGTCATGTTAAATGCCTTATGTATCATTGACAGATCGCCCATGAAGTGAAAGCTCGATGGGAGAAGCTATTGCTATTATTAAAACAGGTTAGTACCCATAAGCGCTATACGGAATTGAGATCAGGAACATGCCTATTGAAAATCTTAGCTTCGGGCAAGAACTGCTAAGGAAGACTAAACAGAGTAATATGGTAAAAAAAAAAAAGCTTCTATCAGCCTCCATTTTTCGAATTTCACGTGCGGTACTGTTATTGGACAATGTTTCACATGAAGCAAAGTATACCTACGCCCGATTTAGTGAGCACCATAACAGGAAATGTTGCGGCCAAGCGTCTACAAAAACGCAAAGACAAAGATTTACGAAATTAAAATAGTTATGTTTAGATTTCTTTGATGCAAACTCTCGTACTTCAAACTTGTCTCATTATTATTAATTCTAATTGAGATACGAAACAAGCTTTTTTCGCCTTGTAATTGCAAGTTTATAACTATATTGCAAGTTGATCTATTTGGAACACGTGTTAATTGTGTTTCTTCATCCAGTTAACTTACTGCGGATAACTGCCTATAAAATTGATGGCTTCGATCCATCCAGGCTGAAATAGCCAGTATTTTACTGTTTAATAGCAACTTACCCGCTACGCGAACCCTTCTTGTTCATTTCGAACATGCCTATGTTCTTTTTATACGTACGTATGTCAACGTACGTTCCCTTATTTATACGTGCGTTTTCTGACAGCCTTCGTCAGTGGTGTGAGTGTGTTTGCCTTACGTCGATTATCAGTTAGAGATCCGCTCACCAGCCTGAGCGCTTCCTATACCATCTATGTCTGAATACAAATGAACGAGCTAATAGCGAAACCGCATTCGTTAGATGGCGATCTTCCATGAAAAGACACACGCGCTCCTGTTTTGTTTCTATGGAAGCTATCGTTGCTCGAATATACCGGTTAAAAGAAGAGCTCAATCGCGCAACGTTAACTTTTTCGTAATTGTTGTGCGTGTTCCCTTGCAGCCGCTTTGTCTACACTACTTCATGTATATTGCTTTCGTGTAGCGGAGCCTGGGTGAGCGCCGTCGTTGTCGTCGCAGCCCGTACTCACGCCCATACGCGGTATGTAGAGGAGACTAGCAAACATCTATTTGAAAATGCGTGAACGATCAGATCGTACTGTCTATCTCGTGTGACATTGGTCTTAACGAGAGATGATAATTCGCTGACGGACATAGGGCTGAGGCTGAAAGCCAGTCTCGTTGCGATTCGCTATTTCTGTTTAATGCCGCTGGCGTTTCTGTGATGCTGTTGCTACTGCTGATGTTACTGCTGTCTGATTGTTTCTAAAACGGCTGCTGCTGGGTGACTGGCTGAAGTTGATTTAGAAACGAAGTGGGACTACCACGAAGCGACGGAAACGAAGACGCAGTAATGACGCCATGCCTGCCATAACTTTTCTACTACTGATGCCTCAGCAAAATCGGCTTACGCCAACGAACAGTTAAACGGCACGAACGTTTGAATGGAAGTATAACAACCGACTAAGATGGATTTGTTTAAACTTTTTTATGCGATCTTTCGTTTCGTAACTTGCTTAGATTACATCTCGTTGAATCATGTGAGTAGCTGTCGAGCATTTCTACAAAGCGATGCTTGAGACTTCTAGAGAGGTTTCCAGAAAAGTAAAGTAAATGTTCACGTCTCGCGTACATCCGGAATGCATGTTATTGTCGTTCACCCAGCCTATGACTGCTGCCATTAGTTACTGCCTCGTCGTGGTAGATGACTCAGCGATCTCTGCTGAACGCTTGAGCAGGGGCGATGGCGGCAGCGGGCGAAATCTCGCGGGGGCCAGTCCCTCATCATACCGCTTTTTCTCGTTCCTCCGACAGCCAAGCGCTGACACCATTAGACGTAGGGTAATGGCAATAGCGGTGAAGTCATAGAGCCATACTCGTATACGCAATCTACGACTGCTGTCGATGCTGGCGCAGCGCTGGAAACGAGCTACTCTTATCAAGAAACCTGCAGCTACGACGAGCTATACTAGTCAACAGCGTCGGACGAGCGGGCACACACAGACGCGATAAACGAGAACTACTACGTTGAGCCATACAAATCAGATCAACAATACCAGACCTGTGCGCGTCCTCTGAATACGATATACACCTTTATGGCAATATGAGAATGCCATCTGGCGTTTGTCTATAGTCTATAACCGTCATAACTCAAGTTCATGTTTAAGTTACCGCATTACGCGTATTTGCAGTGGATGCTATTACCGCTACCGCGGCCGCTTGTAAACGAGTCATAGAGTTTAGTGTTTTTCTTGACACAAATATTCGGTTCGCCCCAGGCCTACACGTTTGGTATCAGCAGCGTCGAACGCTTATTCACGTATTATTTCATTTGCTTCAAAGGATTTATTGAGAGGAGAACATTGAATTAAACCAGTTGTGTCACGATCAACATCGACCAAACCAGACGGCTTAATTGTATCTGGTGCTATAAGTGGTTCACATCTGGAGTTCTCTGCCGAGCAACCAGACTTGGTCGGATGTTTCGAATATTCAAGACGTGTATAGTGGTTCGTTATTTATTTGTGCGAGCTCAGTGACGCTACGATCTAAATCGTCTTCTCTGAAGAATAAATACTTACAAATAAAGCGTTTAAGATAGAGTAGGCGTGCGGTGCAGTTCTTGGAGAGTCGTAGACCGGCAGCTGGCCTCAAAGCAAGTTAGCGTCATGGCTGGTACCCATGCCCAGTCTGTCAGCTCCAACCATTCGCATTGACTGGGCCGCTTCTACGATCGCCGTGGCTTTGCGCCAAACCGTCGAAAGTGATCAAAGTGTGGGAAGTGGAGGACACACTGGTGAGGAAGGAGGGAGAGCAAAAATGCCGTACCAGTTGGCGGCAAAGCTGATTACCATTCGAACGACTGTTAGGCCGGAATTGCCTGATCGCGTCAAGGAAGGTGAGCGAGCGGAAGGCCTTAAACCAATATTGTAAATATAAATTTATATCTTATGACACGTGCTTTACTGGGTCGCACTGTAACGTCTGCCTTTAAAATCTCACATTCATCAATTTTTCACGTTTAGTGTCTACAACACTAATACATTACCTCGTTAAATAAATAGGCATATGTGTGGCTTGGTTGGCGTTCAATATAACTTTTTACCTTAACTTCTAAGATTATTTGCGTTCAATAAAAAGCGCGTCACTGCTGTCCACGTACCCTACTTTTTACGTCGGTGGATCATTTTAATGCTTCGTTGTTTTACTTGGTATTGTTCGCTCGTAGAATATTGTGCTTTTTGATTTTTTTACGAACCGATATCGGTTTTACGTCGTAATCAAATGTACTTCTGCAAAAAAAAAAGTAGGTGCATGGTCTTCTAAAACGTTAAATACTTCAATCGATACGAGAATTCTATATATATATATACATAAGGACGTAACGTGTCGTATCGCAATGTTATCCATGAATTGATTTACGTATCTGATGGTTAGCTAAATTTAGGCAGACAAAAATCTCATATGCTATTGTAAGCGCCTTCAAGATCAAAAGTGAAAGGGGGAAAGAAGCAGATTTAGAAAGATCTTATTACTTTTTTGTCTCCGGAAATTGCGCGACTTCTACATCTGTTGGACATCGTAGTTGTACGCGAGGTTTTACTATGGCATCGACCTTATTGCATACGAGCCGTTGAAATAACGAATAGTGTACAGATATAAGCAATGAATAGTTTAAACACTCTCATACCTATACTTTGTCAGTTATATCGACATGTTGATGCTTCTTATGCTGTCCATTTAGTATAGGTTGTTACAAGCTTCATAAACATTTTCACTAGAACCTGTAAAGCTCTCAGAAACGTGATGTCTTGGAGAACTAATGTTTGCCATTATAGTGTTATTTATTTGCAAGGTATTTGTGAGTTCGATGTACGAAGAAAGAGTTCAACCGCTAGTTAGAATCAATCTTGAAAGTACTAAGTTAAGTTAGAAACAACATGAACTCGCTAAGAAGACAGAAAATGTGCCAATTAATAAAGGAACTCTTCGAGAACTCCAATCCGATATTCATAACATATATCAGCAATTGGAAAAGATCCTAGACCCCACCCACGGTTGGGTGGGATCTAGGATCGGCGATTGCATCTTTAAAGTGCTCCAGCTGCCGATTTATACTTTATACTTGATATAAGGTTGTGAATTCTAGAAGCCCGTTTCAAAAATTCGAAATGCATTCAGTCTTGTCAACACGAAAATTCGGGGCGGTTCGCAATACCTAAGGCTCATTTAAGGTTATTGCTGCCGGCAAATTCTCGTTTGGAATGATTAGCCGTACATTTTTATTCAGCAAGGTTCTATGCGGTTATATGATACAAAGGAACTACTCCCTCTGCCGTTGTAAACCGATATCCCAATCTCAAAAGTCTAGCCTAGCAATTAACATTTGAGTGAAAACTATTGGCGAAATCTTATAGCGAAAACTTCCATTAGTTAAAACCTTATAAATAAAAAAAAGTTATGGAACACAATACATCTATATTACTTTTCTTTTAATTTCAATTTATAACAACTTCATTGTTTAGGTTCAAGTAGCATAACACCACCTTAGTCTAAAGCTTGCTACAAATATAATTACAGCATAGTAGTAGATGTTAAATTCAATGACAGATAAGCAACTCTATGAAGTGAATGGTTTTTAGCAACAAAAGCGTACGATACAATCAGACGGACATTTTTATATAAATAATTTTCTTTATTTAAAGAGTATACCCTTCTTGTGAACTAGACAAGCCCAGGGACAATACGATTTGCCAAAGAGATAATATCTTCAGCGAGCTATAGGCAAACATACATCGTCACTAGATACTTGTTATCGAGACTGGCATTTCAAAGTGTCGCTTAAAGATCTAATCCTTAGAAGGACAGAGATCTTCTTTAAGGTTTATGATGGAATATATGTTGTTATTATATAGCAACAGGATATCTATATTCAATACAAACGTACAGGCTCTATCTACTTACATGTATTTTTGCAGTTGACTCTTAACATTATGATTGAATCTTACACGCAGTACACATTACATCAACTTAATATGCGATTGAATTTCCTGAGTAAAGCGCCATATGTCTTGATGATTAATCGTCAACAGTGCAAACTGAAGCGAATAGCTCGTTCTTAGGACCACTATACCCTCTATCTATTCGTTTTTACTCTGCTGTTAATTGCAGCTCACAACGTTTTTTCCCTGCTTATTTTTTAACGAATTTTTCGTCAGTATCCAACATCACTACATTCTATTGCTGCCTTATGCTAGACATTTGTTAAATAATAATAATAACAGTCGACATAAAACTGAGTTTGTATCTACAGTGGTTCCGCATTTCTACGCAATATATGCCAACGTTTGCCTAAATTGCTAGTCGTTTTCCACTGAAATTTCCATTGTATGCGTATTTGGATTTGCCGCGCTTCATGCAAGTAGCGCCTACCTGCCCTTTCCCGCCATTTCGGTTACTACAACCACTACTGCTGCCAATCCCTCCGAGCGCGGCGAACGCCAGTTTCTTTCTCCTTTTTTTCTACACCCTTTCTCCATCTTCCATTCGGAGCGTTTGACAGCGAGTTGCTTCAGTCGGTGTGCCGATCCCTGTGTGTGAGATTTGTATGATTCCGATTGTGCCCTGAGGTGGTGTCTCTCCGGTTGTTTGCTCAACGCATTGTTCGACTTGGTCATTTAGTGTTCTGGTGCCAGGCATTTTGCATCGAATTCTGAATTGGGTTAGGTAGGTACACTTGGGATTCCATGCACAGGTAGTGCGAATTCTGCAGCCGCAAATTTCGAACCATTGATTAGTGGAGTGAGGATCAATGATTATAGCGGCTTGGACCTGTTCACTGTTTACTGCTTTTGCTATTTCGAACAGAATCATTCAGGACTATCGGAGCTATTCGAAAATAAACATTTCTTTGAGCACGCCAGAATTTTTTAGGAAAACAAACGAAAGTCACTTTGTAGATTTGTATTGTGTAAGTGGTTGTTATGGTTTTCCTTGTACTCAACACGTTTCGTTGCGTACCATGTGTACCTGCCCAATAAATGTCTGCAAAGTAGCGCACCTTCTATGAAAATACGAAGCCTAAGTCTGGCCCAAAAATTAATTTTCATGCATTACTGTTTCTTTTGTCATTGCATTTTGATCGATAGATTACATTCTGTAAGAACGGGAGTCCGCATTTTAAATTTAAAAATATGCGTCTTTCCCTGATTAGACTTTCGTCTGTTTGCTAAGGAAAACGTTATCTTCTTTACTTAACGAAGTGTCTAATACAAACGAATACATACTATGTCGCTATTATATAATGATACGCTAGCAAGCACAAAGAACATCGAAGTATTGGAAAGCAAGCTTTACCTGACGTAATACAATTAGGGCAGTAATCATTTAATTGGGTAAAATAATAATTTTTTTCTTAGTTCCATTTTCTATCTGTTATACTATGAATTAACGTGTATATGTGGCCTTGAATTTGTCAGGTACAAATGCTTTCGAAATTTAATTTAACTGAAAGTTGAAGTAGACAACATGTAAACAAAGCTTATTAATGAAAATAGAGTTCAACACTGAATACTTAAATTACATGCAAGCGAAAAAATCAATAACTGGTACGTACAATTGCAATTTTGTCGCGTGAAGCACGACATACTGTGACGTAAAGGAATTTTTTAGAGCTGAGTTTTCCATGAACAATACGGATGCATATAACTCCAGAGTTTACACTACCTTGCAATTTGGTATACACTCGTCACACATATTGCTTAACTCCTTGTTCATTCCAGTTTAGGGTGTTTTAGCTTCCTGTTGCATAATGATTTGATTAATTACCAAATACCATAAAACAAGTCTAAAATTCGGTGAAGAAATTCGTTACAACAGATCGGTAATGAAGTATATAATATTATTCTCTACTCTTAAGACTGCATTGACTCTTCATGCAAAACCCTGCTTTATAATTCGCTGTAATCTTTTAAGTTACCATAGCTTGGCGGGACGGGGTTGCAACAACCTCAACGAATAGTAGTACATCTTTGTAAATGATCCTCAGGCTTTTTGTTTTATAGAAAAAGGCATGCATTGTCTAGAAAGTTGCAACATACATTGATTTACGTAGGTCCTTATAATTTTATGAAACTGTAACCTTTCATATAATTCTGTCTGTATACCAATTTTTAATCACCCAGGTTTAATCGCCTCAAACGTATCATTTATTTTGATATTTTGATAAAACCTTGGCTTGTTTCAATCTTCGTTAGATGGCTCCAACAAGCCTCCATGACAGACTAATGGGTAACATACTTGTTTGCTAATCTTAGGGACACATGGTGGTCTGGGTCCGAATCCAGGCATAGACACACTTCATTTCGTACAGCAAGCCAGGCGTGTGATGTAATGACTAATGCCGGTCATAAAACTTGGAACATTTAAGTTGTACTTGCAAAAATTACCATGAGGCGTCTGTCTCAACGAAAGTACTCGTGACAGATTGATTCTAAGTGAATAAAAGTAGACAAGTTAGCTACATCAAGAAAATAAATGGTTTCTTCAAAGCGAGCCACTTAAATTTGTATTCCAGCCGTAACGCAATACATGTGTACCCTTGATACATCAGAGCGAGCTAATCTATATTAATTATAGAGAAATTCTACAATATTACGATTATTGTTTGCATCAGTGATGTGCTGGTTGTTTGACTAACGGTGTGACGGATCAATGATATGTTCGACCTGTTTTGCTGAGCACATGGGTTCCTTTCTCCGAGCCACAGTGTATTTCCTAACGGAGTCCAGGTTACATATTTGATGTGGTTAGTTCGAGCGAGGACTTCCGTTGGCCCGATCGATCTCAAGCCCGAAGGTACGGCATTCAACGTCCAGATCGTAACGGAAAGGGTCGTGTGCATAACAGATAGAACGACGCAATTTTTCGAAGCGAAATCGAAGGTTCCACATAAAGTGTTAGAAAACAGCATCCTTGATGGTAGCTTGGATGGCCGCATATTCAATTGAGACTTGTATGTGTAAAGGCAAATAAGGCAGATTTGAGTAGCAATAAATCATGTATGAATTTCTGAAGAACGGTTTTCAAAACACTTCATTCAATTCTAATAAGTTGGTGCTGTTGATTAAGTGCATCTAAAACTGGCTACAAAATTGTATTTCTCTGATGCAATACCCAATTTGTGACCGTCATAAATTAGAAATAAATAAACCGACTTATTGTTAAAATAATTTACTCCTATCTAAATGGCAAACTGTTACACGTCCATCGATTTTTTTAACCAACTTTTCTTAAAAACTGAAACAATTCATATTTGCTACTGATGACTTAATCGCTTATGTAGCTGTATAGTGGACAACACGTTAAAGTCAGCAGGCTGTTAAATCACCCATGCCTATTCTATTTTGAAGGTCGAGAACTATGAATGTACACATATCAACTGAGTATTATGGAAAACAAGGTCCTGGCTTATGCAGTGAATCATAAGCTTTCCAATGTTTAGCTCGGTGATACTGAACCGAATGCGGCTGTCTCCATAACAATTTGACATCGTGTTTATACAAACTTGCTCTGAAGAATTTTCGTGGCGTTTCCAATTAAACTGTTCAATAATAACAAGTTTCTTTAATCTTTCAGTTGATTCAATTACTGCACTTTGTTTTGCCTATTCTGAACGAAGATATGAAAATGTAGTATGTAATATTACGCTTCTGGTTAGCATACCCTGAAGACTGCGGTCTGTCCTTTATTGGTGGCTGGAGCGAAAAGAGAATGTATGGCGGACACTGTTTTTTTCCCCGTAAGGTGCGCAATCCTGTATCCCTTACAGACACGATTTGTGCCCAGAATGAAAGCTTAAATTGATATTGGTGACAACGGGTGCCATTATATATACAACATGGATCGTTGTTGTACATTTAAAATTATTGTGGGCAATAGAAGTGCGCTATTGATAATTCACTTCAACAAAGCGACTAATTTATGACACGTTTTTAACGTGATGCCGTATATAGGCAAATGTGATTAATATTTTTTTACTATTATTCGAATGGAGAATAAAGCATTTATTAGGAGCACCACAGTTTCTTGCTATTTACCCATGTGTAGCGGCTAATAGTAGGACCAATGAAAGCTGTTCACTAGATTCTTTGTTCTAAATTTCACTATTATTTTCTTTTAAGATTTAAGGAAAGAGAAGCGACTGAAAATAGAACAGTTTTCGTAGACGTATTTCTTTGTTACAATTTACGTCTGTTCTTTTGATTTATCTGTTTATGGTCATCTCTGGACAGGGCCACGATTAACCACCGCTTTTTCGTCCTTCGTTTGTTTGTTTTTCGCTCGTTCGTGGTTTGTGCTACGTACAGGTCTTCAACAGACGTTTCAGGAAGCGTCGCCCAACCAGTTCTCGCTGTGCTCCTTTCCAAACGTCATCCAAGCTTTGGAGAGGCGATTTCCGTCTATTTTTCTAGTTCCCCATTTCAGGGAACTTCTCATTGCTCGATTGCAGCACGTCGCTACATGCAACGAAGGTATGAAACACTAAATACCGGTAAAGAAAATACTTGTTAATATCGTTGCCTAGGGGCTACAAATATTGCCGCTTAAAACACTACGGCCACGGAATAAATTGCTGCTCTCCCTTCGCTAATGTCTATAAAGGTTCTTTATCAGCGACGCTTTCGTTATGGCCATAATTTACAAATATTACAGTTATGTGCATCGATGAGCTTTCGTCAGCTTCAGGTCAATAATACTGCGATAAAAAAAAATCGTCGTACTTGTGATTCTAATTATTCTGTTATCTTATAAGGCTTAATAAAGTCATACGAATACTGAGCAATACTGTTTGTGTAGGTTTACCTGGTTGACTTATCATTAAACGTCCCTAATTGTAACGCCTGCAACAAAAGGCAAAAAGCACAGTATTGATTTAGCCTAACTAGGGATGGAAGGCTTGCTGCTTTGTGATTGTGTGTGGTACAATAATTGAGGCAATTATTGATTACTGTAGAAATGAAAAAGAAAGACAGCGCTCATGTTGAGAGGAAATCCTTATCTACATGGTATGTATTTATTTTTATATTTGTGGCGAACCTTAATTTAAGTCACTGACGTGACAAAAAAATCTTAAATAAAAACCCATTAAATAACATCACATATCGCTCAACTTCTGTGAATACTCAAAAATATGACGTAAAAAAAAGAAAATTCTACTTGGAAGTGTTGTTTTCCTTTGTTACTAGAATGAGGATGTATTCCATGGATGATTTTTCAGGTTTGTTGTGTGCTGACGACTTTATTGCGGTGATGACGGAATCTCTTACACACGACACATCCAATTGGGGTGGCATGAAAACACCTATTGGAGGGGGCCTGATTGGCCTCGGCAATTTACCCGATCAAATTACAAGCAAGCTTCTTAAAAGGGGCTTTGATCTCAACGTGATGTTGGTCGGACGGAGCGGTTTGGGGAAAAGTACACTTGTCGATACGCTCTTTAAAGCCAAGGTTGGTAGCTGATGTAGGTTAGAGGTTGACTCACCCAGAAAGAACCCATAGGCTTCCAATTTTAGGAACATTCGCATGCATAAATTGTACATAGATATAGGTGCGCATTGTCCTCGGCTTGACAAGCTTTGAAAACAATTATTTCTGGTATACAATTATATACAATTCAGCCAGATTTAGCCTCCTATTTTGAATTCACCTTAATGATGTACATATTTCGGTTGTGGTTTATGCTAGGTATCGCGTCGTTCATCTCAGAAGAGTACGGAAGGTGAGGGCATTGAAGATCTTCCTCGAACAACGGAAATCCACGCTGTGACCCATGTTCTTGAGGAACAGAACGTGAAAGTGCGTCTTACTGTCACTGACACTCCGGGTTATGGCGATCATCTTAACAACCAAAATTGCTGGGTGAGTATCGGCGCATTCTAGAACTATCAGAGAAGAATCTTAGTTGAAACGGTAAATTGCCAACTAAGCTAACTGTTATCCCCGTTCATTAGTTTCGCATTATTGTTCCCTTAAAAAATTTTTTGGCTGTAAAGACCTATTTAGTCATTATTAAATAAATACAAATATTAGGATTACAATTGAGATAAACGAATAATTTAAATTCGATAGAAGAACTTTGATTGACATGAAGATTAAATATATACAGTATGTGTAACCGAAATATTTGTTTATAACGTTACTGCTACCGAAAACTGGTATCGCTGTTTCACTTTGGCGCGTTTCTAAGCAGCCGAATTTGGCTTTCGTTCTGCTTTTGCAAGAGCGCCTAGTTTCGAATTGTTATACACGTTTTATGCCGAAAAGCAGCTTCTACAATTTATGCGCATTATTTTCCACAGGTGCCAATAATGCAACATATATCGGAACAGTATGAAAGATACCTGATAGAAGAGCGTCAGGTTGTCCGAAAACGAATTATTCCTGACTCACGCATTCATGTGATCCTCTATTTCATCGAGCCTTCCGGTCATCGCCTTTCACAATTAGACATCGAATGTCTCCGAAGACTTACACGCGTCGCGAACGTCATTCCGGTGATAGCCAAAAGCGATACACTTACTTTGGAAGAACGTGTGCAGTTCAAGCACAGCATTACCGAGGATCTAATCAGGAATCAAATTCAGGTAGACTATCAACAATTGAGCAACATATCTTTTAATATCCTGCTAAAAGCCTTACATCAATTCTAGAAGAAAGAAAAATTAGACGCGTTACGGTATACGGCATTTCCGGTAATAAATTTCTTCGTTGATTTCTAAATAATTCACAGGTCTATCTGGGTGATGAGGACGAGGGCGGTGTCATGTGCAAAGACATTGTACCGTTCTGTGTCGTTGGATCAACTACACAACACGAAGTAGGTGGAAAATTTGTGTTTGGAAGGGCGACTCGTTGGGGTGTCATCGAATGTGAGAATAAGGCACATTGCGAATTTACCCAACTAAGAGATCTACTAATTAAGTGAGTCTAACTTTCAATAATGAACTCCTACGGCGCAGATAGTATGATGTGAGTGAAGTTTATAAGATGGTACACGGAAAGATTTTAAGTCTATTATACGAAACGAATTAGACAAGTATGACTGAATTCATAGAGTATTCATTGAGTAAAAAGTGAGGTTTGCAACTGAAGTCAGTTGACTTAACACAGTATTTCGATTTCGTTGCTGATTCGCAAAATTTCAATTTACATTAGCTTTTTAGTGGTTTTCTAACATTTAGGACAAGGAAAATGTTGGAGCTGTTTTGCTAATTGTTAGCTTATAATAATCGTGATGTCGTCTGAACAGAAGGAAGTAAAGCCATTTGTGTATCATTTGTTGCATTCTTTCTAACCTAACTCTCTAACTAAATTGATGTTTACTAACATTTGGCCAATGCCCATAACTAATTAAAAAAGCAGATGGCTTCTTCTGTGGTATCGTATGCACCATGACGACACACAATACTGTATGGCCAATTTGATGTATAGCCACCCATTTCGGGTATTCGAGTTTTTTTTTTGTAATGATTAAATTTTACGAATTTAAATAGCCTGCCCAACAAAAAAAAAATTAGTTTTGAAGACTCTACTTTTTAGGTTTGAAGAAGCTTTGTTATACATTTATATGATTGATTCATGCCGGATAAAGCTCTTTTTACTTAATTATTTCACAATGGATACTAGTAGTTTGTAATTGATTAGTAAGCGTAGTGGCATAAATTGTCTGCATTGCTTAAAACGATTGCATGGCATTGCTTTCTTAAGTAGCGACTCTTGGGTGTTCTGTTTGGCAAAAGAAGCTGTAGTGTATAGTTAAGCATGGCTCAAGGTGATACTTGATCACCATTTGTCTGCGTAGCGGCAAGCAGGCTGAAATAAAATAAGGCGATTTCGTTACGAAACGTGCATAACGGTTTCGTGCAAAGGCTATGCGTTGACGCATGTAATAGGCAGTTAGCAGACGCACTTCGATTTAGGACAAAATGCACTTGATCAGTATCGTTGATGCAAGAGTTAAGTCAAGTGCCTTCGACTTTCTCTTTTATTGTCCTAAGCGTTCTTCGACATTATGTATTACTGATATTGTAAAGACAGTAATAATTTGATCATCTAACCGACAAGCTGAGTAGTAATCCTCTTGTTTACTGGAACAAACTGTAACGAGCATTTTTCACTCACCTTTTACAGTTTGCAAAACGCAATGTTCAGCCTTACAGTATAGATACATACTCTTTTATGAATTAGGCGGTATCAAATATTAACTACAACAGCATCTAAATTGATATTTTTACTTGAATATTTTAGCATTATTCCCTTGTTATTATCCGTATGTTCCTGGTTACCGTTAAAAGCAGCAGCGGCAGCATCGACATTACTGGTACTTCTAGTTTGAACATTTTTAACTTCACGGAGCCTTCTTGTCCTTCTCGTGGATATAGTGTGGTTATCTGGTGCTCGATAGGCCGCGCAGAATAATTGGTACCACTCTTCGTAAAAAGACCGCATGGTTTTACCTACCTTTTAATCTAAAGCCAAAAAAAGAAAAGGTAGACAAATCGTTCGACTATCTGACTCAGTTCTAGCAAAGTACATACTAGCGAGGAAGTTAATGGCCAGTAATCGGTGACTGGCATGATACACTCCGTCGATTTGTGACGATAGACTACTGTGTTATAAGTAGTAACTAATTGTAGTGGAACAGCTTTCCCTTGGGATAGTTCCAGTAACTTAAAACAGTGTAAATTAGAGCAGCATAAATTGGGACTTTGAGGGCAGGCAACGCAGGCGAAGCATCAACAACCGCTCCCTTGCGATTTATGAATTGACATGGAGGCCATTTTCAATTTCTTACTTGATTCCAGTTATTTGCTCTTAATTGTATACAATAAGAGCGGTTTTAGTTATACAAAAACGTACAATTTATAGACCTATCTATAATTTATTTCAGTTGTTTTCTCATGCGTGTTGATACATGAGAACAAATTAAATTTCAGATATACGTTGCTTGCGCACGAGCGAGCTTGCTGGGCTGTGAATTTCATAGTGTTAGTGTAGTTGTTGTTATTATTAAGTTTTTTCATGAAAAAAGGACTTGGTCTCATTTTTGATGTTCGAACACTGTGCTCTCTGTACTTAGAAAAAATGGTTAAATTCTTAACAGTTATCTATATTATTATGCTAATTGCTTAGATAATCTAAATAATAATTATGCTAACAAATGATCTCTGCCGTTTCGATTTTTAGGAGTAACATGGGCGATCTGGTGGAAAAGACACACTTTATCCACTACGAAAACTTCCGCCATCAGAGGCTGAAGAGCGGCGAGCCTGTTCTTAAAATGCACCACAATGGAAATTCCCTCGATCATTGCAATGAGTCCACATTATGAAAAGGATAGATAATAACTGACGAGAGAGGGCCCTACAACAATTAGACCCAAAAAACAGAGACACAAAAAAGTCATGTGGATCTATTGGTGATTGTCAATTCAAGACATTAGTGTACGAAACGAAAACTAACCGTTGAAAAGACATTCTCATTCCTAAGGACCGCCCAAGCTACGTAGATTCTTCCCAAACCAGGCTAAATCGTAGCCTCTATGCATTGAAGTTACGCGTTCTCAGCGTGCTGACGTACAGAGAATCTGTAGCGGTTACAGAGCTAAACAAAAGTCAAACTAAACTTTAAAAGCGAACTCATCATAATTATTGGCTGATATTAAACAGCGATCTGTAGGAAGACCTACGCGGCAAGTATCACTAAAAGGATGCAGATTCAGCAATTGCAAAAAAGTATAGTAGAATATGATATAACAAGGTCATCTAAACGAGCGTGTAAGTGTAAAATCCTTACATCTTTCAGCTAGTGGACGCAGTCCACTCAAGAAACTGTTTTTCGCGTGAGATGAATACTAGCCATCATCCTTTGTCTGGCTTTAAGCAGTTAGCTATACACGAAGATATGTATTCTGTTCATCCACAGTTTTTACGACTATCATTTTCAAATATTATCCGTCGTGGCTTAGAAGTGAAATTTGCAAATACCTTCAAAAAATAATTACCTCGAGAAACCAATTACGATATAGGAATTTTGTAGATAAAAGCCTATATAACAGCTTCTCCGAGTGAGCAGCAGATATAGCCGTATTAACGCGCACATAGTGAACCGTTTGAGGCGATATCTCTGTTACTGGTGACAGCCGCAGAACGAAAACGATTCCCCGACTGAGGGACGAACACTGCCGATAGTGGGACCCCGATTTTATATAAACCTAAATGAGGCTGAGTTAACATTATAATATTTTTCAATGCAATTTGGTAATCTAGATTAAAGTTTCCGTGGTTTTTCTAAACGGATAGAAATTAATAGACCATAGCTTTGATATACGAAAACTACGTGAATAGTTCTACGTATACGCTCAAATGCTCTGCTAAAAGAGTTCAGTGAATGCTTTGAGAATGTGCCCTATAAGAATGTAACGAGGTAACTGAGAAAACGTTTTGTCGTGGATGTATTATTATCATTATTTCAATGGCGATAGTTATAGTTATTATTTTCATTTGTTTTTGCTGTAACCTTATTTATGCAAGGACTGTTTGAAGGTGTAATTGGCGTTGATGATAGTACAACATGATATGGCAAATGGTTAGGCTATTTAATGGAATCTGATGTTGTTGATGTCAAAAAACTATATTAATTTATGACATTTTTCATTGTTTCGACGCCACAACCCGAATCTGTTTGCCAAAATTAATAACGTCGCACTTAAATTGATTCAAGATTGCCACGCAGTGTTTTGTCACCGTCTTGAATTCCATAAGCGTGCCAGTGTGAACATCCCTCGCTTTTAGTGGATGCGTTATAAATATGTGCCATTATTTTTAACAATACAACGTTCTGTTGTTTGTTTTTTACGCTATATGAATTGATCTGTGTTTGTGAAGTCTCATTAGATGAGACAGAAAAACAGCAAGCTTTGGATTTTTGTTTAGTGCGTTGTTGACATTAAGAAGTTTAGCATTTTTATGTTTCGCACTGTGACGTCTCTATTTAGCTGCGCATATAAACAAAAGGCAATACATGATGAACACAGAGCTCGTTGTACAAGTAAATATCAGAGAAAACACAAGAGGCCATGCTCATCACGTTCGAAAGAACTGTGCAAACGATCTTTACGCCAGGCATGTTTATTCGATTCAGAAGAATAAATTTACTAAACAGTTTAAGGATATTGAGAGGAAATTTCAGCTATATATGCCACATACCTTTGATAACTAATATATCGTGAGAAAAAATAAAACGCAGCTGTAATGAACATAATGTAATTACAAAAAAAGAAGAAGGAATGATGTGAAAAAATAAATTTATACATACATTTAAGCTAGAATGAGCATCGAAGTTTCTACGATCTCAGCAAAAACGTATGGAAACAATAAATCTAATGCCAGTAAGCAAAATAGCGTGCATATATTTATATATACATATGTTTCTTTTTTTTACAAGTTGTATTTACAATAAAATTGGTTTCTGTTTGAATTTTTGCATTTTTCTGCAGAGAAATCTATCAATGGTTTCTTTGTTTGACGAAACGTTGTTCACTTCAGAATTTTGTTACTTCCTGCCTAAGCTACTCGCAAAAAAATTTAAAACCTTTCCACTTTAAATTAGCGAGTATCTCTTTAGTAGTAGTCGTGAATGTCGCGATATTCTAAAGTTTTAGCAAAAGGCGCTATATAGAGCATATTATAATCTAGGCTATAAAGCTGTCCAACCTTGCATTTAGTAAAAGCTAAAATTATTCGAATTTCTATTTTAGACTTGAATTATTTTTTTTATATGAGCAAAATAGTAATGTAATGGGGAAGTTCTGTTATTTTTCAGGAAGTATCAGGAGCCAATTTTTTTGTGGAATTGAGGTCCTCTAAAAATTATGCTAGACGCGCATCGTCAATAAATAGCTTTTTGAATCAAGATAACAGTCCCATTTGGTATGCGTTTAAAACTTTTTTTTTATATAATTTTTCTTTGTGGATTTTGGCGTATGAGAATTTTTCTCTGTTTCTTCAGAAGCCGCAGAAAACTGACAGCACAGTGTACGGACGCCTTCGGGAAATCAAAGGAATTTATACTTTCGGTAGAGGTCAGACTAACGCGAAAGCATTAAACAATACGTGGTCTTCACTGACGACGAATTCCGCTTCACTAGTAATCTTTGCAATTAGAAAACTAACTAAATCACTCTAAATTTTGCCTCATAATTTTTAACCATAAAATTTCCTTAGATGGGGTAGTATTTTTGAAAAGTCTAGAGCTAAGTCTAGAGAGAATAGAGTTAGGCATCAGTTAGCTATCGTTGACGAATTATGTTGTGTATATAGTTATATGTATACCATATGAGGATCTTGATACACAGCAAACATAATTTCCTCAGCCTACGTGACAAAATCTGGATTGATTAAACGTACGCCATTGGCGTAGCTATTCCTGTTACTTGACAACGGGTAAAGGGGCCGGGTGGGAAAGGACGAGATTTGAATCTAGTACAAGACAGAGTAAGACTGGGTCAACTTTACACACGTATGGGCAGTTTCTCACGTTCTCACAACCGGGCTCTTACCGAGCTCGATTTCGACCCGTCAAAGCCCCTCTTTAATTAGTTCCTAATGGTTCCTGCTCACATAATTTTCTGAAGTCGCACGATTAGGGAATTATTTAAGGTTAATTCTCCACAGTAAGTCAGCGACAAACCGTTCTGTCAGTGAATTCTCCGAACAGTGAATTTTGTGTTCATTCAGTATTTTATAGCGGCAATCGACTAGAAAAAGTAATAAATCAAAAACAAACATCAAAGGTTTGCATTTTACCATCTCGCAGATATCACTGCCGGAGAGGGTTGCCTGTCTGAAATGCCTAGATATTTTACTATATATATCATTTAGCTAACTCATCTAGTTTCTCAATGTACGATTGTCCAAAATCTTCAGTAAGTTTGATCAGATCATAGCATATTTTATTATAATTTTAATGTTTGCGCAATGGTATTTTAATTTACTAAAGTGATATATGCCTGAGAATTTGTGACCATATTGTATGCTCATTGTCACTCCAATCGCCTTACGTTATCTTTTGAACATTAAATAAACACGAAATATTTGCTCAGCAAAATCTGTTTGTTAAGAGAGATTTATCTAGACTGATACGAAATTATTAGATGTCAAATTAGACGAACGGCGTCTAGCACCGAAATGTTAAAACTCTGGTGACGTCAAGCGTCTGATAATGCCTCATTTCCTTGTATGAAAAACTGGTCTCAGTTGTTAATTGGGAATGTTCTATACTGTCGATTCTGCCTCTGGACTGATTGATAAATGTTTGCAACGACATGAATAACAGCACCGTGTTCCCGCAAACGGGTGACTCCGGTGATCGTGTCCCAACTGCTGCTGCTGCTTCTTTTTCCACTACTACCGAAAAGATACCCAACTGAGTGTAGTTTTCGTTTGGGACACAAAGGCATCAGTGGTCTCGAACACACATAAAATTGATGTCATAGGCATTTTTGTATCTTGGTAAACACATTCAGCAGTGACATGAACTTATCTATGCACTGTGTAGTAGCGAATGCAGCTATCAAATGATCTGCCTCCATGCGAGATTACGTGAAACTTTACGACCGGGATTGGATTGACGTATGCGGGCTTTAATGAGCGGGTAAATGCTACAAAATCTGCACAAATTCCATAATCTAGAATTTATTGAGACATAAAAGCACTGGGAACCACTTAGAGATTTTGGCACGACCTTTGATCGCGCGCATCCAAGCCTACAATCCTAAAAACTACAGCGTCGAGGTAATTATATCCGGTATGTTTAGTATGTAGCAATTGTGCGTAACGAATGAAGGCTGACAAACGGAATCGTACTTCGCTGCCTGCTAGCACCATCACCTAACCGAAAAAATATCTCCGATAATATCCAATGCAAGCAATGTAGAAAAACGTTGGTCTGCTTTTCAGATCGTATGATCATCGTGTCTCCATTTAGGCCGAGGGGTCTTTGGAAGTTGAGTGCAGGCTGAATGTTTCTTCATTCACATTGATACTCAATTTTAGCATAACTTAAGTAAGTTGATTGTTTCAAGAACGTGTCGTTCGCTAGCAAAACAAGAGAAATAATAAAGAGACCAAAAAATATGACCATCTAACGCCAGTTAGTTAGTTCTTCTGATTGAACGTACAGGCCAGTTATGTGTAGTAATTTTCTTGAAAGAACGAAATGTTTAAGACGAAAGACATATCTTTGAGTCGAGATAAAATGATTCCGAGAAGATTCGTCCACAAGAATTAACCAGTATGTCTATTCACATATAGAATGTACATGTTCCAGCAATATACGGTTGACTAGATTCGGTAAGAAAAAAAGTGACGTTCCTTATAAACAGCTTTACAGACTAAAAGGACGTAAATACAGCACTCG
Organism: Varroa destructor; assembly: GCF_002443255.2. Lineage (NCBI taxonomy): Eukaryota > Metazoa > Arthropoda > Arachnida > Mesostigmata > Varroidae > Varroa > Varroa destructor. The sequence continues at coordinate 37,943,421 of NW_019211457.1, forward strand.
CTAGATTCTACTATATTGTGGTATGATGAAGACCTTAGCGAATTTGCGGCTTATTTAAAGCAGCAACGCAGGATCAATTCTGGATTGTTTTACTGGTGGCCTACCTTGTATGATCAGGAATTTTCTGTTTTTACAGAGTATATGACACTTTGATACGATAAATTGAAAATTGATGAAAGAATCTTTTGAGATTCCCTACATCGTACTGTCGAAAATCTATCAGTTACAAAATGGGTTAAGAAATCGCAGTATTATATAAACAAAAAATCAGTGTGATAGTTTAAACAGTAGCTATTTCAAACTTTTAACAAGTACGCAGTCTTATTATTTATTGAACTCGATTGTAACGTTATTAGTGTAGCATCTAGCTAAGCAATATGCACTAATACAGAGAAGCTAGGAAATATCAAAAAAAAAATCATGTATTGATATATGTAGGTACTATCACAGGTATCTTATGACAGTGATTATGTACTAGTGCCGCTTGGACATTGCATTAGCTTAGAGTTAAATGTTCCCACTTAGGAACGTTGTCACGCCTGAGAATAAATGGGCACGACTACACATCTGGTTCGGCTTGTTGCCATGTCTAAAGGCATTATATAGGAATTTGATAAGTATCACATAAGAGAATCACACCATAGTGTACTGTCGCAAAATCTAAACGAATTACACGACCGTTTTACGGAACCGGTTAATGTACAGAAAAGCAGATTTTTTTTTTACCGACGACGGAAGGAATCGAACGCACAGGCCTAGACTGTCCCTTTATTCACCGTTATGCGTTGTTGCGGGATGATGCGTTGTTGGGCCGTGCGGTAATTATTCCTATTAAGTACATTTCGGTCGAGGCACAAGGCTCCATAGGAGTAGGTCGCGCAGAACAAGTTGTTTGATTTCGCGGCAGTTGTTGGAGTCCTCTGCTCATACTTATATTCTTATATTTTTCTTCTTATTCTTATATTTTCCTGATTTCATGCAGTTTTGCATTGTTTACAAATTACAACTGTGAGATAAAGACATTTCAATTTACATTTCATAATCAGCAAACTTTAACGTGTCCTGTTTTTAACTTCTACATTTAGAAAAATATTATTTAGGAAAATATAAGCGTCAGAGCTTGGTAAGCCAATGGGCACATTGTTAGCTACTCTTTTCTTAGCAATGCTTCAAATTAAAGGAACGTGCATTAATAGCACTATGGTAGCACCTGCAAAAGAACTTGCCTAATAAATGCGTTTCTTTTTTTGTGTCTTCTGAACTTACTTTTATTTATTGAAAAATGTATGTCATGGTTCCTTATTCTAGGACGAGAGAATTGATCATGATCCGTTTTAAATAATTACAATAGGCGATAAGTTAATTTGTTGGCACAACACCTCGCGTTAGCATAACAAGCGATTATTTAAATGATCGTAATCCATACACACACCGATTTAAAGAAATCTCAACGTCAGAGTTTGGACAATAACCCATCATTATACGAACGAGGCTGTGCTTATCTGGCAGCGTATCTAAGTACTGCCATCAGCGTTGCGTGAGCTGTTGCTATGATACAAACCAAGCTTTATATTTGTGATCCTTGTCGGCGGTTCCTATCGCCGTTGTCATTTTGTAACAGCTGTTTTTTTTCTGTGAGACACGAACGCTGTTGCCATTTTATACCATTATTGGCCCTCGTTGCTCGAAAAAGGTCTATAAAAACTAACTAAATACCTCATCAAGTGGAGACAAAGTTGATTTTTTTAATTAACGGTTTTTGTTCAGTCTTCATTCAGGGGACCGTCTATCTGACGTCACTGAAGGGTCGACTCGAAACAAGAACTCATTAGCCTAGTATGACACATGCTTTTACAGCTAAATAGGGCTCTGTCGTCTGCTAGTTACTTACGATCAAGTATTGATCAATTAAGTTGAGTAAATTAGTTGGAGAAAACTGCACAAAGGTTCGTTGGCAGTGTACTAGAATTAAGCGCAAGTGTTATAATTGCGCATATACCGTTGAAAATACTTACGAACAACGTTTCGGGAAGCCTAGAACATCAATAGGCTTCCAAGCAGCCAGGACGGAACAATTGGATTGCTACAGTGGAAAATCTCAAAAATCTATAAGAGTCGTAAGTTTATCATCTGTAAATGTCCATTACGCATCAGATAGACATGTTGCATTGTAACATCCATTCGTGCTATCAATGAAAGATGGGCAAAAACAATTCTGTGAACAATATTTGAAGAGAGTACGCAGCTGTCAGGGGAGATTGTGTAGAACGATAAAGCTGCATAAAAATTAAATGGGACGATTAATTAACATAATTGCATTTGTCTGGCAACTATAAGTCCGTTTGTCAGGCAGAAACTGGATTTATCAGGAGATACTGTGTAGTGCGGCATTTCAAACAAAGGACTAATTACGGTAGACCTTTCTTTGGTGATAGCACGGTAACCGGTGCCAGTTACTTAAATTTAGTGCAAGCATTTTTTTACTGATGAAGACAGTGAACCTTATTTTCAGCAGGGCCGAGCGCCTACGCACTATAATTATGATGTAAGAACGTATCTTCATGAAACACTTCGAAACAACGGAGTCGCACCAAGAAGTTCCAAAGGATACCATGCCCGTTCCTCACACCCAACGCCAATGGGCTACTACTTATAGAAATACCTCAGAGATAAAGTCAGAAAAACAAAAACCACTGAAAAATTTAAAAGCCGCAATTAAGGAAAAAAGCACTACAAAACCAAATTAAATATTTGTGCATCAATATCCAACCGTCGTTAGCTGTGTATTGCCCAGAACGGTAATCATTTTAAACATCTGCGCTAAGAGGAAAAGTTATTATTTTCATGTAGGTCATTTTGCGATTTAAATACTAATTATTCGTAAAAAAACCCAAGTCATAATCATTCAAACTGTGTATACTTTTTTTGGGATACCCATATATGTGTATGTATATATATATATATATATATATATAGCGCCATGCAGTTGTTGTCAGTAAATGATCGCAGTGCCCGCTCTCTATTCCAAGATACATATTTTTACAAGTTCATGATACAAACCAACGCCTGCGTCTAGAGGCTTTCATTTTGCCGATTTGCTTAACGAGACTTTTCCATCCGAAAAAGTTCGGCCCTGTTGCCACAAGATCTAAAGATGTTTCCGATTGTTAGATGGACGAGCACGATGTATTGTGGGGTGGGCTCGAAAATGGGTGACAGTTTCGAGACCTTTTTCAACCGAGAATACGTACCAGTGAAGAAGTACTTGCTTTATATTGGGCGCTGCTAGCTTGGGCGTCGCAATATGACGCAGTTAGTTTCGACGATGATTTCAACTGTCACTCCGAAAACGATGTCGCCTGCTTCTCTTCACGGTTTCTCTTTATAATGTGTAGAATACCCGGGTATGGGGTACCATTCCAGGGGGCGAGGCCTATACCTAACGCTGCGGTACATTTGTGGAAATACTTACGTGAAAATATGCACTTACGCAATATCTGTCTATGCGACTCCTACTATTCAATAATAATGTTAATCGTTTTTCGAAAATTGACCGGGCGTATGACTGATACTGGGGTACGAGCAGCGCCGCAACTCACACGATTTTTGCGAAACAGAGTACCGTTTATCGCCCAGCTCCGACGGTCAATAAGCCTATGCACAGACAGGACATCCTAAGACAACTAAGAAGAAAATAGGCGTCGACCTCGTGCGTACAATGCACATATTTTCAACTGACGTTCGAGCCAGGCGGAACTGCCCTATATAATACGATGGGCTCCATCAGCGTTCGGACCATCGGCATTTGATCGCCTCTGTTGAGGTGTGTGTTGGGCGTCTGACTTATAAGCATGAAGTTTCAACTTCGATCCGCAAGTGAAATTTAGAGATTTTTTCAAAATAGTCTAGTTCCTAATTTCCGCTCGATGCGCAGTTGCGTTTGACAAGTTTGAGCGTCATGACACGCTTTGTTGGCCGCCAACATGTTCCACATCGCAGCAACATATATCTGCTCGTTTATATCGATGTTTGTATTAAAGTAAACTCTTTACTGCAAACAATGGTATCGAAGGGAACGCAAGTAATGGACACATACACCTGCAAATGTTGTTCTATATAGGAAACCGTATCAATTTTGCAGTAAACTGATTGAATAATCGTCTACAAGACACTGATATATGAAATATAGAGAGGTTGAGGTGCAAAGTAAAGCGGTACAAGTGGTTCACGAACGGCAGTTATACCCACAGCGGCAACAGTATCGCTTCTACAGGTGGGCCGCGTATTTCCAGAAAAAATGTGAGACGCGTCGGCATGTTATTTGGCGTAAACATTCTTTAATTAGCTCTGAAAATAGGGACGCCAAAAAAACTAACAAATACTTTATAAAATAGAATTGCGTTAATCGCTGTTATAGGCAGGTGTACAAAATCATCCTACAAACTCTAAAAAAGTCGATGTCAAATCAGTCAGGGCTTCACAGGGTTGGTTTACTCTATCGGTTCATTCAAAAGCTACGTCTGGCCGAGAGTGGATACCAAAGATAATCGGTTTGTGAGGCATCGTCCGGTACAAAGTCGTTACGTCAAACGTTAGAGGTCCGCATTTCCATCTCCGACGGACGGTCTATACGAAAGACGACATCTTTTTCTAAAGCTGAGCTTCTTTATTTCTCAATTTTTTTCTATTACTGAGTTTTTTTTTTAACAAGAACGAAAACAATTAACTGAGTTCATCTACCTGTGACAGCGCAGTCAACATACGTTTTAAAAAGGAAAACGCGACTGTGGGATGTTACACATAGGATATGCAAGACCAAAAGATCGCTAGTGCCACCTGTCTTCAGCGCCGAAATAAAAAAAATTCGAAATTGCAGAAGCCAGCCGCTATCAGCGGTAATATGTGATATTCCTTTTTATGGCTTTTGCATTGCTGAGTTACCAGCTGCCGGTGAAACGCGTAGTGACCAAACGGCTCCTTTCTCAGTTAAAACTAGCGCTCTGGATGATTTTCTCTGTCTCTGTCTGCGTTGTTAGCGATCAGTCGATTGATACACACTGACTGGTCCGACATCGATCTTCTATTCCAAACCCGCGAGATGTACAATACTCATACGTTTCAATACAGGTACAGAACAATGTGCCAGAAATTTTAAATTGAAACAGGAACAGAAGTTGAGTGGGTAACAAAGCGGCGATTTGTAGGGATACGATTTGCTTTTTCTGTGTACTTCTTTCGCGTGTCGATAGCGTTGCTCAGTTTGTCAGCAGAGCAGAGAGTGTTCCGATCGGTATCGAGAGGCAACGCCTCTTTTCGGCGGGAAGATGGGAGGGAAAAACCTCATATACAGAGATTAGTGATGGGACATGCCCCTTACTGAAGAAGGCAACAGCTAGCAGGAAGCACACATCAATGCACAGTAAGTTCTGTAGTATCAGTAGGACAATGAAATCTCGAAGAAAGTTCGCAGAACGAGAAAGCCGGCAGATGCTAGCGCCAAGCCGGTGCACTATTGAGATGCACGTATTATACAGAAGGCTTTTGCACTGCAATAGAATAGGCCTCTTTCTCCTTGAGTACAATTTTTATTGGGAAAATGCTAAATCGACCATTTACACGCATCGACATATTCACCCGGTAGTGGTGTCTGTGGATTAATGATCATACTGAAATGCGATTTGAATGCAGTATACTATCGGATTATCGTATCGTTTGGCGTATCGATCGACATACTGGGAACAGCAGCGTAGCCGTCTTTGTTGTCTTGTTGACTCGCTGATGGATCCCAAAATTGAGTTGTTGTTAGTTTCAATCGTGGTGCGTTTATCATTTCGTAACGATCATACCACTATTGGTCGCCGACTGTGGCAGCGTACACAGCGATGTTTCTTTGCCTGACTTTCTTCTTTGATACCCTCCCTTCATACCAGACACGTCCGAGGCCAGCTAACACAGCAGTTAGGCAAGCAGCGGGGCAGATCGTGCCAATGGTCCGCGAACTGATTGTACGACAGCACGGTCCGTACCAGCTCACCGATCTGTCGGGTGCTACCGGCTAGCTTGACTCCACAGATCTCGTGGCGATCGTCGATATAATCATCATCATCATCGTCCTACTATATTTAGCATAATCATCATAATTTTCAGTGATGACAGATGCGCGCATTCGGCGGTGTACTTGGCGTGAAGTTCAATGCAGTGATGGCGGCAGCAGAAACCGTTTTTGACCCAGCCAAAGTCGACACTGCGCCGTCACACAGCAGGTTGATCGGGCAACGGGCATCGATCAGCTTCTAACCACGGTCACCATGCCTCGTCTTTTTCCCTCGTTTCCGCCAACCACAACACCACTGCGCATTTCGTTTGTTGATTCTGTGACCGTTAGGTTGTCCGAATTCGTCATGACTGTCGTCACAACAGAAACGTTTGTTTGGGCGTTTGACATGAAAGTATGGGGGACTGAAGACGATGGCACGGATAGCCTGAGGATTGAGGCTGCGGTGGATCAATCGGACATTTGTGGGCTGCAGGAGTTGACTAGAACCGAACTTATTCGACAGCGACGCTGAGTGCCTGTGGACAATCGTCAATTGAACAAACGAGCTCCGCCTAAAACTGGTACGAGATCAAGTTTCGATGATAGTTCTTCCGATCAACCCCAAAAAGGCTGATTAGTGATTGTTATGCGCCCACATATAACGCAGCGTGGTCGGTAAGTTGATGGCGAACGCTATCGGGAATTATGGCTCACTAAGACGCTGCGCAGATGGTGGCAGGCGCAAAAATCTCTGGTGACAATTTTGGCCTGTATGATCGCCCTCTAGCTCTCTGTACAGCGATCATCGAGGGTCAATTTGTCACACGGAATCAATTAGCCCTTTCACCGTTAATTATTTTTTACGTGCGCTTGAATATAGTATAAGAGAGGAGGTACTTACTTGGAGATTGCTGTTCTGTTTTGGGTTCGAAAAAACAAGGTAGGCGTTCACGTAATGAAGTAATACTACCGTAGCTAGTTCAGTTATTTTTACCTTTGTTGTTCTTTACGATGACGTGAGTCTGCAACTTATTACGTGTTGTATCAGTAATACACAAATCATATTAGAACCGGAGCCAACATGCTAACGTTGGCTTACGTTCTCCGTGGCGGGTGTTGTTTGCAGAAGTCAAAATTCTCTAATTAATCTTTCTGCTTAGAGACCATCACGGCATATGCACTATAGAAGAAGATAACGAGTGACCAAGGGCTGTACGCGTCTTCGTCGTCGTGGAGATGCATTCATCCCAGCTCTATAACATAAGGTGTCATCGTCGATTAACTCAGTACATATTGGCAGGATCCTAGCACACGATAGCCATTACCAATGTAGTGTAGCTAGGTGTGCATACATCGTAGTGTAAAGCGTTTGTCTGTCAGCGGTTAGTTGCGTCCTTAGCGGCAATAAACCTGAACGCGGGCAGCGTTTGAGAGGATGAGCAGACAACTAACGAGTTTTTCGTCTTTCTCTCTCTCTCTCTCTCTCTCTCTCTCTTTCCGACACTCTGCATTCTCTCTGTAACTGATTGTAGTCGCAGCTACCTATTTATGACTTGCTTTTGTTAGCGAATAATAGAATCACAGCGTGAGATGATGTTAAGATGATTAACGAGAAACGCGAACGATCTGATCCCCGTTCCCTATCGACAAGAGTGGCAGCAACAAATCAAAGATGAATTGCGTCCGCGTGCACTGTGGTACGGCCACCTCCCGCAGTCGACCAATCAGCACAACGGTCACGTAAATGTTGGCAGGGTGAAGAAGCCAGTCACCTATTGTACCTGAGTATCTCACTTGAACGGCCACCCTCCTGCCAACAACAAGTATTACGCGTCTCCTGGTGGAGGTTTACTTTTGGTGGCTAACAACATACCTTCCTACAACCCAGAATCCGCTATTCACGTGGCTTGGTCGGCCACTTTTGTCCGTGAAAATAATGTCCGCTTTCTTTTTCTGGTTACCGATTCTCGTTGTTTTGTTGTTGCTCTCTGATCTTCCGTTGTCGTATGCTATACCCCTTTTATGCTGTTATCGCTTGCGATGCGAAGGGAGCCAATCGGCTCTCAAGAGATCCGATTGAGCTTGTCATCAACTCTGTGCTTCATTTAAAGTCTGCGATCTGTTTGCATGATCACTGCATTATCCGTGTCCACTTCGGCGGCTTGTACTTAGGAAGTTCAACTATTAAAATACCAAGATGACTTGAACTTCAATTCAACCTCGACTAGCATAAACCTAAACCTTGGCTCTAGTCAGAAAAAACGTGAATTTTGATACCTAACTAAAGGCAGTATTGGATAACCCAGCGTGACGCCTCTAAGCTCAAGTCAATTTTAAATGACACCTTGAACGCTACTATAGCAGGCCACAGGCCTGCGGCCGTCATACCGCGAGGGCTTCCTTGTGCTAGCACAACTTCAACATGTGTAACAAATGAATCTTCCTACTTTCGCTACTGAACTGCAGCAGGCAATGGACTCTCCGCCAAGTCATTGTAAAATCGGCTTCGCCACATAAGGTGGTCCTCCAATGATTGCTTGTCGCTTACCATCGAAGGTAAGTAATTAGATCTTAGCAATGCTTTAACGTGGAATAGTCTAGCTATTATTACCCTACACTTTTTTCCGCATCCCGAGAATAACCGTCTACGTTGGGTTCGACGGCCTTATCGTATAGTGACTGCGAAGAGATTTTTGTTGTTCATAAGCATTAGCCTGATGGGCTATGCAATCAAGGAAAGCCGTGCAGCATCTAAACATAGTAAGGGCACGCCTCGAAGCACTTGTGGTCCGTATCCTATACGGACACATACGAAATAGATCAGTGTAGATATATATACATACTGTTCACCGCAACCATATATACACCATCCTCCCCTCGTGTCTCGCTCGAGAACGCAAACTTTTAACTTGGCTTTTTATTTTGTAGATTTTATTAGAAAATGATATAAATAGCCTAATTTAATACCTTTGTGTGCCCGTAATTAGTAGCAACATTATCATTTGTCTCCGGGCCGTAATAGCATAGAACACATGATCATAGCTGTTTTGTCGCTATTTCGGGCCTGTGGTGACTGCTACCTGCTAATAATAAGCACATCGGCAAGAATTTCATAAAAAAAAAAAGAATAAAGGGATGCTGATAGCTAAGAGTGCTATAGGTACCTATTGCTTCGTCACCTTGTTCTATAGCTTTCAGATGAGTATTGCTTATCAGCGTCTTCAGCGACTTCTAGTTTCGAATGCGGTACGAGATTTGCTGTAGATACCTCTGTACGACAAGTACCTGTGTTGTCGCTATTGGCCTGCTGCTGGTTCGCTTTCTGCGCTCAGTGGACAGGCGAATAAAAACCCAGCATAAAGCAGGAAAGCCTTGAGCAGCAAGAGCAAATTGAATACGCTGATAGACTCTCGCTGCTGTTGTTGCCGAGTGCTCCGTCTCCTGGAAAAATTGGACTTTCAAGCTTATCAAAAGCTTGTCAATACGTAAGACGCACATGTACATGCAGATGACATCGATGGCGTCATGGTATGACTCTCTAATGTCGTTTGACGAAGAAGGCGCGACGTACAGGCGTAGGCACAACGAGGAGGCAGAATAGAAAACAGCCGGAATGCTGCTACCAAATCGAGGGGAACGATGGTCGTCATCACTATTGAGTGCTTATCAGCATTCTGACCGATTCTCTCTTTCTCTTCTCTACAATTAGGAAGAGAATAGCGGCTGTAGTTGTAGTTTGTTACGCAAAAACAACTTCGTCTATTTCGTTTTTATGCTCGCTCGACGAGGCAGTCAACTGTCAAATGTGATTAACTCTTTTTCCTTACGAGCACTCGTGTTCCTGGCCTAAATAACTATCCGTTTTGTCACGATCCCTTGAAGACGATGATGATTTGTCTACTGCCTCGAGATAACGCGCAAAAAAACTACAGCTAATCAATAGAAGATACCGAAGTGACAACAGGAATGTCGAGTGTCGATAACTAGAGTGTATACAAAGGGCGAACATCAAGCGATGCTGGAATTGGTAACGAGTGTTATTTTTATTAGCAGATCTAAGCTGTTCCCTAAAAAAGATAAGGCGGATAAATTAGCTAGAGGGACCGAGTAGATTGTTTATCGGAAAATAAGTCTTCTCGCGATTTTGAGAGTTTTTAAGGGTACCGGAGATATTGATGCTCTAACGATAGATAAAATTATTATTATTTCTTTCACATAACGCTAGTATAGGTCTGAATCCGAGTTGAACTCCTATCTAGACATAACAACAATGTGACGAAGTCATAAGACAATAAAATCGTTGGTCGTCGGTAAGTGTAGATAGCGTCGACGGCTATCATTATCATGCAAGCAGGACGGTTGATTATCAAGTGGATGGTGGGCTATAACAAGTCGGTGAATAATTTTTTTTGGGCAAGATGTTCATCATGACAGTATCAGGACCAAGTCACTGCCGGAATTTGTTAGTTGCATTATCGAAACGGATTTTATGGTTTTATAATGACTCCGCCTCTCTCCGAACCGTAGAAACTCATTAGTCGCTCATTTGTCTCAGTTTTCGAACTGGAAAAGTTCTTTTTCTGCTGTTATTTTCAAAAAATCTACCGTCATCCCTGAAATACGGCCAACCAGCCACAGTAGCTGTTTTTGGCGATATGTCTGAGCAGGCAAAATCTCTACTCTACGGTTGTGCAGAGGGGCCGATAAGTAATACTGAATTGTTCGACGTACGATGCCCACATTGGTTCGACTCGACCTGCAGTTCGGCCTGCCGCTTCGACGCGGTGACGTTGTCTGCTAGAATGAAGTTTTAAAAGTAGAAATTAGTAACACAAGTTTTTCGTCATAAAGTCTCAATGATAATGTTGCCAGGTTAAGAAATCTTCATCGCGTTCTCTTAGCTTAGCCATGAAAGATCGGATGATTTTTTCCAAAAAATGTCAAAATTGTTGTAACCTCTTTCAGTAACCGTGATGAAGAATGAAATATGTATATAGACCCTTTTTCTAGTGAATGTGTTACTATTATTATTATTCAGTGTACGTACAAGTTCATATTGAAAAGGTTACGCAAAGCTTCGCCTAAACGTAAAAACTTGCACAAAAGAAGGCATTTTTCGCGCCCCGTTAGCCACTTTCCAAAGTTGGCACCTCCCGATTTTAACGAAACGTACATACACGTATTTGTGCTGTAATAAAGTTTACTATGTTACACCGATTTAGGTGTAACGCTATACAACGCGAGCAGAAGTTGTCGCTCAATGAAAGAACGAAAGCTTCTACAGGTTTAAAATAAAATTATCATATTAGCATTCAGTAAATAGCAATAATGAAGTAACAAATAGTTTTTTATTATGTAATACTGCTTCACATGTAAAAATAGCGTTTGCCTCTTCTGTGTATGTGACGAGGCATAGGATGTTTCTGGCTTTCAGTCTATCTCATTTATCTAACTTGAAGAGCGGAAACGGTTAATCAAACAGATTTTACTGTGGTTATATACAATCGTCGTCGTGAACTGTTTTCTTTCGTAACACAGCTAGAGGAGCGGGAGGATCTTCGCTCAAAATTTACGTCAAGCGGTTTAATCTCTTTCGACATCTTCTAGCGGCGCAGACTGGCTTAGCGAAGGAACAAAGCCACTAGCACTACTATACTGACTTTCCGTCCCGTATTTGTACTATATGACACGTTCCAATATTCTATAAGAATTTGAGCAGATCAGACGGGGCCCTTTTAGGAGACAGGCGTGAAATTAACATGCTGATCTCCAATATTCACGATTGGTATGAAACGAACACAGGCACGTGAGCCTTTTACCCAATCCATTTCCGTACAGATTATAGTAACCTTTACCTCCCATAAGGTCCCTGGCACCTTTTACCTTAATAGGGAACGTGCGCTCTATTATATACTATATAATATAATAAAAATCAACGCTTAGGAAGGAGACGACTCGTCGGGCACGCAGCTTGAAGCTGGAGTCGCCCAGGCTAGTCTGTCCGTCGCAGATACAACTCCCTTTTACCGCTCTGTACTACTGTTAAATTAAATCGGACGCGGTTCAGGGTGAAGAATAGCTAAGGATGTCAATAGTTCGTGACGTATAGCGGCAGCAGATGGCACGTGACGCCCGTGGATTCTAAAAATGCCATTGCCATAGGGTCATACGAAAATCCTGCTAAGTAAAATATCAATAAATGCCGTAAAATGACGTAACAAAAACAATGACCAATTCATAAAAAGAGATAAAAAAAAAAACCCTATAAAACAGTGGGATAAACTCGGCTTTTTATTCAGACGCAATGTGAAACAAACTCGAATGTTCGATTCGAACGATGAAATTATAATGCCTCAAACAGTGAAGTACGTCCGGAGCATTTTCTGCTGTTATAGTCGCAAGGTCGTGACAAACACCTCAAAGTAGCGCTGGACGCACCCCCGCCGACAATCATAGACGGGTCACAATATCGCATCGTTAACCTGACCACGAAACTTGTTATGTTAATTTTCGGATGGAAAGCCAACATATAAGCAGACCGCGCGACAATGAGCCATGATAAGAGGACGAACAAACAAACAACCAACTACCCATTTGTCGACGGAGTCAGCTAACAAACATTATCGATAAATCTGTGCGTACAATGACTTTTCAAATTCGTTCTATCGACTCTGGCCACCCTTATCACGGTGTTTGCGGGTTGGCGTAATCATGTCCATTATGTAAAATTCCAATTGCTGTTATAGTACTAAAATGCTATGTCTTTCTACTGTCTTGCGCTGTTCAAGTTCTGAGCGTTTTTCTATCGTCTAAGCCTAATTGCAAATACGATATAAACAAATAATATAGTAGTTTGTCACCACCATCATGGGCGTAGATTATTACGTTGCTGCACGTAAACGTTATACATGTAAGAAGAGAGCGTTGGCGTACAGCGTCTAGTTCGTACATGATGGTGCTAACAGTCATAACGGCTTTTTTTAATTATGGACTAAACAAGTTATATATTATAAAAGATATATTATCACTTTATTATATGCAGTTATATTAATTATAGATAGTAGTAATTGTAAGTAAAGTTTTTGGCAAGTAATTGTACTTCAGATCTATCGATAATTATCCAATAGATGTCCGCTACCAGTGTGTATGAACATGGTAGCACTTTTATAATCGATGTATAACTCATCACATCTGTTTTGATCCTTAACCTTTATAAATGATGTACAACTACATTTTGTCCTTGTGGGCCTTTCCATTGACGCACTTCCATCCTACTAATTCTGCAAGAGCACGACCGATCAATTTGCGTGTATGCCGCAAGGGCTTAATACGAATTTATCCAATGCAAAGTGCCAATATCTCTCCCTGCGAGGAATGATCTTATTAGATGTTTCGACGATCTGCAATGTCCGTCGTTATTAGATATATTTGGCATGATAGTTAATATTTTCACCAATCTACTTTTTTTCGCTGACTGTTTTTGGCCCTTTATTATAAGGGTCGCAAACGATAGTATTGATGCCGGCTATAGAGGAGACGTTAAAAAACAAATTACAATTTTTTGCAGGCAATTAGATCTAGTCTGAGGCATCTTTTACATTCATATAGACCCGACAATGGGCTTGATACTCTTCTTCTCAGGGTTTGCTTGCATAAGTATATATCCCCTAAAGCTCATCGAATAATTAAACCTGTACTGCACATATAAGTACCTTTTGCTAGCAAGCTGTGAGTGCTTATTTCACAGTCGTACAACTCAGTTATGACGGTAACAGCATGGTACTGCTGTTGAATCTGCCGAACCCGATTTCGGTTTTTTGGTGAATGAAGTCGGCGGTAGTCAATTCCCGTACTCCGTCCATTCGCTGCAGGTTACGTTGGACACAACGAAATAACAGAAGCACGCCAGAAACCAGTGAATCGGCGATTTCCACAATGCTCAGATCGATTAATATGCACTAATTAATAAAATCTGACCGGTGAATAAGATGGGATATTTCAACGGCTCAAAGGGCACGATTGCCTCCTACCGCTCTACTGGACGCGTCCCCAAGCGGCGAGTAGGAATATGCTCATGATGGGCTCCGGGAGACATACGCCCCGACGCGGATTAAGATCGGAATAGGTCTGCAGCTATGGTAAGCAGCGATCCCAAAGGTGTTCCAGGCTGCGGTAGCAGGCTACTCTGACGGATTCCGGTGTGAAAGAGTGAACGTTTTGAAGCAATGCCAAAGCAGTTCCAGGACTTCCTCTCCCAAACCGAGGCTGTGAACTATACGTCTTTCCGAACTGGAGGACCGAAGGATAGAGCTACCCGGTTTTCGGGTGCTCAGATTCGTTGAAAATGCAAAAGAAAGTTGACGCTGACTCACTAGGTTAATAAATTAATATGCAGTAAATTACTGAGTTTCTTACAAATCTCATAGGTAAAATGTTGTTCAGCTATAACAGAAGCAATCGCCGAGCTGAATAATTCAACCAACAACGACGTTCTTACTGACAGCCATCTGCCGTCAATCGATCAAATATTGAAGGCATACGTACACATTCGCGCCCGTACATTTTGGTCCTATTTAGGAAGTTAGACGGAATTACAAAGATCGTTGCTTGCTGCCGTTCGAACAGATCTGTAGGCTAAACAAGCAGTACGGCACCACCCGTACATTGAATAGTTAGCTAATGATCAGAACTAAATGACCTTTGAAATATGTAATCCATGTACGATTTCAACAACCCCCTATGAAGAAACGGAACAACACTGAATATAACAAAAGTATTATAATGTTCCGGGTCTCAAAAGATTAGATTCATCTATTATCGACAAGAGTTGTTTTAGCTAAATCAGGTGTTTCTGTAGACATTATGAAGAGCGCATATTTTTTTTTCTTATATTCCAACTTGGCATTGTGGGCCTGTTGTTGAACAATTGACGTAAGCAAGGCTCAAAATATGCACTAAGTAAAGTTCTTTATTCGGACGGATTTTACAGCATTTATTGGCTAGTTAACTTGTGGTATAAATTTCCTCCCTGACAAAGAGGTAATTAATCTCGTTTTGTAAAAGCTCCAGTATTGGGTCTAGCTGGCGGTGAACAAAAAGCATTGGACCTTGATACCGCCGTTAGGGGACCTGACGCACTTTTACTATAATAACCACGTTAAGAAAAGCGTTTCGATTCCGGCTTACTTCATTCAGACATAATAACTTCTTTTAAAAAATACAGTACAGAAAAATGTTTGATGCCTTGAATGTGTGAGGTTCAAAAGCGAAAAAAAAAAAACACTAGTAAACAGACTTTTCTAATCAGCTTTGGTACAGTGGTTAGAGTAAATTCTGCATTTAAAATTTCCTATTTGGAGTGTTCGGTGAACGAGCAAAGTCTGATCGATACAAGCACACAATGCTAAATGGTAGCTTATAAACTTTCACTGAAAAATAATCCCAAGCCCAAACTACAATTCTTCTCAAATCAAACAGAAGTAACACATCAAAGTGCGCAAAACCAACGAAACTTTCGCTCATTTCAATCAGGTATATATAGCTCTGACCGTAGGTCAAACAAAATATTGATATTAACATTCTGCATCGTATCCGCACTTAGCTATGTAACCAATTAGTACTATATCAGCTAATAATCTGTTCAGTACGTGCACGCAGACACATGTCTGATTGAACCCTAGGAAATATGGAGGCGCTCTGTTTACGTATCGCAAACGGTTAGACGCTGTGTGACATCAGTGAGTCAGTGTGACTCATGTTTCGATCGTAAAAGGGGTACAATAATGGGGGATCGTTATTGTTGTAGCATATTTGTTACGCAATCAGCAAGCAACAGCGGTAACACCTAGCGTCGTTACTCTTACGTAATCTGCGGCCCTTCCGCCATTGTTCTTTTGTACATGACGCATTCAGCAGAGAACGGTGGTCTGTCTCTAGGTCAGTGGCGTCTAGCGGGCTCTACCCTGTGTAGCTAGCGGCTGTGACAATAATGCGTTAATTGGATATTGTTGTAAGACTTGCACAGTGGTGTGAGTCTACCGAGCGTCAATTGTAATCTTATTCCTCCACGGGTCGCCTATACTCATCCTTATATGCAATTACATTCAATTATGACCGTTGCCATATTTTGCTTTTACTATATCTACTGCCGCCGCCGCCGCCATCAGCGTTTGTGGCAGTTTCTCCGTCTACGTCAACACCTTTGGGAATGGAAGAAAAAGAGCCGTCGTTAGCAGAGACATCTATGAACTTGAACTTTTGCGAGCGAACCAAAAAGCTGATGTGGATGACGACAGCATGTGGCCCGCTTTGCCCGTAGCATTACTAAACTTCGGAAGCGACATTGTTCTGAGGCGCAGATCTGTAAGAACACGTGCTATTCGGACTTCTGAACGCTTCTCATGGCCAAGGGTACCTCGGGTTCACAGGCAGTTAGTTTACGGTTTTGGCTCTAATCTCTTTAGTTGCTTTTTCTGGCTTGAATTAGCAGATGCAAAAATATTAGCAGATGACGTGTGCTTTTATTAAAAGTACATTCTAGCATACTGTTGTCAATCCTTTGAATTTTAAAATTTTTTCCGCCGTTAACGGAAAGCCACAAGGCACCGTTACCCGCCCTTATCGGGAGGAATTTTCCCACAGATGCCCAGTTGTCCACAGCTGTCATCTTTTGGTACTTAGTGTTTCGAGTTTTTCTTAATCGCCTCTGCGCTCCAAGTTCACACCCTACACGTTGCGACTATCTCACAATCATAGAGGTATAATCAAGTTAGGGCAATAGCTACGGCCAGATTATAGAATTAGGCTTTTTTCTTCAGCTTAGTCTTTCTCAAATGCTCAGTCTAGATGCAATAAGGTAAATTGGAGAAGCTAAATAGAGAGGTAGCTTTCAGCTCTGGCTATGTATGAGCACTTATCTTCTAGTTCATAATGCATGCTATATGGAAGATGTTCCATAAATCATCAAACGTAAACTTATCTGATGGTCGTACAATTAAATTGAAAAAGCCGTGGATATGAATATAGTCTTTAAGTCATCTTGAATAACTCATTATCCCAATTACGCTCAATAAGCTATTGTATTTATCTACTAGTTGTAGTGTATTTTGTTAAACAGAAACACCTAGCTTCGTTGACCTGAGGACAGACGGGTTTTTTTCAATATGGAGCACGAATTGGTCCAGAAATTGTACAGGCGCCAACTATTCAATCTCCTTTGTGTTGCTGAAGCGGTTCGTACGTGCTTTTACGTATACTTTTTATTGATCAAAAAAAAATTCAACGTTTGTTGTGAAGAACTTATTTGCTACAGTTAATTTGATTCAACGTTTTCAATCGTGAGAGAATGAGGGTGCATGAATGTATTTGATGTCAAATTTTAAACGAGGTGTACATTTGTAGCGTTTTAAATTGGATTAGAGTTTATTTTTTAATAAAGAGAGGTTTGACCGGCCTCGAAGTTACCCATACAAATAATAATAATACGCTTGCTCAACTTTGGCAGGTATTTTACAACCCTTTAGTTGTTATTTACCGAGGCCAATAGCTATACATTGTGTAGTATCGTCAATTGATTGTTTCCAATTCAAACGTATCCTTTCAAACGGAAATATAGTTGCCTGTGTCTTTGTTAACCTTCTCTGCTAGTCATTGATTCCGTGAATTATAAACAGAGACGAACTCTGGCCGTGTACGTTCATGCATCGCGATTGTTTCTGTACTTTAATTATCAGTGTACCTTAAATTGAATTTAGGGAATCCCAAGAGGTAGTTAACAGGTAACAACGCGACCGCTCGGAACGACTCCTGCAAATAGATCGGCCAGAAACAAATAACCAAGGTAGAAACTTCTCATTAAACTATAGCTTATTTCAGTGTGGCTGCGGCTAACTGCTTTGAAGGATGATAGCAGTTGTTTTGTAATCAGAGAACGAAACCTACGTTTTTATTACGAAGATATTTATTTTACTTTCCGCAAAAATGACTGCCACTTCCATTTGCCTAACTTCCTTCTATACACGAGTTAATTCTTTCTATATGCAACTAGCGATGCACGAGTACTGTGAGGCCAAATAAGCTACCTGCTGGCTGCCTGCTTTTCAACTGTCGTCCTTTTTTTCAGCTGATAATGGCTTTGTGCATATTATTTCGTCGCTCTCAATGCGAAGTGAACTGGTTAGTTGAAGGTTTCGATACCATGATGCCAAATCACTTTTTTTTTCTTTGATTTTGAGCTATACTTTTTCTGAACCTATTTGATGACCTTCACTATGTGATAACATATCACTTAGCACTCGCCAACTTGGCTAAAATAAGACAAACGTAAAGTAGTTCACGGCTTTCGACGCGAACAAACCAAAGTCCATCTTAATGCGTACTTTAGTCCCAGAAAATGAACTTTGCAAAACTCGGCTTCAGGTACACTTCAGGTTGTCTAGCGGTTTCAAGACACAAATGGCAGTCAGTTGTATTTATTTTCAATACAAAAAGGTCGATTTCCTTAATTTGATCTTAATCTCAATTTAAGTTCATGTAAGTCATCAATGTAAGTCATCTTGCATGGAAATCCGTTAAAGGATATTTGAGAGAGAGAGAGAGAGAGAGAGAGAAATGGGGGGTAAAGAAATTAGCAAAATCTCTGCAACTACAAAATAAGCAGGAGATAAAGCATGACATCGCTCAAACGAAACGCGCTACAGAAGCTCCCTCAGACGACGGTCTATGGGAGAAAGAAATGGTTAAATTACATGATCAACAGGGAGGAAGACGCGCACTGAGAGCGGCACCGCCATGATTTAAACAGAGGGATTTCCATTATCTTGTGACGCAGGCTTCGTGTTGGACCAAGTGTCAGAATTTTTTCATTGCTCAGCAACCATAACTGCTCTATGGCGACACGGATAGTGTGCGAACAGTGCCATACTGCTAATGCGACGCAGAAACTTTCATTTGTATAAATAAGCCTCTACTGCTACAAACAAAACAGGCGAGCCTGTAACGATAAAGCGGAAAGTAGCCGGTGCAACGGGCCTCAAAACGTGTCATAAAGATATCCTGTTTAGACAAGCAGAAAGGGATCTAGGTCTGGTACTGTTTCGAAACAAGATCTCAAAATTGTGCCATAAGTGACTCGAACCACGTAAAAATTTATCTACAATTCTCCTATTGGAGATAGAGCCGTTGCTCGCGCTTGCTTCCTGACGTAATTATCATCACATACTTGGGTAAGTTATATATAGACGCGCACACAGCGAGTGGTGAGTTCGAGTCTGACACAATAAAATCACTCGTTCCCCTAACCCGAGTCCCCCCAGTTATCCGATCCGATGCAACTAGGAGCTGCTACAAAGTCAAAAAAGGATCTACAAAAGAACAACGAAAAAAAATAAAAGCATAAAAACCACTTATAAACGTGGACCAGTTCACTTGCATGGCCCATAGCAGCGAGTAGGAGATTTACAATCTACTGCTATTACTACTAGTCTAAGATAATATAAAACCTATATATATATGGTGGCTTTAGTGGCAGTAGCTGCCGGTAGCGATACGATAACAAAAAAAGCTCTGACAGAAATCGTGCTCTCGTCACTGGTAGCTGTCGTTTTGTTACTGCTACTACCGTTGTTTTTTCTAGAGGCAGTATTGACAAAAGCATTTAATTCTGGTAAAAAGAAAAACTAGCCTCCAATAAATACCTGCAAGCTTATAATCTTCAATTCATCGCGACGGTAAGGTAAAAGCGCGTAATATGAAATGATAAAGCACAGGCAATGAATGACCACTAGGAGCGTTATCGAAACGTTTCTAATAAGACATAAGCAAGGAATAACTATCACACACAAGATCGCTTCATGACTTCAACCGGAGATTCAAGAGAGAGAGAGAAATGCTGCCGGCTACTTCATTTACGTTCGATTGCGTCACACATATGAATAAGTGCGTCTGACCAGCGTGAGGAGCGTCAAAATTGACCAGCGACTCGAGTTTCAACAAGCCCCACATTAATACGTATAGAATCTATCAATAGATATTGCTCAATCTGCTGATCGGCCCTTGACGTTTGTATTCATTAAGTGAGATGTCAAAGGCAACATTCGTCGGATGTTTCACACTCGATTCATACCGATTTGGAAAATATTAAATATTAGCTTAATTTCGAATTATTCGATTTTATTCCCGTTTCACTATTTTTTTTTTTACTTCTTAGCCTATTAACAAAGTCACTGGAAACTATATTCATGTGCATTGTGTATTAATCAAGTATTATGCTGCATTAAATCTATTGCCTCATGCGTGTACACACGCACACCTGTTCAGATCACAGCCAGTCGAAACAACTATATCGTTTATATCGTGAACTAGACTAGCTGGTTCGTACTTGATCGGCCAGATCAGCGGCGCCCAAACCCGCTGTCCACAGAACGTACTCCGTGATCTGGAGCTTGGCGATTGGCAATGCGTTGGTCGTAAATCAGCTAGCCAGATGTTCAGCCACTTCGACCGCCATTCGTCTATTTTTCTTGTTGATACCCGAGACTCCAGCATCGCACGTCTAATTGAGCCGATTACAAGCGGACGGCAGGAGAGACCACGTTTCGGTAACAAAAAAATCGTAACATTTCTTTGTCATATTGCTGATGCTTGCTGTGCCGTAGTGGTAGCAACAGATGTCTTACATACATTGGCTTAACATCATGCGGCTGCTGGTTCCCTGAATGTTCGCAGCAGTCATTGATGATGGCGGTGACGGCGTGTCGCTAAAGCCGCAGAGGGTTAGAAGTAGCCCGGGGAATAGGTAGCTGAATCTATATGCATCTGCAGCAGATGGCTCGTTCGTAGTCTGCTGAGAGAAATTAGAGGATATTTTTGTGGTACAGTTGAAATCGCATCCATCGTGCCAGGACAATGAGATTTACGGACAGTCATACGATTGATTGGCCGCGATTAATTACGCTTTTGTTCGGTGCAACGCTAACGTGTTTTTTTTCATTTTTTGACGGCCCTTTATATCGAAACGAGATGTATCCATGATAATCGAGTTCATTCAATTCTTAGACATATGAAATACGTTTACTAGTACTGCAAGTTAACAGTTACTAGCGCTAGTTGCTACGCCTAGCAGAACTTTGTTCCTTGCGAACAAAGCGTATGTAGCAACCCCCGGAGTCTATCGTCAGTTCATTTATCATACGTACTTATGAACTAGGAAACATTTCCCATCTGGGCTCATAAGTGAAGCTTCTTAATGAAATCGATGGACCGCAAACTTCAGCGTACTACCCCAATGGTTTCCGATAGAAATACTATTCCTGACTAGTGATTTTGCTGCTGTTGTCACCACTTGCGGTTAGGGCTTGCCTATCTACATGTAAGATCAATGCGACCACACGGTCGTATGTACTGTCTTCTACATTTACAACGGTCACCGAGGCTCTTCATTGTCCTCACGGAAAGGTGAGAGGAGTGATTACCACCGATCGATCGTTGCGCTATAATTTAACGTCAGGATTTATCACTCACTTTTTGTTGTTTGCGTGTTCACCCGTCTCCATCATATCGTGGCAGCGAGCTGCGTCGGGACAACGATTGCCAGTGTCATCGACGAAGATAGTAGTTGTGAGGGCGGCCATTACAACTAGGACTGCCGCAGCGGCAGACTGACAGCATCGAGTCAATTGCGTCTCAAGCCGCGGTTCCAGAAATAGATACGATGAGCCAAAATGGATGGCCATAAAATCATACGTGTGCAAGTCCATGGCCTGTCCCACACCAGAAACGACTGCACAAAATCGTTACACAACGCGTCGCAGTGCTCCCTTCGGGCGTAATCCCCAGCTGACCTTAACGGTTATTGTTACTGCCAGCGTATAGCCTATGCTGTGACGCCTGTTGTAATTTATGTTGTAAACACTCTTATTGACAGCGTTGGAGCCACACGTTTCTGCGACAGTCTGAAAAGCTCGCGTCTCCTAACAACATATTAATGAGTTTAGCTTAGCGCACCCATTATAGATCACCCCCGTCAGACGCACAGCAAAAATGGAAGGAGATCACTTATGCACCCCTGTAACAAGCAAAGCAGCAGCGGCGGCAGCAGCGACGTCTGTAATAGTGGAGCGCGCCATAATGGTTCGACGTGAGACGGTCGGGACCAGCAGACAACGGCAGTGCCACAGCATTCCGCAGAAGGGAAAAAGTTCCGGAAAAACGTCGCGATATCAATGTCAGCAGCTGATTAAAAAATTATAGAACCGTTGCTATTTTGCGGTCACGCGAACATCGTCGTCATAACAACCACCATGATGACAATGATATATAATTGTTAACCTGGCAATGTTAATTGGTTCCACCTTGAGCAGATGACAAGCAGACTCGAACATGTCCACGTAAATGATGAGCGATCAGACCTAGTCATTAACATAACTAATCCAAAGCTGTTGTTGATGGATTCACCAATCGGTCGTAACCTCATTGTCCATCCAGCTCTTGCCTTTTTTTTGGGTGTTATTTCGGCTTTTTTCAAGCTCCTCTTATTTAGTTTTTCCTGCGCGACAGATAGCTGGATCCAAGGACTCTGTGAACAATTACTTCCGAGTCAGCTGGAAGAGCTTCGCGTATGGACGCCATCAGGTAGACAAAACACTGCTACTTTCAGCTCAAACTAGATAACGCACTCAGCTTCACGACAGATGTTGCCCAGTGTTTCGAGGAATGGTCGATCTGTCAACTGCCGGTACAGATTCAACAGTGATGCTTATTCTTCTCTGCTAGGACCATGGCGCCTATGTATTTAGCGCTTCGGTATACAGTAATCGTGCTGGATTCAGATCAATTTAGCTTCTTCACCTCTATCAGTGAAAAACCCTACCTAAAATGACTACCTACTTATGCTGGTTTGTTTACCGTTGATTAAGTTTACAACTCTCTATTTCTATTGTTATGACTATTGTTCATTATATTACACGAAGGAAACCATACGCTCGCTATGGTACCCGTGATTATTTTTGGAGATAAATTTATCTTGAATCAATTTTATGATTCACAGACACATCTTGCCCGCTATAAAGTGGCCATTGACTTGATATGTTCCACAGTATACTTGCCTTGTTTCTTTCTAATCGGCCCTAGTCGCGAATCTTTTTTGCTTTCCAGTCCATTTTCAACATTGTTTGTCCCGTAGCTTTACCACAACTCATTGATACCTTAGCAGCTATTTAAAAGTCTAACTAAAAGGTCCTAACAGAAAGAGTCTGACGTTGACGTTCCACAATACAATGCTTAATCCGGAACACCGGCGAATGAGGAATTCCAATGCGTCAGCCATTTCGTCACCGTCGATTTGCGCAAGTATGTAGAAAGGTAATGACAATTTTTATATACTCTTACAGTATTTTATATACAAAACTAGAATGTGATAGTGTGTAATGTATTTCATTTAAAATATATCTAACAAGAGCGGTTAATAAATACTGCGCCATCTATAATGTTTGGTCGGGCTCCTTCCTTGCTTGTAACCCGTCGCAAACCTCTATACACGTTCCTTATCGCTCGTAGATGACTGGACTATCTAATAATTCAATTGTCACGGCTCAGACATCGAAAGCACGGGACGACGTCCATCTCGTTTCTCATTCCGTTTGCTATTCTGCTCTGCGTTAAAAATGTTTCCTCCTGGGGGCAGAGGGTTGTTTTCATAAATTCAAATCAAGCTTGTCTGGAAGGCATCTTTGAAAAAATTGACATTGTCTTTGGTTCTTTCTCTTACCATTCTGCAACGCCGTAGACGAGTCTAAATAAAATGTATCGATTGTTATCGAGTTTTGATCATAAAGTTGCCGCCGTTGTTGCGGCACTATTTGACTCTGTATCTTCTTCTATCAATACAGTGTGCGTCTCTTTAGTCAAGCTGAGATAGGCACTTCAGCTATAGTGAAGGCAGTCGTCTGGGACCTTCGACTAACTTCCTTTTCGTTTCTTAGCGCACCGTTGCCTGCAGCTTGATGCGATGTCCCGCAACACGGTGCTTATATAGAACGATTACATTTTATGCGTGCGACTGGCATGAAACTGACTGCGTACGTGAATGAAGGCGTGGACGGTGGCATTTAATAACGGGTTGTCCAGTCGTCGCTCTGTGTTCGCACATTGCTCACGTCCGTTTTGTACCGTTCTGAATGGAATTGTTTGATCGTGTGTCGCGGATTGCAGTCGATCGTCCGCCAACGGCGCTTTCTAGAGAGATGCGCGACGACGAGGAGTAGGCGGAGGAGGTAGCTGAGCTAGCGATAAATAATAATAGTAATAGTAATAATTTATTACTTGCCGAATATATGAGACCGTCTGGCTCTTCTTTTCTTCGCCTCTGTTGCACGCTGTCCTATACGCCGACCGCTCTTCTGTTCGTTGCATATTGCTATCTCTGAGCGGCAATTAGTTGATGGCCACCACAGGAAAAGTCCTCCATGTTGAAAGTTGCATAGTTATTTGTTGTTTCGTCTGTCCGCGAGCCAAATGTACGGCCTGCCGGTCCACGGCCACGAGCACAGCTTCGTCTGACCGAAGGTCGGTATCGAAATTACAGTTACTTTATCAATTATTCATTCCCTACCATGGATCACGGATGGGAGGACCCAGTTATTGTTGTTGTTGCTGCTGCTGGACGGCCGCGTCCATCAAACAAATCTCTCCGAGGTCTGCCCATGATACAATCTTACGAAGGAATCTCTGTGTGACAAAGAAGGACTTTATTGTGTCGGTTACAGCCGGGCCAACGCAAATGAAGCCTTCATGAAATGAGTATACAATTGTGCCTATATAAGCATTCGTGTGAATGTGAGATTAATAAGGCTCTTGATTGTCAGTAGCGCTAAGGTCATTTATGAGGTACACTAAGTATTTATGCAACATATTATTAACCGATTTGCAAAAAACTGCTGGCAAAAAAATTGAATCAATGCATAATGATTGCCAAAAGTGTTATAATACTTGAATGGATCGTTTATTTGAGAACAATATCAAATAAGATTTCTAAAACTAAAAAAAATTATATATATATATATATATATATATATATATATATATATATATACATAGTTTATCCCCTAGTCACAACTCAACTGGAAGAAGTAAAACGTTCAAAGAAATTCAGTAGACTATACGTGCAGTTTATAGATATACAATAAACACTAACACAGTTATAGAGCATCGTTTTGGTATGGAGTGCGCAATGATATTAAATGGAGCCATTTACCAGATAGAAGGACTTGAATAACTTTTAAAATGTAAGGTAATGCACGCACATTATATACGCTTTTCGTTGTTTACCCGTTTAATGCCTGCGCCCTGAGAGCTTTTCGATAGTTATGAGCTGGTGATTTGTATTGTCCTACTTAATTTCGTTATCGCTGGCTACTTTAGAGGATCTACGATAAACATGTTCTGCCGCCTTGCGACACCCTCTTAAGACCTGAAAGTGATTAGAAACAAATGAATTCAGTAATGAAGAATATAAAGAGACGTCTGTGCGTGCGCTATCGATTTCGGCGTTATACATCAGACGGCTCGCTCGCAGAACGAAGCGAACTATGTGTACGCTCGGTCCCGAGCCTCGACCAACTCTCTACCAAACCGCTAATCTATCTGAAAGCACTGTTCGCTTTTTCGTAATGAAGTCTGCTCCTAATATACAATGTAAACGTAACGTCCTAATCTATTCGGCATCGCTATCTTTCATATTTAACGCCATATCCATTCGCCCGATCCTTTTCCGGTAGGTGACATAAAGCGACCGATGTCTTGTCTATCATAACGGGGCGCTCCAAGATGGCGTTCAGCGAGCAGTACTTCTACAAATTATTTCGAAAGTACAACATACGTATTTCTACCGATTCTGCATTTAGTTCATGCGCAATGTGTTTTTTGTTACAATTTCCCAGTCCGTACGTCGAGGGATAAGCAGGGTAAACTACTGGTTTAAAATAGTATACATCAATGCCGAAAGGGGCTCCTGTTTTACTCAGAAGCTTACGTCACCATAGCAACTCGTTATTCCGTTTGAGGGCTCAAAGTGTAGTCATTTGCCAAATTTCGTTCTTTAAATTATTGCACCGATAACAAAACTGTTGTTTCGCTGAAGGTCTCCTTGCTGAGATGAACCTTTCCGTATGTGACTTCAGCCTCACTCGCTCCTCACCTTCTGTGCTCCTCCTGCCTGCCTGCCTGCCTGCCTGCGTGCCGGCCTCCCTCTCAGAACAACAACAACATGGTCGTCGGACCACTTAACATTATCATATACAGTGCATATCCACGGTCAACGTCGCCATCAACGTGATACGACAGCGCTGTCTGTATAATAATTATCATAAAATAACAAAGATATGGTTATATCCATATTCTATTGACTCTGGACCTGCGTCACATCGTTATAAAACGCTGGTCGGAGCAGGCCTAGCGTATCGACTAATAGGACTCGACATTGCTCCTTTTGCTCGTTTATAGATGATCTTGCTGCTGTTGTCGTCGCCGTCGCCGTCGTCGCCGTCGTCGTCGTCGTTCGTCTATGTTAACGCGGTTGAATCCGATGTTGTGTTGGATGTAATATGCATTTTCTAATCTACTTAAAGCCGCACGTCGAGAAAACAGCGCTTGTAATCGTAAGTAGTCAACCAAGCACAAAGAAAGGAGATGGTTACCTGTATTTTCTGAAGAAGAACGATCTATTTACAAAAATTGCCGTATAGTCAGCGCGGTAGACCAGTGTATAGTAGAAGTACTATATCGGAAGACTTTATAATTCTTTTAATTACTGTGCAGGAGTCTGCCTGCCTGCCTGCCTGCCTGTTGTTTTTTTTTCATTAGCAGTTATCTCCATTAAATTTCGTCATAATAGTCGGAAGTACTACTACCGATCTAGATTTGTTTTGCATCGAAAGGCTGGAACCTTTCAGGCCTTTCCCACATTTCGCCTCTAGAAATACACGTGCAGACGCGCGTGTAAGTAAACTGGTACCAAATTAACTCGAACAAACGCTTGATAATTTTCGATGGTTCGATAATTCACAGAGTGAAACAAAATGTTTTCGGCTATTCAACGATAATTCAATGGGGCATTTTTTCCCCCCAAAATTCAAACCTTTTTAGCTAACGTCAATCCTCAAGTATTTCTTCACGTCTAGTATTATAGTATAGTAGTCATACGCTATATAAAATGCGCTCTCACGTCATAGTTCTGTGTCGAAAAATGACAGATGTCGCGTATAACAAGGAGTTACTATGAAGTCAATATCCTTCTTCATGCCTGCGCATTTGCGTTTTCGTCGGTTATTTGTCGAAGCGTCTGATACAGTTGTACCATTTGTTCTTCTAACCGATTCTTCGCCGCGTGCCCTACGAAGTTCCTGTGAGGCCTCTGATTTCTTCTTCTTTCTCGTTCCAGACCCGTCTGAAAAAAGCTCATCCTATGATTTCCTATGGAGGGAGCTGCAAGTTAAAAGTAAAAAATGAACGGTATAAGTGAATGGCCATTCTCGCCTAGGGGAAAAGTCTGGCAAATTGGCCAGCTTTCGTGTATCCTTGAACAGGCCAGACATCGTATATCATATAGTTAGCGCTCACAAATCGCGCCCGAAGTATCTAGCATGCAAGGTGCCACTTGGATACTAACCCGTGACAGAGTCAAATAAACAATCAGTAAATAGCTACAAGACCTCACCAACGGATCCGTTCAGATATATAGATGCAGGTACAACGGTACACGTTATTCAGCTACCGCTATATATACATATATATATGGAAGTGGCATAGGTGGCGTAACAGCCACTGTTGTACCGTGGTCGCGGAATAAAAATAACGATAGAAACCGACACGTGAGGGTAAAAAACGCGGACGGTGCCGTGGTCACTATTGAGGTCGTTTTTTTTTTCGTTGTGTTGCCATCGCTGTTGCGCCCACGGAATTAAGCATCATCTCCGGTAGCGTTCTTTTCATATATTGTTACAAATGAAAATGTTATAAAATTTGTAATAACTTCGTCGATTGGAGAAACAGTGGCACGATAAACGGCCCATAGCGTTTGGCCGATAAACGAGAACAAAGATATGTGTTACACTGAGAACTAAGAACCAAGGATGATGGCGGACAGATTCAGACGGCAAACAGGAGACACCAGAATCGCTATCCGTTCTCTCTGTATTTCCATCAACATTGTCATTATGCAGTTCACTAAAAACGAGATATAGCTCGCTCAAAGCTGAAGGGTCCCGTTTACAACTAAAACAATGCCGAATGAGCGAGAGAAAGATGCAAGTCTAAAACTCTACTGTAATAGTAATGATAATGTCCAGCAGCAGTTTTAATGGCGTCGAGCGTAGCACAAACCACATAGAACTTCGTCGGATTAAAGGGGTTAACTTGAATTAACTTGCGGTATCGCTTTATAGGCCTATTGGTTTTATTAGACTGCCTGGTGTCTACCTTTACGAAGACGGATAGCTAAAGACAAAGAACACACTACTAAAGCTCTCGTGCGTTCCTTTATCTGCTGCCATCATAGCCACTAGTGGTACTTCGGAGTAGCATAAAATGAGCAGAAGAGGCTAAAGAAATTAGGTAAAATGTTGTGGGGTTACGGTCGTGGAGTGCCGTATAACAGAAGGTAATCATGACGCAACGATCGGCGCTAGAAACGACATTGTTACTATCAGATGCAATAACACACGCGAAGCACCGTCTTTGTTGTTACGTTATTTTTATTACACAGGCTACATCTTATTCGAATATAATATAATAGTTTAGCTGTCACCTATTATCTATTTATATGTAGCACGATAATTATGATATGTATAAATGAGGGAAGCCAGTGAGGGATTGGGAGGAAAAAGACTCAGTGAATGACCTATTATCATACACATGGATTCAAAATACAGATTATGTGTATACGTATACTGTGCAACATTCTGACCTTGTGTATAACTACACGCTCTTGATATGTTGCAACAATAATTTCGTGGTGGCAATGCCACTAATGACGATATGATATAATAGTTGCAACAGGGACGATGACGACGACCCTGATGATGGACGAAGTTACCATCCATCCCAAGTGTACCCATACTGTATCGGAATATCGCGTCACGTTTATTCGGCGGCGGCGGCGGCGGCTGCTGTTTAGGGCTATGTTGCTACCTTGATGACTCTGATGATGATAAGTAACAGCTTCCAGCTACTGCCCGAACAGGCCGAACTACAGATTAACTTGACCCTGTTCACGGTTTTTGCGGCGAATATGATAGGTTACGTAGACGTTAGAAGTGCTATAAAATGCAGTTAACGATAGCATTTTGCTGTGGAGTCAGGAATTACGATGACATTGTCAGGATACAAAACGACCGATATACAGTGCTACGAACTCCGGCCACCTTCGTACTGAAGGAGTCGTTGTTTCCATGTTTGCATTGATACGCAAACAAACCGACACTCAAATCGGCTAAAATCTTCCCCATTTACGCTATAGAGAGCAGAGAAATATAGAGACGATCGCGTCTTCATGAGGACAATTTTAATCCCGTTCTGTATTTTTGTTTACGCGCCAAGGACGGTGACGACCCGTTAATTTCTGGCTCACTTATGATAACACGGGGAATATTGCAACTTTCCGGTATAAAAAAAAAAAACGCCTTTTTTTCAGCTTTGTCTGCAGTATCTGTTTTGTATAAAATGGTATAATGTGTTAAGTGCTCGTCTTTAAGCAATATTTTCTATAATAGGATAGTACATAGTACATAGTACAACAGTTGCTGAGACCATTATAAAAGTGTTTTCTATTTAGTTGATTTAATTTGATTATTACGTTAGTCGACATATGCGGGCAGTGAAATCGGCCTATATTTTTATAGGACCAAACTGCGTATACGTCGTACGTTGAACACTTCATTACGTATCGCATATAGGAAACTCAGACCATAACCCCGTTCATAGATATAGCTGCTCATACACCACGTATAAGTCCAACTGTCGCTATGGTTTCAGCTGAAATGGAACATATGCTGGCTTACGCTTTTTTGGTCCGAATTCGATTTTTTTGGTAAGGTAAGCTTTTTACCGTTAGTGATTGCCCCACGGCTGAGCTTGCACACTTTGCCGTTCCAAGGAGGAGGCGACAGAAAGCAAATGCCATCAATATTTCAGGAGAAGTGTCATCAGAGCCGTTGCGGGAATTCCTATGGTAAATCTTCGATTATATTTTTTTTGCTTCTGAAGGTGAGGCTTTTACAAAAGACAATCGCATCGAGGTTTGTAAAAAATAGCATTTGCACTATATATA